>NW_026606840.1:3600000-4200000 GCF_029890125.1 Rhinichthys klamathensis goyatoka
TATATATATATATATATATATATATATATATATATATATATATATATATATATATTTACAATTGTAAGTGTCAGGGGGCTGCTCTGACTGTGATGTATAGGCCTCCAAATGTGTGTTTTCAGGGGGCCAGTGTGTAGGAATATCCCAGGATCTAAAAACCTCAGAGGGCTGCTCTATACATCAGTGTAACCTAATTTTATGATCCAAGCTTGCTGGGGAGACTTGTCAAGCATATAGGCTACATGTATGTACACTGTAAAAAAAATCATGATTTGTTATCACAATTTTTTTTCTTTTGTCAGATCAACTTAGACAATTTATGTGGTTCAGATAAGAAAATATGTTGAGTTTCTGTTGACCAATCCGCCTTCACTCCTTTTTTTTTATTTCAATGAACTTTGAAATTTTAAGGCATTCAGTTTTTTAAAGTTAAACCAACAATATATATATATATATTTACAGTGTTATACATACCCCCCTCCCTCAATTATTATTATTTTTTTTAAAAGCAAACATGCTTAAATTCGTGTTTTCTTACGATTTTAAATGTTTCTTTTAAACGGCATCATAAAAGCTATTTTAAAGTGGGGAGAAAAAAAATAGATAAACAGCACCAATGGCTGTCCAAGGATTAAAGATGCATGGGCATTTGATAATCCAGGGTTAACCTGTCACGAGGCACGTGTGTGATGTTCAGGGGTTAAAACAAAGATGCGCACGAGAGAGTCGCTGTTTCCCTCCACAGACACGTTGCGCTCCACACAGTGCACTCGCTCATCTTTGTAGGACCTCAGTCAGTGGTCGTGTACACATACTTTGCATCGTCTTCTCTCCACGGAAGCTGCTCTTCAGCACCCGGCGCGAGAACAATTCCACAACTTCACTTCACGTGCTTGAGCCGCCACGCGCTCACATTCACATTCTGTCACATTCATCGACGGTAAGCTCACGCAAGACAACCTCTGCCTGACTGACTGTCTGTGAGGCGGAGAATTAGAGAGAGAGAGAAATAAAGAGAAAGAGAGAATTTCTCCTCACCGAGCTGCTTATTTTCTCTGTCAAGCGTGTATCATCCGCTGTGTGGTGAAAAGCGCAGACCTGCGTGGGACCGATTTCCCGCCGCTGCAAGGAGACACCAACCGTCCTCTGAAAGGTAAAAGTTACCTCACACCTCTTCAATGTGATGTCTTTGTAGGTTATGCCTGTTTGTTCTTTCTTTTTTCATTTGTTTACATAAAGACAGCTAGACTACACATTTACCGGTATGTAAAGTGACAAACTCATAGTCACACGGGTGGTAGCCTAGGTATTTTCAACGTTTACGAACACCAGTGTGAAATTCGTGTTTACGTGCAGAATAAATGGTCATATTTGAATGAATTATTAGAGAATTGTATTAGATATTATTAATCAATCTCATATTACTCTGTAGCTCAATTAATCGTGTCTACGTAATACCTGTTGATTCCCCTCATAACACTCATTAAACTATAGCCTATGTACATTAGAAACTTCCTAGAAAGAAAGAAACAAACGAAAAATGTTTTACATTCCTGAAACAAAACATTATTGCAGATGATAGTCTTTGCCCAAGTCGAAATACCTGGAAATGGGCAAAGAAAACAGGTACCAAACAACACAATTAAGGGATCAATAGGGTGATGAGACAGCTGGGAAGAGAAAGTGAGAGAGAAAGATAAGGGTTGGGGGATCAGGTGGTTGAGAGGGGCAGAGAAACCAAAAGAGATGTTGTAATTAAGGCTAAATGGGGGTGAAGAGACATCAGAGAATGCATCCAAGCGGTAATTTGTTTTTTATTGAATATATTTATCAACATTAAATGACTTTTTTATTTTGGAAACAGGAAAGTAACTTTAGCTTGGGCTGGCCGCATACATAAATCTGATGATTCAACATAGCAGCAAGCAGCTGTTGTGCTCATGAGGGCAGGGGTAGTTGATGGATCATGGCCGCACCACACTCATTGAAATTGATTATCAATATGCATCATTTGTTTTCTTTATTGCACCTTTCCTCATTTAGAAAGAAACTCAAGAATTTAATAACATCAGTCACTCACTATGAGTTCTGGGATATATTATGGCTTACAAATAATTACCATTTGAAATTCAGTTTTATTATTACGTTGTTTGTTTAGAATCAGTTACGCTTTACTTTTCAAATACAGCTCATCAATGTGATCGCTCAACTGCTGCTAAAAAGCATTATAGCGTGTTGGAAAAAATATGATGAAAAGCATTGATTATTGCTCTCGACACACTCTAGCCAATACCTTCTGTATATCTAATGTAGGCACCAAGTATATTTAGAGTCAGGTCACACTGTTTTGGACTGTACCTTCAAAAATTGCATTGCAAACCATGCTGCATGTTACTACTGAATGCGTTCTAGAGCAGCATTTGTATTCTGAGCGTTTGTGACCAAAGACCCTTTCATGACCCTTGCAGTAGCCATATAAGTTCACAAGAGATAGTGGTCTGATCCATTCCTATGAAGTTACAGACATTCGCACAAATCTCTTGAGTGTTACTCAAGATTGAAGCTTTATCAACTGCTCAGGTGTGCCAGCCTGCAGGAGGACCTCTGAAATGTGTTTAATTGCAGCTGGAGATACCTATAAGGCAGAGACAGCAGATCACTTATTCGCTCCAGCGGTGTGCTGATTTAGGGGTGTAATTTCTTAATTACACTTCTTTAATTAAAGCACGGAAGGAGGTTATTGCATTGTTCGACTTAATTCTCTGTAAGTCTTTTCATTCAAAATATAACTCAATACCTTGGGATGGTGCCTGAGTTTTTTTAATGTCAGTTTTGACATTCAATTATTGGTAACTCTTCAGAATAATGGTCCGTCATTAATAGGGAACGAAGTAATACAGGACAACTGAGTAGTCCTACATTAACACTACATGTACTACTATTAACTAATAAGGGAAAAAAGCTTAACTAATCAGTTTTAGGAGACAATTGCTTATGTCTCAGACGGTTAATAGTGTTAGTGGTTAGTGTTGTGATTAATAATTAATTGGTAATTCTTTATAATTTGTCGTAGTTGGTTAATAGTTCTTAATGAGGCTAATCTCATTTAGTAATTATTGATTACATAATAAGGAACTTTCTCAGTCCTAAATTTGATATTACGTACTGATTAGTTAATCTTGCTTACAAATTAGTTAGGCTAATAGTAGTAGTTAAAGTGTTAATGTAGTACTACTCATTTGTCCTGCATTACTTCCTGCGGTAACACGTTACAATAAGGTTTCATTAGTTAACATTAGATAACAGTACAATGAACTGCAATTCTACAGCATTTATTAGTTCTTATTTATTAATTTCAACATTTACTAATACATTTTTAAAATCAAAAGTTGTGTTTGTCAACATTAGTTAATGCACTGTGAACTAACATGAATGAACAATGAACAGCTGGATTTATAATTTACTAACATTAACAAAGATTCATAAATACTGTAACCAATGTATTGCTCATAGTTAGTTAATACATTAACTAATGATAACAAATGCAACCTTATTGTAAAGTGTTACCCTTCCTGCAAAGTTACCTATTAATAACAGATCATTATTCTTAAGTGTTACCATCTTTCATTCTGATATAATGATACAATAGACAATTGAGAATAACACGCAATGCATCAGTTTTCCACAATCAAGCTGTCTAGATGAAAATGGCAGGTCTCTGTCTGATCTGTAACAGGGAGGTTTGTTTTAAACAAAGAAAATCTGCCCGATGTATTTGACTTTGGCGACCTCACGCCTCTGGTTTTCTACAGCCCTCTTTGTTCTATCCTGTTTGTGCGCGTTAGATTTTTTCTTTCCTGAAAACTCAATAAATTCTTGAAATTAAATCCTTTTCTATAGTTATCAAGTGGTTCAAAAGTTTTAAGTCTGTTCTCTAGTACATGTCCAAGTGTATTAAGTTTATTCAAAACTGAAGCTGGACATTAAGTGAATGGACATATTTAGCGCTTAATATTCTACTTTTCTAAAAGTTTCTACACTACTGAAAGTGACAGTCCAACATTCCAACTTGAACGTTTAAGTCAATGGAAGTTAAGAGGTCCTATTGAATTGCCTTGTGAAGGTTTGCAGTGATTTGAATTTTTTATTATTATTAGCTTTTTAGCAGACACATCATCAAGCCAGAGACTAATTATTCATTGTAATTATTGTTGGTTTATCATCAGGTCTTATGCATTTAGATAAATGAACTAAGCTCAAGGAGAAGAGCCGAGCAAAGCTTTACATTTGCGGGACTGAGAAAAAAAGAAAACATTGCGGTTTCATTTTCTGTAGTTGAGGTGAATGGGCTGAGATATCGGTTCATAGGTGGCTGTCCCCTGTGAGGCACTTTAATGAAGATTCATGAAGCTGTGTTTTTTTAAAGGATCAAAAGCAATTGAAAGGTACCGTAGGTCAGACTAGCAATAGATACATTTGAACATTACGTACACATTCCTCTTAATTGAATTAATTATTCTTGGAAATTCAGGTTTAGTTCAATTTCATGTTATCTTCATGGTCAAAAAAAGAAGGAAAAATATTAAATTTTCTTCTTAACGGAGGCTTCATATCGACAAGTTCACAGGTGTTAAACTTGCCAGAAATGTCAGAGCGTAGGTGGCTAACCTTGATAAAAGGATGGAGAAGAGGGAGTGTGAAATGAAAGTTTATGTGGCAGACTACTGAGGAGCTCTTATTCCATTAAAAGTCCAACATAGATATGAAACATAATTCAGTGGAAGGTCACATAAGATAGTGACCTGACATTTCTTCAGTGCCGGAGGTCACCTCAGCTTTAATATCGGTACAATGAAGTGTCCAATGTTTTCACATGCTGCTTGTGACTCCAAAGTGACAGGACACTAGGTCCACAACAGGTGGCTGTGGAAAATCTCGGAGGGAAAGTGAAAGGACTCCTGGAAGGTCAAACCAAAACACTTACCAAGTACGAGTAAAATTAGGCTTTGTCAGTATTACATGATTTAATCTAAATGATGCACATTACTTGCATCAACAAAGATCAGGACGTCATTCAGATTAAGTTAAAGGCATTCAAACCGTATGCTAAAGAAAACAGAAATATGTTGATTTTTCTGTTGTTTTTGTGACAGGTGCAGTTTTACCATGAGACGGAAACAGTCATCTCGTATATTATAAACAGTCATCTCGTTATACTACGAATAACTGGTGCTGTTTCTTACTTATAATAATAATAATTTAAAAAAGGGTAACACTTTGCAGTTCACAATTAATAAAAATGTTCATGTACACGGTGGATTAACTAATGTTAACAAATACAACTTTTGATTTAAAAGATGTATTAGTAAATGTTGAAATTAACATTAAGATGTATACATTCTGTAGAAGTATTGTTCATTCTTAGTTCATGTAACTAATGTAGACTAATGTTAACAAATTAAACCTTATTTAGGTCCCTATAAAATCCGTTTTATTTTTCCCCAAATTCCGTTTTTTCCATTTTAATTTTTGGGAATTCAGTTTTTTTACCCTACAGTTATTTTAGTTGTAAAAAGAGTGTGCCTTTAATGTTAATGATTAAAATGTACACAAATAAAATAGGAATGGCCTTAAATTTATTGAGGTAACAGACATTTACTCTTACTTTTCAGCACAAATACTGCATGATGCAACATAACACTGCACTCTAAGTACTTCAAACAAAATATGGTTATGAGCTTTAAACCGTCCAGTAAAATAAATTATATTAGTTTATATAAGTTTAAATAAGTCACACTCTGTCTCTCTCTCGCGCACTGTTGAGCGCGCTCTCGGACACACTCGGTCTCTCCTGCGCAGTGTCACTTTGCTTTTGTCCAGTCCGGCACCTCATAGACAGACGTGCACGGGTGTGTGTGTTTGTGTGTGTGTGTGTGTGTGTGAGAAAGAGACACGTGAGTGATGGAGAGACGGAGGGAGAGCAGGGAAAGGAAATGTAACTGATGTGTTTTAACCCCTTAACTGTCACCATCCCGGTAGCGGGATATTTAAGTTTACTTCAATATTGTTCTAATAAATCCTAATCTAATCATGGCAAACTATATATCGTTGGAAAGGTCTAAAGGGGGTCGCACACCGGACGAGAAGCGCAGTGCAGCGCCGCGCCACGTCTAGGACAACTCCAGGTATCGCACACCGGACGCGCACATTCTAATGGCGCGAGCACAATTTTGAATCAACTCCTGGTAGAAGAGCAGCACGATGTGTGTTTTATCTTGATTAATTTTTTTTTTTTTTATGTTCATTGAATAATAGCTAATGTTTGAACGTTAATCAAGTAAAAGTGTCTATCACGTTGAGTCTGTTATTTTGTTGTAACGTTATCCGTTGTCTAGGCAACTATGTCACATAATACAATAGTATTTATTTAGCTAGCGTTTAGCTAACCCGAGTGAAAACAGCACGGGGTGAAGCCATGTACATTAACGACGATTTGAGACAAATAAATGTAAATTTAATATAAAACTATGCAAATGGCGCTCTGTGCCGCGGCAGGGTTTTGAACAAGGTCCTGAGCCGTAGCTGGGCGCCGCGGACAGACGCCGCATGACGCCGCCGGTGTGTGTACACTCATAGAGAATAATGTGTTCGAATTTAAAAGATGTGGCGCTGCGCGACGCGGCGCTGAGCTTCTCGTCCGGTGTGCGACCCCCTTAAGAGTCAAGAATACATATTTGTTGATGATTTTGCAGAAAAATATATGTTGGAAGAGTAATGGATTAATATATAACAAGAGTGCGCATCAAAAAAAATCTGTATCATTACAGGTGTTTTCACCTTTGTAACAAAAAGTCAACAACTACACTTTTAATCATTCAAACTTTGATTTGCATGCTAAAAGTTCACAATAAAACATATATAATCTAGTATTTGTCAATAAAAAATTGTAAAATAATATTATCCTCTAAAAAGTATATTATATATATTATCCTCTAAAATATAATAATATCTTTTTTATCACCTTTTTTATTACATCACATTAGGGCTGGGCGGTATGACGGTATATATCGTTACCGCGGTAGAAAATGTCAACCGTAACAGATTTTTTTATTCCGTGTATACCGCGAAATGCAAATAAGTGGGCGTGGTTAACTTGGATGCAGCATGCGTGAGACTGAAACACTGAGAATTGTAAAAAGAAACACGGAGAAAGCAGATCAAGAGGATCCACAAAGGAATTACATTTTCTAAAGGGTTGTTGTTGTTAACGTGATATTTTCGGGGGAAAAAAAAGGCGCAGCAGTCACTAGAGCAGTGCAGCACCCAGGCTACAGAGTGCACGCTCGCAACGGGGAAAGCTGGACAACAACAGTTATCAATATCGTAACGAATAGAAATAACCTTAAATAATGTATAGTTATCTACATCTTTCCGTCTCTTATGTATAGTTTTTAAACACGCAAACAGCTTGCCGCCCGTGGTAATGAACAACCTGCTTGTTAAAGTGAATGTATAATCCTGTAGCCTATCTGAGGCAAAATTACTAAATATGCATCGCGAGTTATATAGCAGCTATTTCTAACTCCAAACAATTGGCCACCGAACCAGCTGATAAAATCTTCCTTTGATTCGATCCGTGATTACAACTTGACACTCAAATTAACCGATCGCATTTGACTGATGCAGAAGACGCGCGCGTGCACACGCACTGAGGGAGCGCGGTGTTCACCGTAATTTTCGTTCATTCATAATTTTAATGTTTGTTTTGTGTTCACCGGGTTATGGTCAAATAATGACGCAGTTACAAGGTGTGTATAATTTTAAACTAGGCTACTTAGTCAACACTAACAGTAGCTGCTGTTCGGTTTTCAAACTGCTGCTCTCCTGCTAGTCACTTCTGAACTTCTATTGATTAAAGCCGTTAAAGCGCAGGGTGACGGGTTGCCAGATATCACAAAAAGAGCAAAACAAGACCCTTAAAAACGCAGTGTAGCCTAAGCAGACATGGCAAAAATGTACCGGGGAACACATTTAAACAACTAGTATTACTATCCTACAAAATTAAAATGAAGTAACTAATTTATCATGAATAGAATAGTTCAATATAAAATATTCAGATATTATAAACTGATTGATGAAGTAAAGCATAACATGATTTTGAAAAATGAAACACTTTATTTAAAGTTTAATTGCACCTATGAGTTGTATTTAATATCAATCAGTTGGGGGCAGTTTATCTAAAAGTTGATGAGTGTGTTTTGTTTATATTTAGCTATCTAAATAGTTTACCAAATAAATCATTTACCAAATAAGAGAAAAAGAAAACAATGTGAAGTACTTTTCATTTCTAAAGTATTTGGGTTTATTTATTATACAAAGCCCTTTTTGTCGATTTTTCGAGAATAACTACATATATAAATATCTATATCGTGAAATATATTGTTACCGTGAAATAAAATGAGTCATACCGTGAAATAGAATTTTGGTCATACCGCCCACCCCTACATCACATATTTTAGTAGTTATCATAAATTAGGTCTCGTTTGAAAGCTTACGAACTCAGAATTCATCCTGTGAAAACTGTTTTGAAATTGGATGTTGCGTTACCATAGAAACGGTACTCTAAATTCTTTTATCAGGCTCCTCCCCTTTTGGGCATCATCATGTTTCATAATTTATGATCAAAACCTTTTTTAATCTTGACAAAACACATATTGTCAGAAAGGTCTGAGTCTCAATGTTCCATATTTTGTGGCAGAAGTGATATTTGGACAGAAATTTATTAACATGTCATGGCAGAATGAACACAATTAAATTAAATGGAATTCAATGTCACCCGGTGGCTATTTCTGGTATTACGCCTAAACAAAATCTCATGGGAACTTCAATTTTTGTGATATCAACTTCAAATTTTGAACACAACTTGGTTAGATATATGGCTTTGACTTTCTGTCATTTTTAGGCTGAAACCTATATTAATTTATATATATTTTAATAAAAGAAAAAATATATATTTTATTATATTTTCATAACAATAAACTTAAACTTCAACAACTTTTATATAATTTAATTCTATTAATTTATTCCACTACAACAATAATCTGCCAAGTGTCGTCTTTTAAATGAGACCAACCGTAAGTCTTTAGTCCAAAGGGTTCATGAATTACAAGCGTTTAAGTTTGGGTAGTGCATTTTCACATCAATTCTCAAAAAGGGGGGTGACAGTTTAGCGTTAAACAAAATGAACGAAACGCAATACGAAACGAATGAACGAAACGAAACGTGTTGATTCTATGGCGCACCTCCACGAATTAGTCTATGTATGGGAAACACTTTATAAAAGTCACGTGTAGTGATGCACCGATGTGAAAATTGTGGCCGATACCGATAACCGATATTAATATAGCTGTTTACCAATTTCGATATCTCTGTATAGAAAACACATAGCGAGGATTAGGGCTGCACGATATTGGTAAAAAATTACATTGCAATATTTTATTTTTCTGCAATATATTGCTATATAAAAAACAATTTCACCAGATGACTTGAATAGCTCTATTTGGAAAGAATGAATCATTCTAGAATGACTGGGGTTGTTTTGTTATGGAGTAAATCCGCATAGAAACTAATATTAATAGAATGTTAACTAATGTAGTTTACTAGACTTTAATAAATAAGAGTTCAGTGTTGGACATATCAGTTGTTTTAACCATTCATTAAAGTGAATTGGTTCAAAGGAGTCATTAGTTTGCGAATCGGACATGTCATTAACGGACCACGGCACACGTTGTGTGATTATCCAGGCAGTTTAGGACATCGCACAAGATTTGTCTCAACACAGAAAACATTTCATCACTAGACAGATTTTTTGTTTTGTTTATTGAAAGTGTGGTTTATGTCATCTTAATGTGTGGAAAGCTTTTCAGAGAAGATAAGGCAACGTTATTTTAGCACAATTCACAACCAGTGGTAGTTCAGAAAAAAAAAGTTCGGTCTTCCGACCTTTTACCATCGTGTATTCTCAAAGATATTCAGTCAACTCGATTCATTAATATCCGCGAGGGAGGGAGAGAGAGCAAGACAGTTTGAAGACGGCGAGAGCGCGTGTGACCGGGGCTTTCACTCTCTCTGCTCGTTCTCTCAGTTAAACAAGCGCAGGAGTCAGTCATCTACATCACTCACCGGTCAAATAAGGCTTTGGCGGGACAAAAATACGCCTTAGTAAGGCAGACAGAAAACAGCGCGTTCCAGTCTTCTTGTGCTTGATATTTAAACTGACAGGACTCGCGCTCGTAATGTATGCGCTGGTGCAAAAACAAACATCCCCGGCCCCACACTCACATCTACACGCACGTCAAATACACAGGAATGATTATCGGCCTGTTCACATCGGCACGAAACCGATGTGTAAAAAATTGACCATATTGGCCGATTTTATATAGGCGGCTGATATATCGTGCACCACTAGTCACGTGCGAACTGCTTGGCTTGGTACTGAGGGATTAGCGTCGAGTTTCTTAACTTTTTCGCCGATTTGCTTCCCCCTGTCTGCATTTTCCCCAGAGATACGTTCTTCTCCCACACAAAAACAGAATTTCATTACAAATATGTAAAATTCCGCGAATTTCCGCATTAACACTAGATTCCGCGTTAATTGGCCAATTCCGCAATTCCGTCCTCGATTCCGTGATCTCGGAAATTATAGGGCCCTACTTATTGTAAAGTGTTACCAAAATTGAAATAATAATTATAACCCAAAATTATAATTTTGTTATAAGGACAAACATATAGCTAATAAAAGAATGGCTAATAAGAAATTGCCATTGCCTAACAATTCTGGACCATAACTTAAAGAGCATATTGCAGGTTAAAAAAAAAATCTAAATTAATATCTAACCTTGTATGAAAATACCATATGAAAAGGTAATGCAGGATTAAAAATGTTTTAAAACGACATAAGGGCACACATTTAGTAGATAAAGTGAGCGTTTCTTTGACTGCTCGTAAAAACCGTTTTTTTTCAGCATCGCGTCATTTTACGTCACCAGAGGGAGGGAGCCTCAGTAGCGCAGATAGGTTTGTATTCAGTAGAGCGGGTAAATTTGCTTTTTTATACTCAGAATGACTTTTTGGAATGTAAAGAACAACATATTATACAGTTATTTGTTTTATTAGGAAAATACCATGTACATAAAAAGAATTGGGCTTTTTTCACGTTTTATAAATGACTTCACATTATATGTACATCTTTTGGAACAAACAAACTAAAAACAAAAAAGCAATGAAAACATGTAATGCTTTGAAAGCACAGGATTTTATGTAAAACTTTTTTTTGTATTTTTTATTTCCTGGCAGCTAATGTTAATGTGATATTGTGAATATGTAAAACCTCTTGTTCTTGTGGCATCGAATTAAAAAAAAAGTCAGTAAGAGCGGTCGTGAATCAGTGTTTTCGGTAGTTTTTATATTTTAATTTATCATCGTCATCATTGTAAATTATTGTGTTTGTGGAGGTTGCAAAAACTCCGGCCTGTCAGGACATCGAGTCAGGTTTCCTAACAAGAAAAGGGACGGTGCTGTCTATCGTGCCTGTGTGCGGTTTGTGCAGCTGTAGAGACAGGATTTCTCTTCCGCATCGGCTTCCAAAAACGCGATCGTGTGTAGCGTACACCAGATCTGAGGAACAAAAACGTGTATATCAGGAATAAAAATATCTATCTGTCTCTCGATGAGCTAAGTTATATTACGTACCGTTAGTCTGGACGGATATTAATGAGCATGACATACGCGCCTGATCAAAGCTTACAGTTTATTCTGTTATTGGTAAAATCCAATACTCCTAGATGACCAATAATAGCTTTGCTATTAACTGATACGATGCTAATAATCGATATACACCTCACATTTTACCAAACAGAATGAACGATGCACTGTTAACTCTATTACACTATTAATTAAAACTCACAGTGAACAGCATTAAATATAAAAACACATATGCCTTACCTTTTTGTTGCAGTGCAGTTTTTATTGCAGTGGTATCATGTTTTGCCGACAGCACTACAGTCCTCATTTTTTTATTGCTGCTTCCATTCTCCTGTCCTGATTGCTATTATTTAATTTCTTCTTAAAAAAACATCCAGGGAAGATTGAATAGGCCTGTTCTTTTAATGTTTACTCAGTATCTGACAGCTAGGCTAATCAAAAATACGCGCGATTAAGTGATGCAATAAACTGCGGCTGCGCACACTCACTCCACACAAGTTTTTTTATAATAATACTTTTGCAATAATGTGTGTCTCCTCTGACCGTTGTTCTGTCTAACATTTAATCCTGGCCTGTCCCTGCTCTCTCGGCAGCATAGCAGGCTCATAATTGTAAGGCTGTCGTCCGTGGTCTGTCATACGAGTAAGTCCGAAATGTCATTGCGATCCATTGTTTTCCTGTTGTTTGAATGGTTTGAATCGACCGCTCTCCCGCCCGTTACGTCACGCCCGTCACGCCCATTTTCAGATGCGGAAGTAAAATTCTCTCACAAAAACGACTCCAGAAGCCAATGTAACGTATTTATAAGTATATTTTAAAGAAAATCTAATTACTACATTGTTTTTCTATACATTTACTCGTTGGGTCCTCTAACCTGCAATATGCCCTTTAAACACTTTAGTCAGATAAAGTTAGAATATAATAAAGATTTAATGGTGATAACATACAAAAAACAAACAAACACAGTTTTTGATGCAATAAACTGGGATTTTAATAAGGTCTTCACATGAGGATTTTCACAAGATAAAGAACACATTTTTCGGTGTTTTGTGGCCTGACCTCCAAGTGATGAGTAGAAACAATGGAGCTGTTATAATTGTTCTTATTCATTTATTGCTTTGGTTTTCTCTCCGAGCATTCTAAAGGTTCCTGTTGATTTGTAATTGCTCAACTTCCTTTGTAATTACTAGTTGGTTGCACAAATTCAAAAGAAGGCAGAGAACATTCCGATTTCTCTGTGTGTGACTGGCATGCCTGCAAACTAAAATCAATATGGTTGGCAATGTATTGCTCATCCCCTACTCTTCCCAGAATTTCTAATGGTGGATTTTCTGGCTGTGATTTTATTTTTTCCAGCTGCAGAAAACTTTCTTTTATTGTTACATGGTAGCTTTTAGACTGAAGAACAGATGACACATTGATTGATGTCTAAATTGATGATTCCCCCCTCGTTCCCTTCACTTACAATTAAGGGCATCAGAAAGAATAAAAGCCGGATAGCAAAAGAGTGGCATCTGTGATGGAACTGGGAAGTGAGAAATGACCGGCAGAGTGAACTGGGATTGACTAGGAGGTTCAGAAAGACAGCATTACTGATTTGAAACAGTCTTTGGTGGGTTTGAAGAACACATATTTGTGTGCTATCAATTTATCTTTTTTAATAATACACAGTTTTATTTTATTTATTTTTTTAAAGTATTTTTTTTGTATCAGGGAATAGCATTGTATATTTTGGTAATTTTAAGCTACTCGAATACCCGACTTATAAATATACCGAATTCTGGAGTGAGTTCTGTTATTATAGTTCTGTTGTGCTATTTTATTTTTTAAATGTTTGTGTAATTGCCACAATCATACGTCTCGATATTGTAGTAATCTGATAAAAAATAATCCTTGTAGAAAGTAGAAAGGTGAGAGAGGACATTCTGGGAATGCACACTTGATACACTTGGTCATCTGTGCTCCTGTGCAGACTTGGTTCACAAAATACATAGTGCAACTGAGGCCATCCTTAAAAATATTTTGGTTTGCAGTAACAGCAAAAAAAAAAAAAAAAAGGGTCGGTAGGTAGGTCTATATTTTTTTTTTTCAAAATTCAATGAAAAAAAAAAGGACAATTTTGGTCATGGTGATTACGTCGGTATGAATTTAAACAAATTTGCATATCGTGACGCCACTGACAGTGTCTTCAACCCATGCCTTTGGGCGCACCATTGCGAATCTCATTCTGATACAGGTTATAGACAACAAACAATTTGAAATCTTTGTCAAAAAACATGTTTATTGCATTAATTCCAGCTGCATTCATTTGGGGAAAAAGAGTGGATTTTCAGAGGGACTAATCTCACCAGCGCCGCGCCGACCAATAAAACAGCGCATTTGGCACTATTCGTTTAAATTGGACCTATAAACATCTGCTATTATTAACGGAAATCAGTGAGGTCAAATGGCTAGGCGCATATTATGGAATGGTCGATTTTCTTTAGTGTAATTTAGTACATTTCGGTATGGGATGTGCTGTTTTATTGGTCAGCGCGGCGCTGGTGAGATTAGGTCGCTTCGCAAACACTTCCTCCCTGCGCTGTCGAGTCTGTCGCGCTCGCGCGTCTCGGTCCATTGAGCCACGCAGATTAGCTACATGTCCGCGCTGCGCGAACTCTGTAACACCCCGCCGTTTCGTCCCACTTTCGGTGTGCTTGGCTTCCCATACTTATGTGTGTTTGTCAGAGCCTGCCGTTGCTGTGTGATGCGCGTTCGCGGCGGCCATATCGTGACGAGCTGCTGGACGCGCTCCGAGAAAAGGCCGTTAACATCTATTCCCTATTTGACGATTAATATATGTATAGATGTTAATCACCTTAATTTTCACTGCGTTTGTAGTCGGCGCCATATTACCAGAGAATGATATTATGATATTACCGGTTAACAAACACAGACCGGAAGTTAACTTCGGGCCAGCGCGTAACCCCGGCAACGCGCGTGCGTTGGATGAAACCGTCTATTTGACGATTAAGAATTTCGAATAATGAGCGACTAAATGTAGGCTCACACAGACGTATTTCACAAGCAGCCGCGCCGCAGCCATCCTCACCGAGCGCGAACCATTGACAGTGAATGAAACGAAGCGAACGCACAGGCCATAGTGTGACATGCGTAAACCAATGGTGTAAACATAATCATCATAGATGACGCCACGGGTTTTTATTTAAAAGAAAGAACGTAGCCTGCTTACTATAATATAATTGATATTTTATTGCATTTGTATTAGTTGTTTGAAGAGTAAAAAAAAATCGATCGGTCTTAATGCAAATTTACAACCGGCAAGTCGGTCGGACTAAAAGGGAAAAAAAATAAAAAATTGGGTCGGTCCTAAATTGACAGGGTCGGTCGGGTTACGGCAAACAAGAATATTTTTAAGGATGGCCTGATTATGAATACTAATAAAGAATAATAATACTGGAAATAATATTAAACAATATACAATTTTAGTCTTCATCCTGCTTGTTCTTTATGTACATTTACACAGTAGTCTGCCAGCACAACAGTGGATGAATATTGTTGATGAATTTATGTCATAGACATCATTAATCTTGTAATATCTTCAGTCTGCTGACATTATATTCTGCTGCTGGTGTTCTTCATGTGACAATGTTTAAATGCAATGAATACTGTATGTATTATGCTTGGTATTGTAACATTTTACCAGTATGATAACATCCGTGCCATGTAGTATCTGACACTGATACTATGTTGGTAACGGTACATCTTGGTGTCAGTTAGGGATGGGCATTCGATTAAATTTTCTTAGTCGATCGTCGGGAGAATTAACGATCGACTATCGATTAATCATTAATATTTTTATATTCATTATTTATTTAACTTTTTATAAATTAAAAATGCAATGAAAATACAAAAATACAGCGTGCTTTTCCTCGATGAGATCTTTATTACAAGATGATCAACTTGTAGCAGTTAAACTGGACGTTCGGTTAGGCTAAACATGAAGATACAGTAGCCTATGCGCTGCGGTGCTCAACGGAACCTGCAGCTGCGAGTTGGCGTTCTTAAACAGAGACCCTCGTTTGTTCCAAAAATAATTTTAAAAATCATGTTAAACAATAACTTAACCAAAAACATCATAATAGTTAGATCGGATAAGGTTTTGTCAAAATGTAACTCAAAATTATCCAAGGCACGGAGTCGAGAAAGAGGGTGAGAGAGATTTGCCTACAATCAAGGCTAGCTTGATTAGACTACTTAACAAACAACCAGTAACTCACTTCTGCCCTAGTCTACTGATTTTTTGTTGAGAAAGATAAGCATGTTGATGACATGATCTGGGGTCAGACGCGACCGCAACCTGGTGACCGTCAAGCCTTGACTCTGCAGCGCGAGTCTCCGCAGACTGCGCGCGCGCCTCCCCAAACGGACGAGGCGTTTATACTCGACGCGCTCGCCTGTGAAACAACACCGAATACCGCAAAGACGTCATTTTTGCCGCGTGCACCTTCGTGCTCGTGTGGACGCGTCGAGTGTAAACAAGGCTTCAGTCCAGCCGCCGAAAACACCCGCTCTGAGTGGACTGACGTTGCCGGGATGCACAGTAACTCCGCGCTAACGTGGATATTCCGTTCACTTTCCACTCACACTACGCAACGCAACCAGCATTAGTTTAATCGATAACAAATTAACGTGATCGACGAAATTCTTAATGATCAATCATCGATCGTCGATTAATCATGCCCATCCCTAGTGTCAGTACACATTTTTATGTACATGGGTAGATCATAATTTGTAGGCATGAACCAAATTTTCAGGTTTAATTAATTCTAAAATAATATTTATATATTTTTTTTTAGATTAGGAAGATGTCAGGTTTACACTTGATGAAATGCTCACGTCTTTTTGTGAGGCGAGACTTGTGGAGAAATCCAAGTAAGATTTGAGCGTAACTGCACTACAAACCCTATGAAGTCGGTAATTCAAATGCAATTGCAAATTCACTTTCTGTTTGTATATTAGTTGTGCATTAAAGCACCCATACATGAGCATATATTAGACAAAAAAATTATTTTGTAGTATTCTCAATAGTTATAATAATTTTTAGTAATAAGCAAAACCTCTATTTGGGATATTGATTGTTTAAAATGCTGGTAACACTTAACAAAAAGGTTTCATTAGTTAACATTAGCATGTCTCCAGACTAACTTTTTTTTTACTAGGAGCGCTGTTGTCCCAGACTGAAAATTTTAGGAGGGCAAGCAGAAAATTTAGGGGCACACCTTAAATCAGCTTGCAATGCAATTATTCAAATTTCCCCCCAAATAACTGTAATACTGACAAATTCTTTAATAATAAATAGACTTAACGTACAGATATTAGAATGTGCAGTTTAATTTTAAGTTCACGGGGCTCCAGACTGACATTTGAGGGCAGCATCACCGGAGACACTGAGTTCTACAAAAAAGATCTGGTAGCACTGGGGCTGACAATAAAGCACAAAGCTTAATTTAGGGTGTAGATAAAAATTAATTTAATTATTATCATTCATAACATGTCTTAATATTAATTAAAAAGCAAAACGAGCAGTGTAAATAAATGTGAATAAAAAAGTGTAAATAGCCAAAAAGCATCCTACTGTTTACATCCTACTGTTTTTTTTGTTTTAAATGGGTGTTTAAATAAGAGTTTTCCTACATCTTAAATTTTTTAGTTTCAGGACAATCTTTGAAGGATGAATAAAAAAATGTGTTGGTCATCACATTAAAAATAACATTTATATATGATATTATAGTTTTTTTAAGTTCTGGAAAAAGATGTGTAGTACTTGTAAGCGTTTTACTATTTCTGTCACAATAGCATAGTTATGGTTAGAGTTACTGCATTAGCCTAAATCCATGGTGAATGTTGCTGATTTGTGGACTGAAGGCCTTCTATAAGTGTTTCTTCTAGGTTCCACGTCAGCGCTGTTTGATCTGATATCTTTGGTTTATAACAGAGAACTCTGCGCCAAATCGGAATGTTTCTCACTGGATCTCGCAGCGATGATGTTATTAATTCTGAGGCGAATTCAATGGATTTCTTCACTGGATCTCCAGAGTCTGAATCTCCTAGTAACAGTGTCACGTGATCGAGATCGGCATTCCGCCGATCATTTTTCATTCCGCTTTCATTTTGTTTGCATCCGCTGCTCGGCAACGTTGTTGTCCAAATTAATATTTGGTCGCACCAACAGGAAAAATTATTTCAAAATTCAGTCTGGAGCCCTGATTAGTTAACTACTTCAGTTAATATGAACTAAGAATTAACAATACTTCTAAAGCATGTATTAATCTCAGTTAACGTTAATAAAAAAAAAAAAAAACATTTACTAATACATTATTAAAATCAAATGTTGTATTTGTTAACATTAGTTAATGCACTGTTAACTAACATGAACAAATAATGAAGAGCTGGATTTTTATTAACTAACTTTAACAAAGATTAATAAATACTGTAACAAATGTATTGCTCATTGTTAGTTTATGTTAGTTAATACATTAACTAATGTTAACAAATAAGACCTTATTGTAAAGTGTTACCAAAATTATTTGTATATATATGTTGTATGTTGTTTTGTGTATATATTGTATACATTTTTGTATCAGGGAATAGCATGAACAACACAGTCCAATCACTTAATATTAGATTATTGTTTCGGCCCAGAATTTTTGGTTTCAGGTTCACCCTGGAATTTTTTAATTGTGGCGCAATACCAAAATGAATATTTTTAAAACGTTTTATATGTTGTAGAAGTGTCTTTCATGTTGTAGTTTAAATGACAGTCAAAGTGTGTTGCATCTTTTTGCAAGTTTCGTCATGCTCTCACAACCGCATTAAACTTCTCCAACAGCATCTGTTGCTCATTCTGTGGGGACTACGGAGTTAGTAGGGGTGAAAATTGCCCTTTCTCTGGGTGATAATTTGTTGAAAGCCTCTCCATTTGACATTATAGGTGGATATGAAGTCAGCACTGGCTCTTTGGGCCTTGTATATTTGTCTCCTGACCTGTGGTGGCAGTTCAGGGTGATGCTTCCTCCCCCCTAGACACAATGGTTTTTCAGAGAGGTGAAAACCAGCTGTCTGTCACCATCTGCCTTTCTATAAAACCTCAGTCTCTCCCAGCTGTGTGCCATGTGACATTCAAAATGTTTTTGGCACCTTTTAATGGGAAACAGCGCAGGAACTATGTGCATGGGTTGGAACTGTCTTTTTTTCTTGTTTTCAGCCATATGGATTCAAAGGGATTTTCCAGAGACTTTTCCAGTATGCCGCCAATAATCAGAAGTGGAGAATAGAGAGATTGCTTATTAAGATGAGGAGGTTCCAATCATGCTTTTAAACAATGAAGAATTTCAAGACGTTTTGCAGACGCTTTGTATATTATCCTTTTGAATGAAGTGATTTGAAATGTAATAGGTTTTAATCTGACATGTCAGGAAATTGTGCAGTCAGGCCTCACCGCTCTAACAGAATTGAGGTCAACAGAGTATTTGAAATTCTGAAGTCAGAAACAATATAGGGGCGTTGTATATAGATATGGACTCTGGAGAAATATTAACCTTCTTTGAAAGCCATGATGGCATCAGGATATTTGATGAGTGGCCACTAAAATGAGAAATGTATATAGCTGGAAGCTTTTCTGCTTAAGTTTCAATTGCTCTGAAGGCTTCCTTGTAGACTAGAATTTTAATTAAGTTTGGGACTTACAACAGTTCAGTCGGATATCTTTTTGGGATGTGCACGAGTACTCGGACGTGACAGCGACGATCAATCATGAAACGATGATCACAGTGACTTTAAAACATATGTTCCTTTTTTACTGATTCCTGGTTATTGTGGCATTTTGAGCGGTACCTGAGGACTGATTGGTTTGTGTTAGGACAGCATGCAGTCCAGACTGACAAAATGAAGTGAAACTATGGATTTGAAAGTACGTTCATGAAAATACAGTTAAGTGCAAGATGTGCAGCGCAAATCTGCCATATACACAGTGTTGGGCATGTTACTTAAAAAAAGTAATTAGTTATAGTTACTAGTTACTTCTCACATCTAGTAACTGAGTTAGTAACTCATTAAATCATTATAAAAGTAACTAATTACCCGGGAAAGTAACTATTGCGGTACTTTAAAATTTTTTTTTCAAATAGGCCTATGTCAAATAACTCGGATGCCCCCAATATTACATATGTTAAATTAATGAAATGGACACTATAGAATAAATTATTATAAAACATTGTACACTAATCTCCACTATTGTAATGTTGCTGTGGGACAATGTGAGAGACACCTATTAAATTCAATAGCCTATATTATTTTAAATATTAGCATTACTATAGTATAACAATAAAACATAATAGATGGTTTAGAACTTTTAATATTTAATATTGCACAGACCACAACTGGCCAAAAAAATAAGTCTAAAAATAAATAAATCTTCTTAAGAAATGTACCAAAAATGAATAATTAATAAAAAAATATATATACATACACTCTTTGTAGTGCAAATTAAAATGATTAACAGTTTAACAAGAAGTGCTCCCAGAACGTTCACTGCAGGTTATTTTTTAGATTTGATTTGTATAACCATGTAAATTAATTGAAACGTTGCAGATGATACCAATAGGCTACATAGATTACTCTAATGCTGAAATTTGTAATTTATTTATAAACAAACTATATAATGCTCGGACACACTCTGTCTCTCTCGCGCAGTTGAGCGCGCTCTCGGACACACTCTGTCTCTCTCGCGCAGTCGAGCGCGCTCTCGGACACACTCGGTCTCTCTCGCGCAGTCGAGTGCGCTCTCGGACACACTCGGTCTCTCTCGCGCAGTCGAGCGCGCTCTCGGACACACTCGGTCTCTCTCGCGCATTCGCTGCACTTTTGTTCAGTCCGGCGCCTCATAACACACACACACACACACACACACACACACACACACACACACACACACACACACACACACACACACACACACACACACACACCAGAGAAAAAACTTTGCAGGTCCTATGGCGGAGAGAGAGCCTACTCGGATGAAAACCGCTTCAGTGAGCTCAATTAGGCTATAGTAACGCCGCATTTTATTGTCAGTAACGGTAACGGCGTTCTAATGGGGGAAATAGTAATTCGTTTGATTACTCGTTACTGAGAAAGATAACGCCGTTAGTAACTCCGTTATTCCCAACACTGCATATACATAACATTATAATAAGAATATTATTATAGTTAATTCAGACAAGCACAGTCAAGTTCACATATGCTTTCGCGTTCTTTTGTGCAGATATAATTTGTAAATATTACTTTTATCTTTATATGTATTAATCTCATATAGGATGCATTTGGTTGAGTTTATTAACCCGCTAGCAAAGCGCTTAATTTTACCATTGTTCATTCACTCTCAAACGGTAATGCCCAACATTATTGACTATGGTTATTTGAGACAGTCATATTCCTTTTAGATGTTTCTTTTTCAAAAATATTGATGATATATTATTAATAATCCAGCAGTGTTTTTTCTTTCTCGTCATATTTTTTCAACAGTAGGCCTATGTTGAAATTAAAATCTTTTCTCATCATGGCTTCGAAAATGCTCAGATAAAGTATCACTTGATAAAGTAGATGAACATACAGTTAAGTGCAAGATGTGCAGTGCCAATCTGCCATATACATTATATTGAGAACACTATAGAATGTTGTGAATTCTTTGTGCTTTAGTTGCCCGTGTTTCAGTGCGTTATTACGGGAATACAGCATCCCCAACCAGACTAACACTTTCTGGCTATTGCACGTAACTTAGTTAGTTTGCGTCCTTTTCTGTGGATACTTGCAATGTTACGTTTTTGTTGTGTATCTATTAGAGCCCGACCGATATGGATTTTTGGGGGCCTATACCGATATTAGGGAGTAAAAAAAGCCTGATACCGATATATCGGCCGATATTATTTATGTGTATATTATAATACAGTAGCAATATTATTTATGTGTATTATAGTACAGTATACCAGTCAAAAGTTTGGACACTTTCCTATTGGTGTGTACAAACTTTTGATGGGTACTTTACACAGTAGCTATAAACAGAATAAATGTATTTTATAAACACGTTTTGCAATGATCACTCAAATGTGGTGATCAAACACTTGTGTGACACAGATATGTAATGGAGGCAGGGGGAATGATAGAATGAGAATTATACAGTTGAGCTGTAACCAAACTAGTTTGCATTGCATGTTATATTATATTATATTCTAAATACTGTTGCATAATCTTCAGTTCTTCACTAACGGCTTTGTCTTTTAATTTAGTCATAACTTGTATCAATAAATACATAAAAAGTGTCACTGACAACCTTATTATCTTCTATTTTTACTCTTAATTCCTCTAATCTCTACCAGTGGAGGAATAACTCAGATCTTTTTACTAAAGTAAAATTAATAATATCATAATGAAAACGTTTTTAATTACATATGTACAGTACTTTTATACTATTATTAGTAAGCAAATAATAATTAGTAAGCAAAATGTACTTAACGTGAAACTAGGCTACTCTTAATGCAAAATGGCCCTATATAAAGTGTTATAATTATATACATTTTTGGAATATTGCTTGATGTTGTAACGTAGCGTTATCAGGCAGAATGAGCTTTAACACTGTGTCTACACCGGACGCGGCCGTTATTGCTCGCGTCGCAACAGCTGTTTACCCTAGACAAAGCAGAATCAGTTTACTGTCGGAGATCGCTCGCGCCACGCATTTTAATCAATGTTTCATCAACCAATTGCCTTAATAAATAAGAAGTAAATATAGCAGACAATATAATCAGGACTTCTCAGCTGCGCGCTTGCAATAGTCACAAGCTCACACAATACGTGACAGAGGCTTGTAGCAGAGAAATCAATTCTGTGAATTACACTGCGCAAATCACAAGTAGGCTACTACCCACCGGATGAAGAAGGGTTGGCTCTCAGTCTCCACAGGCTACATAAAATATTCATTTTATTTTATTTTATTTTTCGTGTTCGCATTTATGAGGAAAAAACAATGTTACAGACGCGAGAGTTCAGCACTACGGACGTGAGCGCTCTGAAAGCGGCACTAAAATATGCTTTGAAACTTTCACATAGACATCAAACAGAAAGCACAAAACCTTTCGTTTCAAAGTGAATTTCGTTTTGTATTAATTGTATCTTAATTTTAATAAATGTTTCATCATCCAATTACCTGGATTTAATATATAAGAAGTGAATATAGCAGACGATAGATAATCTCGACACGGAGGCGCCTGCGGGTGAACTGGAGCTCGTCTGAGTCATCTCATGAACCGAAACTCAGCGTATAGACCTGAGAATTGAAATATATCTATATTGAAATGTCTACTTTTAAACAGAACAATTCAAAATGAAAGACAGACAGACTCATGTAATCGTATGAAATGTGCATTTCTCTCTGGCACGTGTTCACTGAAGATCGCGAGTCAGCATCGTCAACTTCATCTTTGGCCGACACTGACTGAAAACACTTGTTTATTAATAAACAATTAAAATGTCTCCTTGCTATATTTGTTGTATTCATAATCATTACTTTTGCCAGTTATTGTGACAGCTTTTAGGTGCTTTATTGGCAGCGCCACCCTTACATGAATCACCGCACCCGCATTTTTTTAAATATTCATTTATCGGCCATTATAAATGCCGATACCGATAGTTAGGAAAATGCCTAAAATCGGCCGATAATATCGGCCCGCCGATATATCGGTCGGGCTCTAGTATCTATTAAGATATCTGATTCATATCATATAGGATGTGTCTACAGTTTAATAGTGTTCATTTACTCTTCAGCTTCACCTTGTGCAGTTATTCCTTTTAGTCTCTTTTTCGAAAACATTGATACATTGTTTATAATCTAGCAGTGTTTTTTTCTAGTCATATTTTCATATTTTGATAGACATAATTTTCATGTAATATTTGTATTATTCAGCACTAATTTTCGTAACAGTGTTTGAATTTATTCAACATTAATTTTCGTAACAGTGTTTGAATTAAAATATTTTCATATTTTAATGTACAGACGCAGTGTTTGAAATATTAACTGTCTTGGCTTACTGAGAAAAATAGCATTAATAGAAATGACTGTACTCAATGGCTACTGTATTTATCACTTGTATGTTAGTCTTTGAGTGGGGTTGAAGTTCACCTATGAACCTAGCTTTATGTTGAAACAAACAGAATTGTCTCCCAGAGAATATTAATTCATAGGATACACAAAAAAGTTTACTTGTTTACATTTTCCATTTTTTTCCACCCAAGTATCCCACAGTCCTTGAAATTGATCTGCCATGAATATTTAAACACCTTTCCTTTATTATCCTCCTGACACAAAGGTCAAATGTGCCTTTAAAGACCACATTTTTAATGAAACGCTATCTGCTGCTTTATCATTGAAAAGGCATTGAGTTACATGCTTAGTGTGGCTTGTAGTTTTTAGCAGTACATTAAAGCATTCCTGGTGTGAGTTTACACAAGCATCGGCAAGGTGGAGATGGCATTGCATCAAGATCACAAAACTGAGGAGCAATTGGCCATTGGCACTCTGACCCCTTTAATTGTGTCCTCTCATTTTTCCGCTGTGCTCTCCTTTTCTCTTTTCCTTTCTCTCTCCAGCTCACAGCCGCTTGTAATTACAGCATCTCTCACTTTGCTCCCCAGAGGCACATCAGCAGTGTTCTTTCAACAAGGCAGAACTTGTCGTGCCACAGTTAAGTGCTGAAGCCTGTTACTCACACTGTTTAGCAAAGACTGTAAAACTATGGGATCAGTGCTGGTCTCAACCGTACACCCCAGTGTCACTGTTGTCACAGTTGTTACTGACATTGGACTTTTTCTAAATAGAAATTGGCAGGTAAAGACTAGCCTAACATCAGATGAGAGTCAACCCAAGCTATGACAGCTTTTATATTGACGATGAAAGGGTGTGTGATTGTGACAGTAATTGTTATTATAGAAATGAGGAAAAACCCATTAATCATCATCAAGCATTTGCATTGGGGTGCTAATTCCAATTGGCTAGAATGATGCCCCGCAGCTCTTGGGAAAGTGTCATTCATTATCAAGTTTAATTCTCATTGCCCTCTGACTGCCAGTTAAGTAAGATGCTGTCTCATTCATATTAGCCATTGAGCCTAATGTTTATAGAGCCTTTAGCCTGCTGAATAGGTTGTGCCACTTTTCCTTCACTTCCTCTTTTTCCTGTTCGATATGTTAAACACATTGCTTACAGATCTTGACCTTGGTAAAATGCTTCAATACAATGGAAAAAAAGTGTAATTATTTGATGTCTTTGAAACTTAAGGAAATTGTGAATAATAGCTGAAATTAGAACCTGAAAATATAGTATGGGCAGATGATGACTATCCCATTGTTATATATGTGGTTCCTCTTGACAGCATGTCGTTTTTCTAATTCAGACATGAGTAATTACAGCTGGACTTGCCTAGCTAATAGTGACCTACAAACAGCTGAAATTGGAGCAGTATAAATGAAGTGGCCATCTAATGGAGCCCTCAATTACGCTCTCCATAAATAGACACTTGAATACATTGATCTCTTTTTCAAAGTATGTTGAAAAGAAGCAGCACATTGCTATGCAAAATGTTATCAGCATCATCACAGAGCTGTCTGACAGTTGTTCAATCAGCAATATTTTTGACATACACACAATTTTAAATTAATTATTGTGTAAATATTTTTATTTTTACTATTTTCAGAATTTTTTGCTTTTTGAGTTTTTGGTCATATGATGATAATCTGAAATTCTTCTCAATAATGTGTTTTTGAGTGTCATTGTTTTGTGTGAAAAAATTTAAGGATATTTTTTTTAATCCATGTTCATAGACATTGTTGTCTTATTTTTCAGAGATCCTCGTTTTAAACATTGCTCGCAGTAACATATCCTCAATTTTACACAGAATTATTCTGAGAGCAGAAAGGCACACAAGAAAAGAACAAATTACATCACCTAATGATGTAAGACTAGGCGCATAGTCTAAAATATTCACAACATTTCTAAAATCTACAAAATAAATGAATACATTTAAACAATCATACTTTTTGCTTATGTTCTGTGGTAGATTTTCCCCTACGCTTAAGTTAAACCTGTATCGTCTCCTAATCAACGCTTCTAAACGTCTCCTGATCGACGTTCAATAATATTTATCCTCTAGCGCATCTCCTAATCGAACTTCGGCTGAGTCGGTCAATGTCTTGACCCCTATGAACACTATCACTTGGGATTAAGATCTCTTGTGTTTCACTAGCCTGCTAAGCAGCAGTAACCAGACAGACTCCAGACAATGCCTTCGAATATGCTTTAATCATGGCCAGAGGATCTCAGACCAATTTCAGAGAGAATCCCACCAGCAAAAACAATACAACAGTTTTAATAGAATAGGAGCATTACAAAGGTGACATCATTTTTCTACAATATAATTGGTTTTTCATATGTATAATTCAGCAAACCCTTCTGTTACTAGGTAAAAGCAAATCTGGATTTCTTGATTATACTCTAAAATCATAAGTTTATAACTTAAGATATCCGTCTAGTTTCATTTCCCCTTTTTGTTATATTCAGACATGATTCAGACACACACACACTGACTTTGGCCAAAGTTTTGGGGACATTTAGGTTTCTAAAGCACATAATTGTTAAAGGAGTCATAACCTAGTATTACCTTGGATACTCACGCTCTATTATAGTCTTTCAGGCCCTTCTAAAAAAGAAAAGTGGAAAAAAAATAAACACAGAGCTCCTCTGACCCTTATTTCTGAATACATTATTGTCTCGCGAGATCTGATGCGATATTTTGGCTGTCGTGGACGGTCATTTTAATAATGCAAATGAGGGGCGCGTTGATTGGTGGCAGGAAGGAGGGGGCTTGACACCGCAGGTAACTTCAGCATATCATTCCAAAATGACATCATGGCGCAAGTTGTGAATGAACCCGACCTGGCCCCGACCTACGGAATTCAACCATATATGTTTGAGCCAGACTCTGAACCAGAGCTGGAAACGGAAGATATAGAGTCAATGGAAGGACGTCTACATCAACATGTCTCTGAATGGTAAAGACAATCATTTTGACTGAGACATACATTAACATCAGTAACGAGCTAAAACGTTTGTTGCTATTTTCTCCCACATAAGTTTACCTTTTATTTAATGTAGATTACATTAACGGAGATGTAGTCTACTTTTTTTATCAGCTTACAGTGGATTCCTGTGTAAAATGTTTAGCGCAGACACCTAACGTTGAGCCAGTTGATAGGGTTGTTGGAACAGCGTCATTAAAAATGAATTTCATCCACTGACTGGTCCCTGGTAGTTTGGTCCGTTTTTGGTAGAGAAAACACATTTGAATGTTGATTCTGGCAGTCAACCACAGAGCAACTCACGTGTGCACTACATTTCTGCATCTTTCTTGACTGAATATGAGTGGGAGAGGGGCAGAGCGGGCTTCCTGCAGCATATGTCTGCGGTGTCCATATATGGTATATCCTGCCCCGTCTTGACGTCAAGTCGGGGGAGAAATTAAAATCTCGTAGTTGAGTGCGCGTGCACGTGGGCTGGTTTACGAACCCTGGGGTAAACAAACGCTTCACTTTTGAATATCGGCTTCCCGGGCAATGTATAATCGTTAGGCAATTATAACATACATTGATTCTCATGGAAAAGTGAAAATTACAGGTTATGACTCCTTTAATCCTGCAAGAAAAATAAATGTTAGTTATGATTAATTAAAGTCCTTCACAGTTCGGTTCAATACCTCCTTATGTCGATAGTGATGCTGTACCTAAGGATTAAGTTTGGCTGCATTTTTGTTTTGTAACCCCCTGCTTTTGGATGTCTGACATTTTCTTCTTTTTTTCACCCATAGTCATTTTACTGGATTTGTTATAAACCTGGGAAATAATCACAATCGCCAGACATTTTTCATTAATCTTGTGAAATGACACAGTATGTGCCTGGTGAAAGTAGAGCGCATTTTACTAAATGTGCCTCTGGAAATTGATTAGGTTAATATACTGTTTATAGTATAATGTACAATACTGCCCTACAAAGGCAAAAGACCTTAACTCACCAGAGTGTGAAACTAAGAAAAATGACTTTAAAGTTTTTTTGTTGTCCAGCCAATTGTATGATAGGTAGGACAATGAAAATTTGCCAAGTAGTTGTCATAATGAATATATTTATCTACATTAACATTTTTTTAGCTCAAACTTGACCTTTGACCCTTATTCGGAAGTTACTGTATTCTGCCTTTGCATTATCTGCAAAACAATAATGGGTCATACAAAGGCAAAATACCTTAACTTCTAATTTATTGACCATTTTGGCTTTTATCACTCTATACAAACATTTCTATGATAACAACGATAGCCTTAAAATAACATTTAGTAAGTTCTGTCTAGTAAGGGTTAATATTACATCAATAGTTACAAAATATTACAAAATAAAAAAATAATGAGAAAGACCTTAACTCAGAGTGTGGAACTGAGAAAAATGACTTTAAAGATTTTCAGTTGTCCCTCCAAATTAGAGCTTAGATTCTCTACCCGAGCCCGAGCCCGGCCCGACCCGACCCGACCCGCGGGCCGGGCCGGGCCGATATTTCCCGCCACTATGCTCGGGTCGGGTCGGGTCAGGCCCTTGATCAAGCACGTCACGTGTCACGCGCAGCGTCTCCTCCACTCGCACGCACGCACGCACACTGTGCTGTATTGTGTAGCTTAAGTGCAACATGGAGCTTGAAGAAGTAAAGAAAAAAAAAAGAAAACAGGAGAATTAACTTTGAGCAAGTATGAAGGAAAGTCGGAGGTATGGAAATATTTTAAATTAGTCGTGGGCAGTGACAACATATGTGTTGGCTTTGTTGAGTGCAAGTGCGGCGCGCTGCTCGCCTATGACAGCAAAAAAACGGGGACTTCGACGATGAGCAGACACATGAAGCAGGCTTGCCATGACAGAAAGGATGATAGTCAGCCTTCAATGTCCTCTTTTGTTACTTCTCCAAGCATACCGCTGAGGGCGAGGTTTTCTTTTTTTCTTCTTTTTTTGTACGTTTCTTCATTCGGATCCATTTGCGATCATTTCGATTCTGAATAAATAAACAACGCAGTTTACATGCTTCGTCCTTGTTACATTATTCGTAAAGATAATAATTAATAAATGCACGCAATAAAGGCAACATGCCGTTCAACTTAAGTGTGCAAAATTCAGAATTAAATGAATGTGTAGCAATTTGTACAAATAGAGAGTCTGTGTATAGTACGTGTTGTAGCCTTTAAATAAGCGCATTTAGTTTCATATTAAAACATTATAATGTTATTTTTTTTCCATCTATGTTGATTATGAAAGTGAACAGAGTAGACAGGAGGATGCGCAATATCGGGAGACATGGAGTGGTTCAGGCATGATTTTGACCACTTAATTATTTTTTCTTTTGTAGAAAGCCTTTCTTTAAAGTGAATTTCGTTTTGTATAAATTGTATCTTAATTTTAATACATTTTTCATCAACCAATTTCCTGTATTTAATAAGAAGCAAATATAGCAGACAATATAATCATGACATGAAGGCGCCGGCGAGCCGCGGTCACCATAGCCTGTGAACTGGAGCCATCTCATCATAAATTAAATCAATTCTCGGCACGCTGGTCACCGAATTTACAAATGCACATCTTGCTTGTTGCACGCGTCGCACACATATGTCGAAATAACATTATTAATAATAATGAATCTTTAAGAATAGGCCTATTTGATTGAATGCTGAATGTTGTGCTTGTTCAATTTAATAAAATTAAAACTTTCATTGTGATAATTAAAATTATTGAATATTAAATATTAAGTAGCCAATTTTTGTACATTTCTTAATAGTATTTATATAATATATATACTGTAAAATTGCGCAGCTTCCCCCTGTCAATGGTCTAGCACCCATTCAGCACCTGCGTTAAAAAAAACGATCTGGCGTCGCCCCTGGTTATAACGGCCCACGTATTAAAAATGGTCGGGTTTAAATCGGACTCGGGCTCATGATTACAGTTAATGTGTCGGGCCGGGCCGGGCTCGGACACAACGTGCACGGGCTCGGGTCGGGTCGGGCTTGATTTTTTTGGGCCCGATCTAAGCTCTACTCCAAATGAATTATAGGTAGGACACTGTAAATCTGGCAATTAGATGTTTTAGTAATGAAAATTATCTACATAAAAAAATCTTCTTGCATGGGCACTATGGCGTAATCATTGCAGGGAGGAAGCATTACTTATGAAAAATTCTATTTCACCTTTGACACAGAAACACTAAAATGTAAAATAGTATAAATTAGGATAAAAAGCTCATAAGAAAAAAAAAAAAATAGTAGTGGAATTGATTGCAAGAAATGCCAGAGCTTATTATTTAGCTGGAACACTTGGCATGCAGAACAGGTTTTCTTGCCAAATTCGACATTGTGTAAAAACTTGAAAAGCTTCAACTTGAAAAGCTTTTTTTTCTTTTTCTTTTTCTTTCTTTTTCTTTTTTTTTAATTTGTCTGAACCTTTGATACTAAGGATACCTCGACATTCTTGATAGAAAAAAAGAAGAAAAACACAACTTTCTGTGGTTCATGTTCATTCAGGCATGACACGCTGCACGTGTCATAACCAACCAGGATGATTATTGTGCTAAATGAGCGGCATTAACGTCTTTGATAAGTTGTTTTTAAATCAGCTTGTAATTTCATTGGCAGTAAATTTCCACAACTCAGAGAGCAGTCATCTATTCCTCAATATCAGCTTACATGACCCCTCCCAACTCGGCTTCTAACTGTGTTAGCTCCAAAACTAAAGTGGTCATTAGGTGTTTTTTTCCCTCTACGGCTCGGCAAGTAATGTTGGTAAAATGCTAATGCTTAATAATGATCCCTTCGTCCATTTCTGGATTACTTTTCAGCTGAATGGCAATGCATCAAAACATAAAACATTTTGAGGCTCATTAAGGAGGCATTATACGATGAGGTCTGCGGAGCGGTCACACGGGCCTGGTGATGGATGTGAAAGCGATCCGCTGCTGAAACCCGGTTAGGTTGAGTCTCTGTGGTAAAGAGGGCTGCTCTCTGACAGGAGGAGGAGGAGGAGGAGGAGGAGGAGGAGGAGGAGGAGGAGGAGGAGGAGGAGGAGGAGGAGGAGGAGGAGGAGGAGGAGGAGGAGGAGGAGGAGGAGGAGGAGGAGGAGGAGGGCCCGCCACTGGACCCGGCCCATCAGAGCATCATTAGTGTCCACTTTGAGCCCGTGACAGGAATTCCATTCCAGACTGAACTCCAGACCTGAGTGTGGGGTGGTGATAGCTTGCAGAATCACACGCATGGGAGTAATAAAGAGCTTTATGCAGTGTTCATGCTGTCTTCCAGCATATATGTAGAATATATATTTTCAAAATCGATGGGTTGCCTGAACTGCATTGTAAAATAGCTGATATATGTTGAGTGACTGCACATCTTGTTAAATGCCATTATTATCTGTAAAATGTACAGTTATACTGTGCTTACACCTAACATGGGTGACATGGCATGACGTCAAAAATAAACTGCTCCCATTATAATTAAAAAAGCGGTCTATACTGGAAGGGTACTCTGCTCAGTCTGCAGAGTACTGTATAGTTTGCTGCCTAGTGTCAGATTTCACGCTGCAAATTTACCACAGTCTAAAAGGTATAACACCAGCGATTTCAAACTGCGTTTTTGAGACTGTCTTTGGTTCACTGCAGTTTTAAGGAGAAAATACTCAGCAATGGTGTTGACTTATGAATTTGCACATGATTTGTCTTAAAGCATTTTAAAAACACCACATAGACGTATAAACAGCATTAAAAGCTTGATTTTCACCACAGAGGGACTTTAACTGATTTGAATTATAAAAATTGATAATGTGTTATGTGTATGCCAGGTTAAGGAGATGTGTTTTTAGTCTGGATTTAAACTGACAAAGTGTGTCTGCTTCCCGTACAATGTTAGGAAGACTGTTCCAGAGTCAAGGTGCTAAATATGAAAACTAAGGATCTACCGCCTGCAGTTGATTTTTATATTTTCAGTATCAACTGGCCAGAATTTTGAGATCACAATAGACGCGAAGGACTATAATGTGTTAAGAGCTCGCTCAAGTTCTGGGAGCTAAACCATTTAGAGCTTTGTAAGTAATTAGCTAAAATGTATACAATGTTTCATAGCCAATACAGTGTTGACAGAACCGGGATAATATGGTCATACATCCTGGTTCTATTTAGAACTCTAGCTGCTGCTTTTTGGACCACCTGCTGGAGTTTGTTTATTAAGCATGCAGGGCAACCACCCAGTAGAGCATTACAATAATCTAGCCTTGAGGTCACAAACACATAAACTGGCTTTTCCGCATTTATCATTGAGAGCATATTTCGTAGTTTAGATGCATTTTTAAGATGGAAGAATGTTGTTTTACAGATGCTAGAAATTAAGCTTTCAATAAATAATTGGTATTAAAGAGCACACCCAGGTTCCTAACTAATGACAAAGACTTGACTAATGACAAACAGAGCAGCCATCAAGTGTTAGACAGTATTCTGGGTGTGCAGAGCTTTTTGGTCCAATAATTAAAACATCTGTTTGTTTTTTTCAGAATGAAGTAGTAGGAAATTACTAGTCATCATTTTTTTATATCAGCTCTACCATTGTGCACCAGTTAACCCTCTGGGGTCTGAGGTGTCTTCTGGGTCCTGGAGGTGTTCTGATATGCTCTGACATGTATGCTTTTTTTCTGATACTTGTGACATTTTCATGGCTAAAGTCTTATTACAGTGTATTCAGCACAAACTCTGCTACAATAATATGTCAGCAGCATTTATGTAAAAGTTTTTAGTTTTGAGTTAATGACGTTTATGCGTGGTTTGTGAACAAAACTAAAAAACAGTGTCACTGAAATAAGGTCATAAAACCCATGAAAATTGTATCACATAGCCTAGAATATTTGCTTCAAAACTATGTAAATATCTTCCTGATTATGCATTCAAATAAGTCAATAAAGGCTTTTAAAAAATGTATGACGTGTTTTGTGTAAGAAAGCTTTATGCGGGTAGGCGTTAACCACCCATTAATATTGATGGGTTTGACACCTGAGAAAGACAAAGACCCTCCCCTAATGGCCCTATTAGGTGCTATCAGGCCCCATCATTACGAGGAGCCTTGCACAAAGAATGAGATTTAAAAAAGAATGGCTTTTAGATTGCTTGGATTTATTTACAACACAACATAATCCAAAGATACACAACAAAGGACAAAAAAGTACATTAGTAAACACACTGATCTAAAGACAGAGGCTTGAACAGTCACACAACTGAAACATAGTACATACCTGTAATCTCCAAGGTGTTTGAGTTTTCACTTAACCATGTTCATGTACAGAGTCTCCTGTGAATGTTGAAGTCAGCAGGACTCATCAGTGGCATCATGGTCCCTGAAAAAAAAAAAAAACAAAAAAAAAAAAACATGAAACTATAGGGCTGCACGATTTTGGGTATTCATTTTAGATTTTTCTGGTTAAAATTATTATTAAATATATATATAAAAACACCACGTTTGTTGTGCATTGTTATAGCCTATGTATAGGGCTGCATACAATAATAACAGATAGATTGCAGGCGGCCTATATCGTTAAAAATGAACACTTCAGTAACACTACACTAGACAAAAATATATGGATTATCATGTTACTTCAAACGTTTCCATTCGTTATGAAATGAGATTGGAGAAAAACATGAAGCCTCATGTTTGGTGTGTTTTGCTTTTCAAACCCACAGCGCGAGTGACTCAAACTCAGCGCGTGCAGAGGACAGTTGACTATGAAACATTATTGTTACATTATACATATCTACATTTGAGCAGATATCCACAAACACAGTATTTAACAGTAAACACGGGTCTAAACATTATAATATTCACCATTGAAGAATAAGCATACTTTATATCATGCTGTGTTTAATTATCGAAGAGAAAAAACATTCTTGTGTGTACATGTATATTCACTTCAATCTCATTTCATAACATTTTAGTCTGGCACCAGTTTAACTAGTAGCTACAATGTAAAGTATATACAACCATAAGACGCTTAGTGTGTGTCTTACCTTAAAAAATCATTCCCATAATCAAATTGTGTTCTTCTAATTCTTCTGAGGCAAATCCAAGGTGCCCAGACCAAACACTTCCAAACTCGATGAAAAGCAGAGCAGGACTGAAGTCGCGATTCTTTGTTTAGAGGTGATGAGGGCGTTTGCGTTCCTTCACGTGGATCGTTTGAATTTGAACAGCTCGCGCGCGTGTGGGCGTGGTCACATTAGATCTAATGAGCTCAGGCTGAAGAAACTGTACACGTCGTTGCTTTCATACGGATTACTTAAACCGAGAATATTTGTTTTTGGTATGATTTACATCATTTAAAAATGGAGACTTAAGCCTCTGGGGTCCAAGGTGTTTTTTGGGTCCTTGAGATGTTTTGACATACTCTGACATTTGTGCTTTTTTCAGTTGCTTATAAACAAATTACTGGCAAAGGTGTAAATTCACTCTATTTAGCACAAACAGGGCTACCATAATATGTTATCAACATGTATGTACATGTTTGTATTTTTGAGAGAATATTGTTTATGCGTGGTTATTGAAAAAACTAAAACTTAAAGTTTCTGAAATAAGGCTACAAAACACATTCTAAATATGTGTCCACAAGACTTTTGACTAATGGATGTTGTCGCCTAGAGTTTTTTCTTCAAAATGATCTGAAAATCATCCTGCCCTATCATTCACATAAAACAATAGATTGGTTTAAATTTAAAAATGACACTTTTTGTTTGGAAAGGCAATATGCGCAGGGGTGTGACCTGCTGTGATTCACACCTGAGAAGACAATGGGCCCGCATAATGAGCGCATAATGGGGCTGCATACTAATGACCCTTTCATTCAGGTGTGTCACTGAGCCACAAGAATGCAATGACAATATATATATATATATATATATATATATATATATATATATATATATATATACACTCACCGGCCACTTTATTAGGTACACCTGTCCAACTGCTCGTTAACACTTAATTTCTAAGCAGCCAATCACATGGCGGCAACTCAGTGCATTTAGGCATGTAGACATGGTCAAGACAATCTCCTGCAGTTCAAACCGAGCATCAGTATGGGGAAGAAAGGTGATTTGAGTGACTTTGAACGTGGCATGATTGTTGGTGCCAGAAGGGCTGGTCTGAGTATTTCAGAAACTGCTAATCTACTGGGATTTTCACGCACAACCATCTCTAGGGTTTACAGAGAATGGTCCGAAAAAGAAAAAACATCCAGTGAGCGGCAGTTCTGTGGGCGGAAATGCCTTGTTGATGCCAGAGGTCAGAGGAGAATGGCCAGACTGGTTCGAGCTGATAGAAGGGCAACAGTGACTGAAATAACCACTCGTTACAACCGAGGTATGCAGCAAAGCATTTGTGAAGCCACAACACGCACAACCTTGAGGCGGATGGGCTACAACAGCAGAAGACTCCACCGGGTACCACTCATCTCCACTACAAATACGAAAAAGAGGCTACAATTTGCAAGAGCTCACCAAAATTGAACAGTTGAAGACTGGAAAAATGTTGCCTGGTCTGATGAGTCTCGATTTCTGTTGAGACATTCAGATGTTAGAGTCAGAATTTGGCGTAAACAGAATGAGAACATGGAACCATCATGCCTTGTTACCACTGTGCAGGCTGGTGGTGGTGGTGTAATGGTGTGGGGGATGTTTTCCTGGCACACTTTAGGCCCCTTAGTGCCAATTGGGCATCGTTTAAATGCCACGGCCTACCTGAGCATTGTTTCTGACCATGTCCATCCCTTTATGGCCACCATGTACCCATCCTCTGATGGCTACTTCCACCATGTCACAAAGCTCTAATCATTTCAAATTGGTTTCTTGAACATGACAATGAGTTCACTGTACTAAAATGGCCTCCACAGTCACCAGATCTCAACCCAATAGAGCATCTTTGGGATGTGGTGGAACGGGAGATTCGCATCATGGATGTGCAGCCGACAAATCTGCCGCAACTGTGTGATGCCATCATGTCAATATGGACCAAACTCCCTGAGGAATGCTTCCAGCACCTTGTTGAATCTATGCCACGAAGAATTGAGGCAGTTCTAAAGGCAAAAGGGGGTCCAACCCGTTACTAGCATGGGGTACCTAATAAAGTGGCCGGTGAGTGTATATATATATATATTAGGGGTGGACGGTATGACCAAAATTCTATTTCACGGTATGACTAATTTTATTTCACGGTAACGATATATTTCACGATATAGTTATTTATATATGTAGCTATTCTCGAAAAATCGACAAAAAGGGCTTTGTATAATAAATAAACCCAAATACTTTAGAAATGAAAATTCACATTGTTTTCTGTTTCTCTTATTTGGTAAATTATTTCTTTGGTAAACTATTTAGATAGCTAAATATAAACAAAACACACTCATCAACTTTTAGATGAACTGCCCCCAACTGATTGATATTAAATAAAACTCATAGGTGCAATTAAAATTTAAATAAAGTGTTTCTGAATAATTTTTCAATCTCATGTTATGCTTTACTTCATCAATCAGTTTATAATATCTGAATATTTTATATTGAACTATTCTATTCATGATAAATTAGTTATTTCCTTTTAATTTTGTAGGATAGTAATGTTTAAATGTGTTCCCCGGTACATTTTTGCCATGTCTTCTTACACTACATTTTTAAGGGGCTTGTTTAGCTCTTTTTGTGATATCTGGCAACCCGTCACCCTGCGCTTTAATCAATATAAGTTCAGAAGTGACTAGAAGAGCAGCAGTTTGTAAACCGAACAGCAGCTACTGTTAGTGTTGACAAAGTAGCGTAGATTAAATTATACACACCTGTAACTGCGTCATTATTTGACCATAGCCAGGTGAACACCACGCTCCCTCAGTGCGTGTGCACGCGCGCGTCTTCTGCATCAGTCAAATGCGATCGGTTAATTTGAGTGTCAAGTTGTAATCACGTATCGAATCAAAGGAAGATTTTATCAGCTGGTTCGGTGGCCAATTGTTTGGAGTTAGAAATATATAACTCGCGATGCATATTTAGTAATTTTGCCTCAGATAGGCTACAGGATTATACATTCACTTTAAAGCTGCAGTCCGGCATTTTTCCTCTTTGTCGCCATCTCTGTTCGAAATCTGCAATTGCAGTCATTCGCGGAATTATCAACTTTACGTGGGTTGTAGTTCAACACCCTCGACACGGCACAGCGCGGATGAACACAGTGTTTGAGGAGAGTGTGCAGCTGTCAGTCACCGCGCCGATGTGGATATTGTCATTCAGAATCACAGATTATTCTTTTTGGAAGTATGACCAACATAAGAATTTTCACCGGGAAATGTCATCTGAACTAGTAAGAAACATTCACTTTTGTTCTGGTTCTGACATTGCAGTAAATCGCGCTGATTAAATCTAACAATTGCTTATAAGTTATCATTTCACGCAAAACCGTGCAAAGTAGCTATACTATGTTCTCTAATTGTTAATGTTAACAACGTCAGCAAGCATTGCATGACTACATCATGTAATGTCCTTCCGATATTATCCTTGTTTTCGCATGGGTCCGGTTGCAGTCTCTTTTTTTCTGTAGCCACTCCGAAGTCCGAACAAAGTCTTTTGCATTTTACAGCGGGTAAATCTGTTGTCACTGATGATGATCGTCGTTTAAACCTTTCTGGATCCGCCATCAAATTGATAAGTTTAATTATATCAAGTGCTGTGAGAAAAGGCTATAAATCTCTACCTCCAACATCCTCACACGCAATATAGCTTATACTAGCCGAGACTCCTTCTTTATGTGTACAGATGTGACGTAATGACGCAAAGACATGCTCGAATCTCCCGCGGAAATCCACCAGTACCACTAAAATTAAAAACATTATTACAAGCTTACCGTTTTACATCGAGCTAAGGCAAGCAGATAGTTTTGAACACTGGCTGGTTATGTATTTTATCAAATATGTATTTTGGATAATTTTTAACCCAAAAAAAGCTACGGACAGCAGCTTTAACAAGCAGGTTGCACATTTCGAACGGGTGGCAAACTGTTTGTGTGTTTAAAAACTATACATAAGAGACGGAAAGATGCTGATAACTAAACATTATTTAAGGTTATTTCTATTCGTTACGATATTGATGAACTGTTGTTGTCCAGCTTTCCCCGTTGCGAGCATGCACTCTGTAGCCTGGGTGCTGCACTGCTCTAGTGACTGCTGCGCCTTTTCCCCCGAAAATATCACGTTAACAACAACAACAACCCTTTAGAAAATGTAATTCCTTTGTGGATCATCTTGATCTGCTTTCTCCATGTTTCTTTTTACAATTCTCAGTGTTTCAGTCTCACGCACGTTGCACGCGAGTTAACCACGCCCACTTATTTGCATGTCGCGGTATACACGGAATAAAAAAATCTGTTACGGTTGACATTTTCTACCGCGGTAACGATATATACCGTCATACCGCCCAGCCCTAATTTATATATATAAATATATAGGCCTATATAATACAAAATTGGTTCACACTTCCAATTATTCATTTATTTTGCAAATTGTGCTTGCAAATTGTATAATTTCAAATGTAAACATTTCTAGTAATTGTGCAGTTAATTCTCATACTGTTTTTACAGAAAGTTTGGGAATATATCCCAAATGTGTCACTAATAAAACACAATACAAATAATTTAAAGAGGAGGCTTATATTGAGCTTTTAAGATTTACCTAAGATTTATTTATATGTAGCCTACATATATTTTTGCTATTTTAATAAAAAGGTTACAATTACAACAACAATTAAAATGTTAACTATATTTCAAATGTAATCTTTCTTGTATACATTTTATCATACATATTTCACAGTTGCGGATTAATTAGTTTGAATATAGCCTACAATCGAATAAACACTATAATAACATCTTAGCAAACAAGCTTATTTGATGTGGCAGTATTTTACAGTAAAAACGACATCTTGTCTTTCATATGTAACACATCGTTTTTATGATTAGGACATATAAATGTTAATTTGCAGTTTAATACGTTGCTTATACAAAAATATTTTATTTCAACATATTTCAGTCGATTTTTACTCATCTCAGTATTGGAATATAGTTAAATAAAAGCTGTTTACAGACACTATTTCATATCGCGATTAGAACAAAGCACTTGAAAATAAAGAATGTACCTATTCCTCAGCTGGATCCGTTGCTCCTCCAAATGAAACTACCTGCACTTCTGAGGTAATTTTTCCAGGATTATTATTAAGATAGTATTATTCCTCACAGCGTCGTAAATATGAGTCTCTTTCGGTGGGTTATCCAGCTGATGTGTGGGCGTGGATCGCCTCAGAGCATTTGTGTTTGAATAGAGCGCGCGCTCCGTGGGCGTGGTCAAATTAACTTTAATGACCTGAGACGAGAACGACTATCATCTCTCTCTTTTCGTACAGATTACATAAAATGAGAAAATTTGTTTTTTATATAAATTACTTTATTTAAAAGAAGATAATTCAGGCTTCATGCCTGTGTGCCTGTATACCTGTTTGACTGAGTATTTGCAGAGTTACAGTTCATTTTTCGGACGCGTTTCAGAATGGACTTCACTGACAGAGAGAACGCAGAACGCGCATCATGTTTATTTTTCTTTATAAGGCGAAAAGCACAACACTTTGTTTTTATTGTGAGGTTCCACAAAAAAAATACAAACTTAACAGGATCGAATGATGTACAACACTTATATGTAAATCTTGATCAAAATCAACAGAGTAATTTGAGTCTCTTTTGCACTGATATGGAAAAAAGTGAGCTGGTATCGCCGGCGAGACCGCCGACCCCAGAAGGTTAAAGCTTTGTAAAAACATAACTCTCACGTGTGGATGGCAAGTATTTGCTGAGTTAAAGATCATTTTCTGTCGCGTTTCATAATGAACTTAACATTGAGAGAGACGACAAAACGCGCATCATGTTTATTTTCTTTATTTTACGAAAAACACAACATTTTGTTTTTATTATTAGTGTACACAAATGAAAATGGACATTTAACAGTTTTGAATGATGTATAACACTTGCCTGTATCACAAAAATCAAAAGAGTTATTTGAGTCTCTTTTGCACTGATAAGAAAAAAAGTGAGCTGGTATCGCCAGCGAGACCGCCGACCCCAGGGGGTTAACATTTCTACTATTGCAAAGTATATACTGTCATACTGTCATTAGTAGGGGTGGAACGGTACATGTATTCGTATTGAACCGAAACGGTACGGGCGTCACGGTTCGGTGCACGAATTTGCACGCAGAATACACGGTACAAATAAAAAAACCCTCTTAAATAGCGATAAATTTCGCTCTATTCGCTTTTGGTGTGACTGTGAACGCAGCAATGAACAGGCTGCGATCAAGATTGCAATGCAGGAGTGTGTGTGTGTGTCTGTGTGCGCGCGAGAGAGAGAGAGAGAGAGAGAGAGAGAGAGAGAGAGAGAGAGAGAGAGAGAGAGAGAGAGAGAGAGAGAGAGAGAGAGAGAGAGAGAGAGAGAGAGAGAGAGAGAGAGAGAGAGAGAGAGAGAGAGAGGCGCGATGAACAGTGTGTGTGTGTGCGAGAGAGAGAGGCGCGATCGAACAGTGTGTGTGTGTGTGTGTGTGTGTGTGTGCGCGCGTGCGAGAGAGAGAGAAGCGCGGGCGCGATGAACAGTGTGTGTGTGTGTGTGTGTGCGCGCGCGCGCGCGCGAGAGAGAGAGAGGCGCGGGCGCGAATCGCGCGATGAACAGTGTGTGTGTGTGTGTGTGAGAGGCACGGGCGATCGAACAGTGGAAACGTAAAAACATACTCCGTCATTTTTTTCATACAGGACATCATTAAAACTGCAAATTGTTTACTTATATTTGTGTACACTCGCAATAAAACACAACATTGTGCTTTTGTCACACTCTAAACTCTCATCAAACTGTAACCTACAACTGTTAACAAAAGTTTTTATGGTAGTATTATTTTATACGGAAATCAATTATTTATAATTCAGATGAGAATAAAGTTAGTTAATTAAAATGAAGGAAAACAAATATCTTGATCTGAAATAGCAAATTAATTTTAAATTCATTCAGGTACAATTACCAAACATATCTCAAGGTCTTTTCGTCTTTTTAATAATTTAATTAATAAACTAATTATATAAAACTACTGTCAGTGCACTACAAATAAACTGGTTCTATGCCTTTATTAATAAAACTTATTTTAAAAAATACAAGGCTTAAGACATTTATAAAAATGCCTTCTGCATTTTTGCTTTGCTTTTCACTCCATTGTACCGAAATCGTACCGAACCGTGATGTCTGAACCGAGGTATGAACCGAACCGTGACTTCTGTGTACCGTTCCACCCCTAGTCATTAGTACTATACTGGACTGAGTCAGCTGTTGTTTAATTTGTGGGTTTCATTGATGTATTTAAATTTTGGATTAAACCCAATTTCCTTTAAATTTATCTGCTCTTGAAGAGGCCATACAGTCCTTCTCTATAGATTTATTGTTTACTTAACACACTTGTGCATTTGTTTCATTGATCAACATTAGAGCTGAATCCTCCCATGGACTGCTGTAGGCTTAAACTCTTTGCTGGACACAGCATAATCAGTCCGCATGCCTTCGACGATTGATTTTTAGATTCTCTTTTCTTAGACTTGTGATTATCTATTTGAGGTTAATGCTGAAACAAACATTAGCTTGCTCTTCTGTTGAGTCAGGGTGCTTTGTTTTGCCACTGAAGAAACCCAAGACTGTGCTTTTTAACATATCCGTCAGGGCTCTGCTTTAGTCATGGGAGCACAGTAGCAGAAATATGCATAATTACCTCGACTCCTTTTTCTCTGACCTCTCAGAAGTCTCAGCTAAAAGCAGACAGTCTCTTCCTGGAGTGTCATATCCAGCACTTCTCTTCTCTTTTAATTTTCTGTATCAGGATCACATTGCCTGTGACAGAATATGCTTTTTATTATGGCATGAAAGGCCTTTATGGTGATATAAAATTACCTCTTTATAGTATCTCAAGTTTTTTTTATCAACATCGTTGATCTGACAGGTCTGTTATTCCACAACGGCACATCCGCCTCATTACCATAACCTCTTAATTGATGAATGATCCCCCATTAGGCATGAAACATTTGGTTCAATTTCAGTTGTTAAATATTAGCTGTAGAAAATGTAAGAGAAATAAGTCCATGTTGGTATGGCTTGGTGATTGTAGTTCTGTTGTTAGTTTCTGAATCATGAATGCAGTATTTGTATTGACCCAAAGCTGTGCAATATGGCTCATTTGCCCATGTATTTGGATCCAACTTCTGTCCCTCTTCTCCAATTTTAAGTGCTTGTTTATTCCTTGTGGTGTGGGAGCACTAGTCTCCATTGCAGTCATCTATAGCACCTTTCACACAGCGCGTTGATTCCTGGAAATTGCCGTAAAATTGCTTGAGTACCTTCTGTGTGAACGCAAACACGTCCCGGGATTGATGCCGGGATCGATGCCCGGATGGGGACCTAGTAACATTGCCGGGATCAGTCCCGGAACGCGCCCTGTTTGAACAAAAGTCAGGGCCAATGCTGTAAGGGGTGTGTCATAGTGATGACGCACGTGCCATCGCACGGGCCTTTCTACAACCTATGCTACAGCATATGCACTCAGCCACTCTGCAAACCCAGTGGCGCTATACTGTGGAAGCTATACGAAGAGGAGTGATCAGCAGAACTGACATCTGACAGGAGTTATCATCACTAGGGGTGTAACGGTACACAAAAATCACGGTTCGGTACGTACCTCGGTTTTAAAGTCACGGTTCGGTACATTTTCGATACAGCAAAAAGTAAGAAATGCCAGAGAAATGTCCTATTTGTTAAAAGAAAAAATATTTTTTAAATAAGTGTGAGTTTTCCTACATCTTGAAACTTTCAGGTTTATAAATGGGTGTCATCTTTGAAGGATGAACAAATAATGTTTTGGTCATCACATTAAAAATAACATTTAAATATATGAAGAGTTCAGATGCAAAAGCCATTTGAAATTTTCTTCTAGAATGATCATTTTTATCAAGCTTGTATATTTAAGTTCAGTAATTTCACTTAAATGGCAATGAAGATTACCTATTAATTGTCATTTGAGTGAAATTACTGAACTTAAATATACAAGCTTCATAAAAATGATCATTCTAGAAGAAAATTTCAAATGGCACTTAGCTTTTGCATCTGAACTCTTCATATATTTGAGTTTTGAAGTGCTGGAAAAAGATGTGTGAAGTACTTGAAAGCATTTCACTATTCCAGCCAAACTGGTTACAGTTAGTGTTACTATATTAAATCCATGGTGAGTGTTGCTGGTCTGTGGACGTAAAGTATTACTAGTTCATTCATTCACGGCACAATATTTCTCCTGGTGTCCACGTCAGCGCTGTTTGATCTAATAGAGATCTACGGTTAATAACGGAGAAATGTGAATGCTTCTCACTAGATCTCGCAGCGATGTTATTACTTCAGTGGTGAATTCAAATGTTTTCTTTACTGGATCTTAGCGCTGTCTTGTAACAGTGTCGCTTGAACAAGATCGCCTCGCGCTACACAGATGTTGCTGCTCCGAACTGATAAACGATCCGTGAAGCACATAATGAGTAGCGCAGTTTCGTTCCGCTTGCCATTTGATGTTGCGCAACGTTGTGGTGATCGCGCCAGCGTGAATTTTGTCGGCAGGAAAATTGGTCCAAGGAGTCGTTCGGTTTGTATGCGTACCGAACCGGAAGCCTCGAACCGAAACGGTTCAATACAAATACATGTACCGTTACACCCCTACATCCTGACGTCACGTGTCTTTACGGGATCTTTACTGGATGTGTGTGAACACACTCACAGATTCCGGAAAATCACTTGCAATGTGAATGAAAAATCAAACAATCCCGGGACACATTGTCCGTGTATTTTTCGAAATCTTTGTGTGAAAGGGGCTTATGTCAGTTGAGTGTTAAAGAGAAGACTGGGCTTGGAAGCTGTGGTGAAAAAACACTCCTCTGAAACCCTGCTCACCCGCTTGTTTTACGATGCTTCATAAAAGTGTCATCATTGGTGTCAATGCAATGGTGTCCTCTATGTTCCCTTTCTGCAATTTGTGACAGCTTACATTGCTCAAAACCACACAGCTTCAATGAAAGCCTCAAGGCCTACACCCCCTTGGCCCCATAACTGGCTGTCCTAGGTTTGTTCTTGATTGGTGTGCTCAAAATGATTTAAACTCCCAAAATGCCCAGGTTGTAAGATAAGGGAGTATTAAACCTTCTTTTATTTATGGTTGGCTACAAAAATACATGAATTCTTCGAGCTCAACATCAAGATAAAAGATGTGTGCCTCACTTCCCTTGTTATCATTTGCATGGCATCATCCAGTCATCTTTTTATTCAAACCTAATAAAAGCGTAGAGCTTTTTTTGTGTGAGAAAAGCATATGGATAAAGGCCAAAATATTGATCTACAAGATTTTTCATGTATTAAGGAGAGCAGACTGTCTCATTCTTTGACCAGATAACAATGGTTTGTTATTCATGGATTTGATAGCTTAAGAATGCGGTGATGCTGTGCATGTGGGTAATTTGAGCCAAAAATGTATACTATAAACAACACTATGCATTTTTAGATGCTGAACGTTGGGTCTATATTTTCCCTTTAAAGCTGCTGTCCGTAACTTTTTTGGGTTAAAAATTATCCAAAATAATAATAATTAAAAAAAACATAACCAGCCAGTGTTCAAAAATATCTGCTTGCTTTTGCCCAATTCAAAACGGTTAGCTTGTAATAATGATTTTAATTCCAGTGGTACTGGTGGATTTCCGCGGGAAATTCGAGCATGTCTTTGCGTCATTACGTCACATCTATACACATAAAGAAGGCGTCCCGGTCGGCTATATTGCGTGAGGATGTTGGAGGTGGACATTTTTAGCCTTTTCTCACAGCATTAAATAATTAAACTTATGGCGGATCCAGAAAGGTTCAAACGACAATCACCAGTGACAACTGGACATTCACCACTTGTAAAACCCCAAATAATTCGGACTTCGGAGTGGGTAGAGAAAAAAGAGACTGCAACTGGCCGACGCGAAAACAAGGATAAACATCGCATCAAAACGGACGCAGAGACGGCTTTTTTTCTTTTAGGACAGGTAAGACATTTCAATAGTTCAATCATGTAACAGTAGCACACTTGTTCGCTTAATTCACACAGTTACGGAGTTTCCTGTCTTTATTCGTTTAGCTATTATGGTAAATATTTTGCGCTAGCTATGAGGAGGAGCAATTCACCTCTACTCCAAGCAAACCAAACCGGCCTCCTCCGAAATTATATATAGTTTTAAATATGCATCGGATTACAGATACGTGTTTTTTTTTTTCTTTTTTTTTTTCTCAAAGAAAACCAGTAAAGAAACATTAATTTATTTGTATGACAATTAGAAATTAGACTGCACAGAAATAGAAACTGAACTACAGGGTAATCATAATACACATTAAATGTAGTTCTGTCAGGTCCATTAAGTCAAGAACACACAGACAAAAAATATAATTTAAGAATTTTATTGAATAGATTGCAAACAAGTTGATGTTCCTGAATTAAAATTTGGCGGTATGGCTCTGTTCAGGGAGTCCTCTGACCTTTCATGAGCACCATGAAATAGCAGAGAGTCAGAGGACAGCAGCAGCAGCATTAGGGAACGCTCACACGGTTTAAGACTGTGAGAGCTAAAATATCCCCCCGTGAACAGAGCAGGCAACATGACATAGCAAATGCCACGTTATGCATAAGGAGGAGCTGGGGAGGTGGCGGGCAGCAGAAGCGAGCAGCGAGCCAGCAGAGCGAGCAGCAACCAGCAGAGCGAGCAGCAAACCAGCAGAGCGAGCAGCAAACCAGCAGAGCGAGCAGCAAACCAGCAGAGCGAGCAGCAAGCATGTATGAGCAAGGTGAATGAGCTTTAAATAGGCACCTTGTTTGAGCTTTGGCCATTGAGCAACGAGGGGAGTTAATCAGCTAATGCAGCTCAGCTGGAGCTGATCAGCTGACGGGACAGTGTTGATAGCAAAGCATTAGCAGCGTCTTGACTACCTGGCCTGCCAGAACTGACGCTGACGCTCAATTTCTGTCAGGTCCATTAACCTCTTAACCTTCTCCAGAGCGTCGGCGCACTGAAGCGTTTTTTTATTTATTTAGTTCAAATATACTATCAGATTTAATGTTATACCTTGACAAACTATACATCATTAAAAAGATATAAGACTCAAGATTCAGTATTTGACCACTATTGTATTCTGACAAACTTATAGTGACAGTTATGTCTTAATTTGTGTCAGGAGTTATGAAATGAAAAAAATGAGTCGATACCTTTAATATGAATTATGAGCGTCAGCTGGTCCATTCATAAAAAACACTCCGTGCTGTCGTCATGACAGCGATTCACAAAACAACGTCCCTGAGGGCTTTTAGCTCAACAATGTACAGATGTGGAGAAATATTGATATATTCTCATAGATTCACATCATATTTCTATAGACAGGAATAATATTTATTGAATTTATACCCAAATGCGTCGATGTGATCATAATGATCGCTTCTTACTGAGATGTGCTGTGTTTTCCATTCATACCAATAGCATGGGGGCGCTATTATGTCCAATAAAAGTCCATATATGGATCATGAAGAAGACCCATAGTCATGTGACATTCCAGGACGTCACTGAGTGATACAGAAAGTACAGAGATCGCTGTAACATGCAGATAAAGATGTTTTGAAGACAATAAACATGATTGCAATGATATTTGAGTTACCTGTGTTCTTCAAGCCATGCCAGGTATTTCATAATAATAGATTATATTTATAATGTAATGCTAATCGATATAGATTTCATCATCGTTCAGAACACTAAATAATACATTTTCTGTCTGATTTTTTTTTTTATCTGAAGCCAAGTTAGATCACAGAAGATTATTTAAAACACTAGACTTGCGTTATATAGTGAGTTTGGAGCGCAAACATAGTTTTAATCTCATAAATGGTCGTGTATTGATGGTGTGCTAAGCTAACATGCTAGCGAGCCCAGGCGCACCTGCCACGAGCAGTTATTGTTTTATGATTTTTTTTCTAAATAGGAATGCTTACTGAAATGTTTCAGTGCATTTGATACCAGTTTCAAATATTTAGTGAGAACTTTGATAAAAGAAATTAGGGTTTGAAACCCTATGAATAGCTTGTGAATAGCCAGTCGTTAGTAGCTATAATGCAGACAAAAGAAATGCATATTTAGATCCATAATCAGTCTGGAGAGGTGTAAATGTGTACAGGGGAGACTGACACTGAATGGGGCACCACAAAACAATAGAGACAATAGACTGAATAGATGACTCAGAAGATGACTAAACATCAGTTTGCTAATAGAGTCTAATCAAAATAAAGTAATTTGACATGATCTTGAAAAACATTTAACTAAATACAGAGCTTTATACTTATCATTTTCAGATTTTAAATATAAAATGGTCAGACATGTGGCTTTAGCTGCAGTGCATTTCTAGATTGCTCCAGGGCCAACTTCAATTTTATTTTCATGAAGATGTTTCATAAAAATAAATTTCTAATAACTTTACAAAACTTTGAAGCTATTTAAAATTGTTTTTTTTTCATTATGACAATAATTAATTCTACATTTACAATAAACAACCAGGTGTCAGCTTTCAAATGAGATCATACTTGTGCTTTTAGTGCAAAGGGTTCATGAACTGTATCTGTTTTAGTTTGGGTATGTCATTTCTGGGGATTTTTCAAAAGTGGGCTTGAAGCTTAACAGGTTAAGTCAAGAACACACAGACAAAAAATATAATTTAAGAATTTTATTGAATAGATTGCAAACAAGTTGATGTTCCTGAATTAAAATTTGGCGGTATGGCTCTGTTCAGGGAGTCCTCTGACCTTTCATGAGCACCATGAAATAGCAGAGAGTCAGAGGACAGCAGCAGCAGCATTAGGGAACGCTCACACGGTTTAAGACTGTGAGAGCTAAAATATCCCCCCAAACAAAACCACACCTGGCAATCCTCTGTGATACAGAGGATGATTAATTGACTAGAAATTTTCTATTCCCCCCAAAACAAAATTGAGTGTCTCGAACGGTGATGACTGAGGCGCCCTAATTTAGCGATTTATAATAATGGTAAAATTATTAATTATTTACTGTAATGACTAATCAAGATCGCAATAGCTAAAACATGCTGTTATCTAGATAATCTGACTTGAACTGTTTGACGGTCTACAGTGTAAGCTCTGAAGAGATGACTAATCCACCTCTGAGAAACGGGCTAGATGAAAAATTAACGGCTGATAGCGCATCAGGGGCATTTATACTGAGCAGAGCGTGAGCAAAATACTTATCAAATGTATTTATTAGCGAAACAAATCAGAGACTTGAGCTCATGGCTTTCTGGGCATCAAGAATAGCCCGAACATCGGGACGGAGGTATCGTTCGTAAGCAGCAGAAGACCACCGCCCCATAGCTTTGAGGGTTGAAACCGGAGCGGAAGCTGCCGCTGTTGTTGCTGCACCGATGCGCAGAGAATGAGCAGTATAGCGGTCCGGGGGCAGTCCACAGAATTGGCAAAGGAGGCGTAGGTGACAAGAAAACCAGGTTCTGGACATTGTTTTCCCTGCCTGCGTGACGAACAGCGGCTCCTGCGGATCGGCACTAGGGCGGTACCTCAAATAGAACAGCATGGAAATTAGAGGACAAAAAACAGTGTTAGACTCAGAAATGTACACGATTACGCCTTTACGATTTTTATCAGTTTTGGAATGTTTTAAAAATAATGTGAAATGGTGATCATGAATTGAGACATCAGAAATTGTTAGATTGAGATTTGGGTCAAATGAACAAGTGCGTGAAGAAATTTCACCACCCCTTAGAAAACCAAAAAAAGCTGTGAGAATGACTGTTTCTAACAACTGATCGGTGTACGGCCCAAAACACCCATCCCGTAATTTTGATATTACTTGTTTAACCAAAGGTAGAGTAAAAGGGAGACGTTTATCATTGCCTTGTGGAGATTGTCTTTTTATCCCGTTCAGCAAAAGGCGAATGGAAGGATTTTCCAAAATACTGGAGGCAGATGGATCCAAGCAGCGCATGTGGAATTGAATGCCAGCGACCGTACTTTTGATGGAAGAAGGCTGCAGTTTCCGATTCTCGAAGCAGTGGACTATAAATGCACTAATATATGATATATTGACAGGCAGAGCAGCTACAGATAAAGAAGCACAAAAACTGATGAAATATGACCATGCAGAGTCATACGATTTTAATGTAGAACTAGCCAAACCCCCCCGCATGTACTGTGCAGCAGAATGCATATAGAATTGAAGAGGGCTATTCAATCTAGAATGGTTTGGCTGAAAGGCGGGCATTCCAGGCTTGATTGTGCTGCCGCTGGACACAGGAGATGAAATTTCTGAAAATTGAAACGAGACAAAGAATCGGCCACTTGGTTATTCAAACCGGGAATATGTTCTGCACGAAAATGATAGTTCCCCATAACTGACAGCCATGTAAGACGTCTCATGAACCTGTTGATAAATGGAATGGATGAACGCCTCTTGTTAATTATATTAACAGCAGCTTCGTTGTCGCAGAAAAACATAATTTGTTTCCTAGCCCAGTGTTTACCCCACAGAATGCATGCGACGACGATCGGATACAATTCTAATAGGGCTGTCGAGGAATCACCGGCAGGTGCGGAACGCAATTCTTCCGGCCATGCAGACGCAAACCATTCGTTTTTGAAAATCCCCCCGAACCCTACGGAAGGTGCAGCATCAGTATACAGATTAAGAGCTAAAGATGATTCCATGAAATCATTAAGAAAAAAGGAAATGCCATTCCATTTATCTAGAAGCAGAGACCAAAATTTTAGCTCAGATCTACATCCTGCGTCTAAAGAAACTATATCACTGAGAGCTTTTGCAGATTTAGAAAGGTCAAGAAGCCTGGAAATAAATGATCTGCCTTGAGGAATTACTCTCATAGCGAAATTAAGGTGACCCAAAAGAGAGAGCAAGTCCCTTTTTGAAAAAGATTTTGAATTTTTGCGACTTTCATAACTTGTCTTATCCGGGATAATTTCTCGAGGGGGAGTGAAGCTTGCATGCGAATTGAATCGAGAGAAATGCCTAGGAATTCGATGATTTTGACTGGACCCACGGTCTTTTCCTCCGAGAGAGGAACGCCTAATTCAGAAAAGGTGCGTTTGAGAGTTGAGATAGAGAAGTCTGATTTTTTTAAAGGAAAATCTACTAGGAGAAAATCATCTAAAAGATGAAGGACGAATGATAATTTCTCGTTATTAAGAAGAATCCAGCACAAAGCCTCCGACAAGGTATCGAATATTTTTGGACTGCTACGACAGCCAAAAGTGAGTCTAACCGCAAAATACAATTTTTTTCCTCCACTGGACGCCGAACAAATGCCACTGTGAGGGATGCAATGGCATAACTTTAAAAGCATCGGAAATATCTGCCTTTGCAAGCCAAGCTCCACGTCCTGCCTTTTTTATGAAATTGATGGCATCATCGACAGTGTTGTAAAACAGAGAAAATGGGGCTAAAGGAATAAGGCTATTGATGCTGTCAGCCAAACCATTGTGGGGAGCAGAAAGGTCGATAATTAAACGTTTTTTACCCGAATATTTTCGAGTGGCTACTCCTATAGGACTTATCCTAAAAATCGGGAAAGGAGAATAATCAAATGGGCCTATCATGAATCCTTTTTTAACCTCTTTCTCGAGCAAGGTATCCACGGTTTCCGGCTCCTGAGACGCGGACAGTAGGTTATGGCAATGAAAAGATACAGCAGGAAAATGCAGCAGACCAGCAAAAAAACCCTGAACGAGACCAGTCAGTAAATTATCCACAAAACAGCGGTCAGGATGCTTTCTCAACGCCCGTCCCAGCTTGGGAACGTTTATGGGAGTTGAAGGTTTTATTTCTTTCGCTCCATTTTTATGAAGCGTGTTCTCCTCGGGCACACGGACTTTGGGTGGGCGTTCCCACAGTAGCTACAAACATGAAAATATTTACAATTATGCATCCTACAAATATTTTCATTGAAATTGAAGCAAATAGGAGTACCAAAGTTATTCACCTGGGGGCCGGCTTTATGGCTCGGGCCAGGATGAGACATGGAGGAAATAGGCTTAGATTTAGAGCATAAATTAGTAGAATGCGAAAGAGAGCCGCAAACGGAGCAGGACAGGATTTGGTGACCTGTGAAGTGTCTACTTATGAGCGCGAGATCGACCACGGACCAGTCTAGTCTTTGATTAAAGCGTTGAATGAACATGGCTGCCTTTGCAGAAAAAGACCTGTGATACTCGTAGAACAGAACTCCACCGTAAGAGAGAGCTAGGTCAGAAATAATGGCCAGATAGGTATCTAGTTCGGCTCTGCGCGCTGGATGGACCTCACAGATAACATCCCTATAAACTCCAAATGCGGTAACGAACTCGGGAAAAGTTAGAATTTTTGAAAGTCTAGGGTCCCCATCTTTTAGCTCGACATGCACGTCACCACAGTCTACTATACGCCGTTCACACAGCTCGGAACCCAGCAGGAGTTTAACAAGGTTGATGTCATTACCTGCCAATATCTGTCCCCTCAGCTGATGAGAGATGGCAGCAGCTGGTGGGAAAAAAGGCGAGCCAGTGGAAAGAGGTACGGCGGTTGTTAGGGTCCTTTTAGGTAAAAATTCCGTGGTGACGTCATCACTTTGAGGCTGGCGCGGATGTTGATGCGGGTCGGAGACAACAGCGGCGGTTGAAGCAGGGAAGATGGTCGAGGAAGGTCTGGAAATGGAGCCGTCTTCCAGTGTTGATATCCTAGCGGACATGCCGAGGAGAGAAGATTGGATGTCAGAAAGTGCCATGAGCACTGGATCATCTGCTGAAAAAGTACTTGGGCCCGGACGAACAGAGCAGCTGACCCGTTTTTGTGCTGGGGCTTTGCTGGCTGTCTCGGGATTTTTTCGCTTCGAGGTGTGCTTTTTTCCGGAGGACTGAGGAGGCACCGGCGGAGATTCAACAACTGGGATTATTAGAGAATCGCAGAGGAGGACAAATAGGTCCTCGTGAGAGGCGCCACGCGGAGGCTGAATGTCATTTAAAAATAGGGTTTCCAGTATTTTTGCCGCGGGCCAATCGCCGATGCATGGTTGGGACGAGGATTTATTCGCCAACCGCCGAGAACTCCTACGAGCGGTAGCGTTATCTTCCGGGCAGGCATCCTGCACCTGATCCGATTGAAATGGTGATGGCCGGGTTTCCTCAGAAGAGTCTTGCCAATCTTCCTCGACAGCGGTGGAAGTCATAGCCGACACTAGGGTAAATAGAAGCAGTACTTTTGCGTTTAACAACATGAGTGTTTTACCAGCGTACAGAACAGCAGAAGCGAGCAGCGAGCCAGCAGAGCGAGCAGCAACCAGCAGAGCGAGCAGCAAACCAGCAGAGCGAGCAGCAAACCAGCAGAGCGAGCAGCAAACCAGCAGAGCGAGCAGCAAGCATGTATGAGCAAGGTGAATGAGCTTTAAATAGGCACCTTGTTTGAGCTTTGGCCATTGAGCAACGAGGGGAGTTAATCAGCTAATGCAGCTCAGCTGGAGCTGATCAGCTGACGGGACAGTGTTGATAGCAAAGCATTAGCAGCGTCTTGACTACCTGGCCTGCCAGAACTGACGCTGACGCTCAATTCACAATGCTGATGTTGATAATTTGAGAACAAAGTATAATTTGAAAGGTTTGACGCGATTGTTATATTTAATCAGCACGATTTACTGCAAGGCTTTCCCCCCTTAGTTGATGTGGATGTTACTTACTTGTTCAGATGACATTTTCCGATGAAAATTCGTATGTTGTCATGGTCATACTGTAGGCCTACTTCCAAAAGTAGAATGTGTGATTCTGAATGCCAGTTTCCACATCGGCGCGGTGACTGACAGACTCGCAGTCTCAAAACATTGTGTTCATCCGCGCTGTTTCATGCCGATGTGCAACTCACGCAAAGTTAATAATTCCGCGAATAACTGCAATTACAGATTTCAAACAGAGATGGCAACAAAGAGGAAAAATGCCGGACTGCAGCTTTAAAATGTTAGTATTTCTGTAAACCATGAAAGAAATTGAATAACAAAAATTTTGTTTTTCTGATGGTGATAAGGCCTCTATTTCGTTTTTTAGTACCATTTAAGATCGCATCATAATTAAGACAGTTGATGAGACTTATTATATGTGACTTACAATAACTGTTCAAAATAAATGTGTAGTTTATGCATGTATAATTGTGTAATATTGACTTTTTATTGAAAAAAAAATATTGATTTATTAAAATAATAAAAATGGGACTTCCGGTTATGTCGGGTTGCTAAACGGTCACGTTTTTCAATGCTCTCGGATAATCCTGTTTTTAAACCTTTATCTAGACCCGATAACCAAAAGAAACGTTTTTGTTTTTTGACGGTGGCTCTGCAAATCAGTCAGCATATCTTCACGTCCGCAAAGAAAAAGAGATAAAAAAGATAATACAGATTCGGCTGTCGACGACCTAGGACCCACGTCTGAAGCTGATAGCACACCGGTTGGCGCCAACACTCACACCGAGGCTGATACTCCACCCAATAATAGCGTAATTCTTTCAGCTATAAACGGTTTGAAGAGTGAGTTTTGGTCCCAATACAAGGAAGTTCTGGCAGTGATTAAAGAAGTTAAAGAGGATTTCTTTACCTTCACTGAAAGACTTACCGAAGCGGAGAGCCGAATCAGCCAAGCCGAGGATGACATTAGCGGGCTTCAAGGAAGGGTTGTTAAACTCGAAAAATCCGCATCGGATCTTGCCTCTGCTCTTGAAATGGCCGAATGTAGAAGCCAGCCCTCTAACATTCGGATTTTGGGACTTCCAAATGGAATCGAAGGAAATAATCCTGTTTTGTTTTTGGAAAGTTGGCTTCCACAGCTTCTAGGTGCGGATACCTTCCCGGCGCCGGTGATCATTGAAAGGGCACACAGGCTACCCAGTAGTGGCAAACAAGCTGGTGGAAACGCATCGTCAAGGCCAAAAACAATGATACTGAAATTACTCAACTATGCTGACAAAGACAGAATACTGAGAGCAGCCCGGGCAAGAGGTACAGTGATGTTCCAGGATCACCATATTATATTTTTTCCTGATCTATCGTCCGAGGTGTTAAAACAACGAAAGCGATTTGAGGAGGTGAAGCTAGAGCTTCGAAAGAGGAAGATTAAGTACGGGATGATTTTCCCCGCCAAGCTTCTGGTTATCTTCGGAGACCGTCGTCATTTCTTCGACTCTCCTGAAGAAGCAGGCAAATTCATCGCAACCTTGCCAGAGGATGTTCGGGAAGCGGAGCAGCGAACATCTGAGTAACTCCTTTGTTCTTTTTGACACTTTGCATTAAAGTTTAATCGTCCACTTTAGTACTGAACTTTCATTAAAATTTTGTTGGACGCTTAGTCTGAAAATGCCATATAAAATGTAAGGTTGGGCTTTTTTGGTTTTCATATTTCGTAAAAGGTTGGCTTTGATTTGAATACTAAGCAGAATCATTAAGTAAGCTGATTATTTAGCGTATTTTCTTTTGGTTAATAGGTCATAATACTTGGCCTTTGAGAGCGTGCATTTATTATTTTTGTTTTGGACACTATTCTTTTGTCTTTTTTCCTCTTAATTCAGCAACCTAATAGCGTTCCTATTAGAGGACCGCAAGAGTACGTAACTACAGTTCTAGTCGAAGAAAAAGGGAGGTTTGCCGTGCATCTGTGTGTTCTATCTAGTGCATGTGCTGGGGATTGTGTTGTTGTGGTTTTATTTTTTTTTTTTTTTTTTACTACCATACATTTATACTTGCATTTCAGTTTTCTGGTACATCTTTGTACTTTACAAAAAGGTTACAGGGTGTTTATTGGAACAGATCATTAATGTTTGGACTACCAAGAATAATTAGAATATTCGACTTTGTTGCAAATGTCAGGGGATTCTAGTCTTACATTGACATCTTGGAATATGCGGGGGCTTTGTAACCTTACTAAATTGAAACAAGTGATGAACAGAGTTAACTACCTCCATCCTAAAATAGTATTCCTGCAAGAAACACATTTATTGTCTGGCGAAGTCATTAAACTGTGTAGAAGATGGCCGGGGCAGGTTATAGAAGCATCATATAGCTCGCACTCAAGAGGGGTAGCTGTGCTGATACATAAATCAGTCCCATTTCATATATTAAAAACTATTCGTGATCCATTAGGTAGCTATGTTATAATCAGTGGTAGGATGCTCAACGAATATTGTAATCTTGTAAGTGTTTATGGCCCTAATACAGATGAGCCAAATTTCTTTCATAATCTTTTCTTAATTTTGGCTTCCTTTCAAGGTATCTTAATAGTCGCTGGTGACTTTAATTGTACCTTAGATCCTAAATTGGACCGTTCCACAGGTATTGACACTTCACATTCGCAAAGTAGGAACATAATTAATCAATACATTAAAGACCTTAATTTAAGCGATGTCTGGAGGCTTCAAAACCCAACAAAGAAAGAATTTTCTTGCTATTCCTCATCTTTCCATACCTACTCCAGAATAGACTATTTTCTTATTTCAAAGGATTTGATTGATTATATTATCTAACTGTTAATATAGTAGTATCGTTTTATCGGATCATGCAGCATTATCACTGAAATATACTCTCAGAACCATAATCAAAAGCCCATCTAGATGGCGTCTAAATATAAAGTGGCTACATAACCCTGATTTTCTGGATTTTGTTGGAAATCAAATTGACATATTTTTTGAGTTTAATACAAACCAGACGTCCGCTTCAATACGATGGGAGGCATTTAAGGCCTATATTAGGGGGCAAATGATCAGCTTTACTAGTTCTAGCTGTTTACCAATTTTATTTGGGCAAATCGACGTCCCAGGCCGAGGCTCTCTCTTTTGTATTTACCATATGAAAGGGGAGGGTTGCAGGTGCCTAATCTTAAGTGGTACTACTGGGCAGCTAGTAGTAATAATAATTAGAAATGATATCAATAAAACACAGCATCTTTCTCTTCTCTTACCAGAGCTGTCCCCTTTAGAAAGAATTACTTTAAGCCACCTTAATGGTGCTAGGCAAGTTTCCTTGTTTTATAAACTGATCTCCACTAACTGTAAAGGAAATACGGAGAAAAAGCGTTTGGCTTGGTGTCAAGATATAAGTGAGAATATAAAAGAAGATGAATGGCAGAGTATCTGCTTAAAGGCCCAAACCCAGACAATTAATACCAGGTTTAAACTTCTGCAGTACAAGTGGATAATGAGAGTATACATAACTCCAGAATTGCTTCATAAATTTAATCCCAACATCCCCAATCAATGTATAAAATGCAACTTAGAGATAGGAACTTTATACCATTGCTTATGGAAGTGCCCTCAAGTTCAACTTTATTGGGAAAAGGTTTTGGACTTTTTGTCACTGGTGGTGAAACAATGTCCCCAAATGTCCTAAACTTTGTATATTTAATATTTTCCCTGTAACTTGCACTCTAACTAACTCTGGTAAGAAAATGTTGACCTTCTGTTTATTACAAGACTTGTAGTTGCTCGTCATTGGAAAAACACAGAAATCCCTAATTTTAAACAATGGTTACAGGAATTGTCAGGTTGTTTGGCTTTGGAGAAACTATTATTTTTTATTATTATTATTTTATTATTTTCCTGTGCTTGTTTTAATGTAAATGTTTCTAAAATCAATAAATACAATGTTGAAAAAAAAAAGAATAAAAATGATTAATTTTATTTTTCAAACTTTTTTGAGATTTGTATGATGTGCAAAAGACAACACCATGACTCTCAAATAGGGATGCACCGATCCACATTTTTTCACTTCCGATCCGATCCCGATACCTGAATTTGGATATCGGCCGATACCGATACTTTTCCGATACCAGAGCTGTGTTTGCTTTAATATTATTATTATCATTATTGTTGATTTTATATGATGCTGAAATAAACTCCTCTCTACAGGCAAGTATGATATGTAGGTATGTATGCATGTATGTCAATATGTATATATATATATATATATATATATATATATATATTAAACAATAGATAAACAAAAGATAGACAATTAAACAAAGATACACATTATACAGGCCTACACAGTGCTTTAATTTCAGGAAGGTCTACTAACATTATTCAGGTATGGTCTAAAAAGAATTATAATAAAGTAATCAAAAGTAAAAGAGCACTGCAAAGTTTATCATAGATAGATTTATGTTTATTAAAGCTAAAGTTATTCATTCAAGAGCTGTGAGTGATTTTCTCTTTGCCTTTTGTTGTTTGATTCTCAGTAATGGAGCAATCGTCAGCATGTTTATTAGACTGCTTCCCCTTTAAGAACGAGTGCAGATCTAATAGTCTACTGATGCACCATATTTTCTCCCAACTATTTCCATAACTACGTCCATTTTAGACATAAACTGTTTAAGTGAATCTCCAAGCCGGTCATTTTGACATTTTTGTGTAGGCTACATTTGATCGTTTAGACGCGCATATGAAGCCCAAAGTATAATGTGCTTGTCTCGTTGCGGTCTGTTTCGGAGCGCGCACCGCGGGAACAGCATCTCTTGCGCAGATCTTTTGTGCTTTTAATAGCTCTTTTTATTATTAAAAGCGTCCCGCAATTTAGCAACAGTAGAGACTGCATTTTACAACAATCACCGATCTTGCTGATGGGCTGTCGTGTTGTGCGCGCTGTGGCACCGCGTGAGAGATCTCTCTCTTTCTCTTCTGGGCTGCGAATAGCAAACATGCATCACAGACAAATGGTTTAATTAATACGGCTTTGCAAACATTGCATTTTGCTGTCTTGCTCTGCTGTGGTGTTTCCAGTGTGAAGTATTTCCACCATAGGATTTCCACACAGCGAACATGTTGGCAGCTCAATGCTATACTGCTAGCTGGCTGCAAACTGCGGAATGGATTTCCTGAGGGGGGGTCTCTGTGTCTCATTGAGCCGCGCCTCCGTTCAGGATATCCATTCCACAGTTTGCAGCCAGCTAGCAGACTTGCCGGCAGGCCGGGGGAATCACTTTTGGAGTCGTTTCAGCAGACAACGTTAAAGCGCAGACATGGCTCATGGATATCGGATATCTCCGCAGGTTGGATCGGGAAAATCCGATACGTGAATTACGCTGGTATTGGTCCCGATACCGATACTGGACCGGATCGGCCCCATCCCTACTCTCAAACTGTTTTTTTGGATTATAAAATAAGCACATCTGCGCCTAACAGTGTATTACATGAGATATTAGTCTCACACTGTCTATAAGATGGAATTTTTGGCTAATATTGATCATTCTGTATATTTAAAAGCCGATAACCAATATATTGGCCGATAAATCTAAATCCAAATTTTTATTAAATTTTTTGAGAGCATGATTACAAAAGCAAAAGTCTCACCATTAAAAGCTATGTCCCAAGCACTTCACCTAAATCAAATACAGTAGCCTAGTTTGAACCCGTGTAAGATTAATTTACTTTTAATAAAAACAAATTTTACACTCAGATGGCCAAATTTCTTTAAAGGTCCCCTGACATGGGGTTATTTTATTATGTTATAATGTTTCCTGGGTTGCCCTTATAATGTTAGTAGGTTTTTTAGATAAAAAATAGTCATAATTTAGAAATAAAAGGCATTTTTCCTAGCCTGATTTTAGCCTCTGATTTGAACGCTCTGTTTGAAGGGGCGTGTCTGCTGTGGGATTCAGTGTAACCGGCCACTGCTGTGATTGGCTGACATGCTTGCATATGAAATAGCTATGTATTACATGCAAAACTCTCTCGAATACTTTTACTACAGCTATTATACGTTTTTACTATTACAGCAATCGAGATTAACGAATTGTGAGAAGTTTTTTAAGTATTTAGATCTATTCCCATCACATAAATGTTGCCGTGATGAGCATTGAGCAAGCAGATGACAGTCTGTTGATCGCGAGAATGAAGATCTTATCATTGCAACGCAGTTTCTGCACTCTCTCTAATGCTTTCCCCAATGCAAACACAATGATGTACATACAGTAAGAGCTTCGTTGTGCAGTGTAACGTGCGTCATTGATTTCATAATGAGTTGTCCAGATAAACTCGCGCTGTGTGGAAAGATTGTTCTTTGATCGCTTTTGTGTATATAATTTGTTCACAATTTAAATAAGATTATTTTCATCCTACAAAAAGAAACGATGTGAAGTTGATATTTTAGTCACTGGCTTGACTTACTGATGCATAAACAGTATTGAACGATTTTGAGAGAAAGATTAACTTACCTGTCTGAACTTGAACAATTAGACTACACATCAGAAATTGTTGCTTGGTAGCTCGATCGATTTATTTTCAGACGTTCATCGAGTTGAGGAAACAGTCGTCGGTGAAATGTTTGGACCATACAAAACTTTGGGAAGTTTTGTCGGCGCATTTCCAGAGAAAATAAAATTAACCCATTGTTTCTTCAGAGGCTCGGATGAAGGAACTAAAAAATACTTTTGTGTTCATTTGTACATCCGAACACTGATTAACTGCCATGCTTCGCTCGTTTGCAAGCCATGATATCTCTCGAGGAAAAACTCAAATCTCAAAGCTATTTCTCTAGGAAAAACTAAAATCGCGCCGGCGCGTCCGTACTTCCTGTTCCTAGCTCGTTTTCTCATGGGCGAGCCAAATTCTCTGGGCGGGCAAAGCAGAGAAAGGGGAGGTAACCTTTCCTCGTTATGACGTCATAACGAGGAGATTCAAGATCAGCGCGTCTGAGCTGCAGAGAAGAGAAAAAGCTCGGTTTACACCGATTGAAAATTCTAGACACAAGGGGACCAAATACAGGCTAGGGCAGGGATGGGCAACTCCGGTCCTCGAGGGCCACTGCCCTGCAGAGTTTAGCAAAAATTTGTTTTTAGTAATCCTGAAAACATTGATTAGCTTGTTCAGGTGCGTTTAATTAGGGTTGGAGCTAAACTCTGCAGGACAGTGGCCCTCGAGGACCGGAGTTGCCCATCCCTGGGCTAGGGGAACTAATATTAACCCTCTGGGGTCTGAGGTGTTTTTGGGGCCCTTGAGATGTTTTGACATGCCCTGACATTTCTGCTTATTTCAGCTACTTAAAACATACCATTTGCCAACATAAATTTGCTGTATTCAGCACAAACTCTGCTACAATAATATGTGAGCAAAATGGATGTACATGTTTGCATTTTATAGAAAAAAAATATTATGCGTGGTTAGTACGTTTTGGGATTAAAAATGTCACCGCAATAAGGCCATTTAACACATACTGAATAGTTGTCCACAATACTTTTGAGTTACTATTCTTGTAGGCTAGAATTTTTACTTCAAAATGAAGTGAAAATTATTCTGACCACTCTTTCACAAACAACAATATAACTATTTAAATTTCTTACGTCAGTTTTTGGTCAGCACTGCTGTATGCGTGGGAGTGTGAATGGCCATGAATATTAATGTGATTTACACCTGGGTGGGAAGACTAAAGACACTACCCAATGGCCCATCAAGGTGCTGTGAGGCAGCCTGGACTAAGAATGATTCACTGATGAATAAAAAGTTAAAAAGAACAGCATTTATTCAAAATAGAAATCTTTCCTTAGAACGTAAAGACTAAAAGTCATTCCTATCACTTAACACATCCTTTCAAAAAAACAAACATAAAAAGACCAAACTTGTTTTTTTTTATTTAAAAAAAAATGTATTCAAAGAATCCTAAAAAAAAACTATTACAGGTTAAAAAAAAATTAAGCAGCACAACTGTTTCCAACATTGATCATCTCACTGATGCTGACATCTGTCCATTTATATTAGCAGCCTTTTGCAGTTGCCTTGGCAGCCTGGGTAATAGACTAACCAAAACTGAACATTTATATATAAAAAAATATATTGTATTTAGACAGTATCACATATTTGCATAGGCGTAGATTTCGGTGGGGGCGGTGGGTACGCGTCCCCACCAGATTTCATCATGAGTCATTTTGTACCCACCACTTTTGGAAACATTGAGGCACAGATGTACCTAATACAAATAAAACATCTCCAGTTAACTAGCAGAGCATTCATTTAGTCCGCTCTTAAATAAGAGATCTAGCGCTAAAATGTTTTGTTTTTGAACTCAAGCTAAGCGCTTGTGTCCGCTGCTATCAGTGTCATTGATACAGTGTTCTCTTGTGGCGGCGCGCGCGCAGTCTTCACTCGGACGCGCTCTTCAATCTATCGCCATTGCGGCGGACACTATTCATTCCGGTGAAATCACAAAATAAAATGCACACAACTGCTTGATATAGACTGTAACCACTGATGAACATATTCGGTTTTGATGAGAGAAAAAAAAAACTATACCGAGGGTGGATTAGAACCCCTAACCTCTGACACGCTTGGCAAAAGATCTGCCACTAGACCACTGAAGTACTCTAACAAAACTTGCGGATCGATTTATTTCACTAAATCATTATAACCTAAGCAGTTATTCAAAAAGTTTACACGAGCGTATAGGTAATATTTCTTATGTCAAAACTAGGCAAAATATAGTCTGAAAATTCATTTGAGCTCTATGATCAGAAAAGGAATTATACACTAAACAACTTACTCCGAGCTTGTATCATCGGCGGGGTCAATTCGTTCTTCGAAATGCAGCCGTTCGTTGTGAGTTTCAAATTCCTCTGAGAAAAAGGTGAATTTTTCCCCGCTGTAAATAACCCTCTGAAGGAGTAGCGTGCTGCCATCCTCAAAACGCGATGAACTATCAGTGATTCTGATGAAGAAAGTTACTTCGTGTTGTTATGGCATTGATCGGGGGGCGTGCCGCGTGTGCGATGCATAGATCGCCTATTTACCATGTGAAAAGCTCTATGGGCGTGGCGGCCTCAGCTCATTAAAGATAATGAAGGGAGAACGAAAAAACTGTACCTCTCCTTGGTTTCAAACGGATTACATAAACTGGAAATATATATTTTTTAAATAAATTACTTCATTTAAAAGAAGAGAATTTCAGCTTCATAAAGATGCATCTCTCGTATCTCTGTGAAAAGTATTGACTGAGTTACAGTTAATTTTTCGGACGCGTTTCAGAATGGACTTTACTGACAGAGAGAAGGCTAAACGCGCATCATGTTTATTTTTCTTTATTTGACGAAAAGCACAAAACTTTGTTTTTATTGTGAGTATCCACAAAAAAAATAGACACTTAATAGGATCGATTGATGTATAACACTTATATGTACGATCAAAATCAACAGAGTATTTTGAGTCTCTTTTGCACTGATAAGGAAAAAAGCGAGCAGATCACGCCGGCGTGATTGCCGACCCCAGAGGGTTAATGTTAAAAAACCTCAGAAAGTTAAAATTTCATGTCAGGGGACCTTTGAAATAATGGAAATAAGTAATTGGACTACACGTAAGCAATAAAAATGCATGTGACATGGATAAATAAAATTGAAAGGCCTACACAGAGGTAATAATGAAATGATTTTAAGTAAACTGTTGTTTATGAAAATAATACGAGAAAAAAGTGCTAGTTATTATTAATAATGCATCAAAGTTTAAAAAAGAAAATAAAGAAACGTCTTAAATTAATATTACTGTTTCAAATAACACCATTGCTGTTTGAGCTGCATGCGCTGAAGCTGAAGTGCTGAAGGAACACCGGGAAACTGATGCGCTTTGGTATGGAGGACCAACTCTACCATATTTAAAAATAAATACAGAAATAAATAAATGCTCAATAAATAAATAAGCATACAATTAATTGCCCCAAAAAATACAATAAACAAATAAATGTAGGTAGAAATTAAATTATACAGTGAGACATAAATGTATATATCTCTTTTAATTAGCTTCTTTATTTATTCACCTTTGTAATAATTACATTATTTATTTATTGTCCATTATAATCTTCAACTTTATTTATTAATTACTTATTTTTTTAAGTATTTATTTATGTGCATGTTATAATATTTTTGTCTGTTTTATTCTTCCTTTGTATTTTTTTACCCTATTTATTTCTTCAATGCTATTTATTTCTGCCTGTCGTTTTTACATTTCTGTATGCATTTCTGCCTCATTATGCAAATGAGGAGGGGCTGTGTCTTAAGGGGTCAACTTCTGCCCATTGGTTGGTTAGCATTGTACTGCATCGGTCGAATCTACATGCCACCGGCCGCAAATTTTTTATTTATTTTTTGCAGGGTGGTAGGGGAAGACTCATTAATATTCATTATGCCGGAGTGTTTTGTACCAGACTGCACACACACGAGCAGCGGATCTCGCTCGTTGTTTCGCTTCCCGGGAGATGTAGTTCATTGAGCGATTTTTACATAAAACTAAATGTTACTCTTCTGTTTTATGACAAACTGCGACTTTCTTGACTTTCATAATTATCTTTTAAATTGACAAACATCATATGTGTAATTCAGGGCACAGTTCAGATGGAATAAAAAGATAAGTTGTCTCTCGCCATTGACCATACATATTTTTTCCGAAATAAGGTCCCATGAGCCGGAAGCGGAGGGGCGGGACTTAGGCTCTCTATGGACAGAAGTTGACCCCTTAAGACACAGCCCCTCCTCATTTGCATAATGAAGCAGAAATGCATACAGAAATGTAAAAACGACAGGCAGAAATAAATAGCATTGAAGAAATAAATAGGGTAAAAAAATACAAAGGAAGAATAACACATACAAACATATTATAACATGCACATAAATAAATACTTAAAAAAATAAGTAATTAATAAATAGTTGAAGATTATAACGGACAATAAATAAATAATGTAATTATTACAAAGGTGAATAAATAAAGAAGCTAATTAAAAGAGATTTACAATACATTTCACTGTATAATTTAATTTCTACCTACATTTATTTGTTTATTGTATTTTTTGGGGCAATTAATTGTATGCTTATTTATTTATTGAGCATTTATTTATTTCTGTATTTATTTTTAAATATGGTAGAGTTGGTCCTCCATACTTTGGTAGCGGGTTAATTAACTCAATATGAGATTAATCAGATATTTATGCAACATAAACATATGACAACTTATTTATCTACACAAAATGATGCAAATGCACAAGTGAACTTAAACTAATCATGTGCTTGTCAGAATGTGTAACAAGAATGTGTAAAGAATCATCAACTTTTTTTATTAAAAGTAGTTTTCTCTCTTTATAAAATGATGTATTTGACAGTCCCACTCCCAATCAGTCAGTTGTTAATTTGCATTGCTGTTTGAGCTGCCCACTCTAAGAGCTAAAAATGATCAATCAAACGGATTTATGTGGTCGACCAATCTCAACAGACTAGAATTGACTAGAATAGACAACAGAGCAGAATTGTCTTGCGAAAAGGAGGGGTCTCCTTTATCTAGTATTGTAATTTTAATTAGTAATTTTAAATTAATAAATGTAATTATTCAAATGCAATGTAAATTGTTTTAATTTATTGGCATTTAAAAGTCATAGTTTTCATTTGAAAAGATGATTTTGTTACTGTGTGTTTGTTTGCACTGGAGACTGACTGAATGCTTGTTACAAAGATGCAGTTGAAAACCAACAGTTAATAAAACAATTGAGCAAATATGTTATTGAAAAATATTTCTTGAGTGTAATAAGATTTAGTGCTCTGTCTCTAGCTTATAAGGAACAGTGCCTTTTGAAAAGCTTATCGCTTTTTTAATTATTTTAGTATGTTTGTCTTTTATATACATCATTAACAAACATGGCCAAATTATTTAACATTGTATTAGTTTATGTTCCTGTAAACCTTAAAATAAATTACCAAAAAAAAAAAAAAGTGTTAAGATGATTCTTTAATTTTATACTCACTTTATTGGAATTATGTATAAGAAAACATTTAAAATTTAGATTTAGGCAAGCTTATGGTCACTTTCCCCAAATGTGCCAGATGAAAGAGTTTTGTTGTGTAAATTATTTAAAAGAGGGTATCCAAAAGTTTTCACGGTATTTATGTGTGACAGTTTCCAGAAAAGCGTGTTTAAAAGACTCAACAACGGACATTTTTACTATGCGAGAAATACGCAGTGACAACACAATGGCGATGCATATGGGGCTTATTCAGACTACTGTTTAATTGGTTGCCCTTGTCATGGAAACAACATATTACTAGTCTGTGTGGTACACTAATACAGAGATTTACAGATGGTACAATAGTCTGTTTTGTGACAGTGTGTCTTGCCAAGGTGATTTAGAAGTGTAACTGAAGTGACAGAAACGGTAAACAGGTTCAGCAGCAAAGTACTCTTAGCCGTACTGTATCACATCAGTATCTATTGAAAAGAACAAATCTAATCTCATTTACAGTCTTTATTTGCCTTGACAAATGTGTGATGCTTATCGGTAGTATTTGAGACGTTAAGCTGTTTGCAAAAGCAGTGCCTTATTCCCTTAGGATATTGTCAATCGTATAGATGTCAGGTCTGTTCAGTGAACACAAAAGGCAGTAAGTGCTCGTTGCAGTCCGTGTCAGTAGCAAAACACAAGACGCTGCTTCTCATGCAGTGTAATACTGAAGACTTTGGGAAAATGGATTGATTTGTCATGAGGCCTGGAGCAGAGTCTGGGCTTTTTCTGGAACCTGTGCATTTATCTCATCAGTAGGCAATTGATCAGAGGTCATGGCATTCATCTGGGTCACTGACAGGCAGTTTGATCAATTCTGGTGGGTGTCTGAATAGAAGATGTCTGAGGAAGCTTGTTGATGTTCTGTGAGGACATTTAATCATTACTAGTGAAGTTTTGTTTTAAAAATGTTTTACATTGACCTCCATAGTTTGCTCTCCCTTTAGACCTTGTTTCTCTGCATTAAATGCTGCAAAGCCCATATCTGCAGTGTAATATTTCATATTAATTATTTTATTTACATTTTTCTGTAGAACTTAATTGTACATTTTTTCTGTGCTACTAAATATGCTTCTAGATTTTTTTTGGTATCGATTAACTGTAGTTTTTGAGTGATATTAAATGTTTAACCCTCTGGGCTCGACAAACGCGCCGGCGTGTTTTGCTGGATTTTCTTCACAGAGCAGCAAAATAGACTTTAAATACTCTGTCATTTATGGTCATACAGGCATAAAAAATATAAAAAAATAAACTGTAAAAAATGTTATGCGTCCACTTACAATCGAAACAAAACATTGTGGTTTTGTAAAATAAAGAAAATAAACACGGTATGCTTCTGCTTCTCCGTCTCTGTGAACCTTTTTCTGGAGCACGTCTCTAAACTTAAACATGTGATGAAACAGTTCGGATACAATTGCAAGTAAAAAGATGTTTATTAAAGATGGTCAGGTCTAACACAGAACACAGGTCCGGGAACAAACACTCAGGTGGAGAAGTGACACAGGGACGTTGATGGGCAATCCGGTGAGTGGTGGTGAAGATCAGCGTGCTCAGGAACCAGGAACAATAAACAATCCAAAAGGCGAAGACAACGAAGAAGATCCACACGATGAGAAGGAGAGAGCCACACGGAACAGGACACGACACCGGGGAAGCCACAACGATCTGACAACATGAGAAGGATCTTACTGACATATAAAGGGAACGGTGATGAACAGCAGCTGGCACAGACAATCAATGGGATTGGAAAACCACGCCCACACAGACACGCATACACACACAAAACAGCAGAATGAGACAGTGGATTCATGAACCGTGACAGTACCCCCTCCCCTAGGAACGCCTCCTGACGTTCCCAGCCACACTTACCTGTCGATTGTAATCATCGATAAGGGAGTGATCCAAAATGTCTCTAGCAGGCACCCAACTTCTCTCCTCCGGACCGTAACTTTCCCAGTCCACCAAGTACTGAAATCCGCGTCCCCTTCGCCTCGAGTCCAGAATACGATGTACCGAATATGTAGGTTCCCCATCTACGAGTCGCGGCGGGGGGGGAACTGGGACTGGCGGGTTAATAGGAGAATAAAACACGGGCTTGATTTTAGAGACATGAAAGGCGGGACAAATTCTCCTGTACGCCGGAGGAAGTTTGAGTCGGACTGCCACCGGACTAATGATCTTGGTGACAGGGAACGGGCCAATAAATTTAGGAGCTAACTTATTAGAAACGGCACGGAGCGGAATGTTCTTGGTAGAAAGCCACACTTTTTGACCCACGACGTATATGGGAGGCTTTGACCGGTGGCGATCGGCCTTGGCCTTCATGCGCCCCCCCACCTGGAGCAGAGTCTCCCGGGCTCTGGTCCAAGTGCGGCGGCACCTCTGGACGAAGGCGTGGGCGGAGGGGACCGCGACTTCGGATTCCAGACTGGGAAATATTGGTGGCTGGTAACCTAAACTACACTTAAACGGAGAGAGGCCCGTTGATGACACTGGCAACGAGTTATGTGCGTACTCAACCATAGAAAGTTGCTGGCTCCAGGACGAAGGATTCTTGGCTACCAAACACCGTAACATTCTCTCCAAATCCTGGTTAGCTCGCTCGGATTGACCATTGCTCTGGGGATGATAACCCGAAGACAGACTGACCGTGGCCCCCAATAACTTACAAAACTCCCGCCAAAATTTGGACACGAATTGGGAACCCCTGTCAGAGACCACGTCTTTCGGGAGGCCATGTAACCGAAAGACGTGATCAACGACTGTGACCGCTGTCTCCTTGGCTGAAGGTAATTTGGGCAAGGGAATGAAATGTGCCGCCTTCGAGAAACGGTCCACTACGGTCAAAACAACCGTCATGCCATTAGAGGGCGGGAGGGCGGTGACAAAATCTAGCGCGATGTGGGACCAGGGTCTCGAAGGGACAGGCAGCGGTCGGAGTAACCCATCAGGAGGTCGGTTAGACGTCTTGCAAGTGGCACAAACCGAGCAAGCCAAAACAAAATCGCGAATATCACGGGTCATTAATGGCCACCAGAATCGTTGCTTGACCAAACCGCTGGTACGACTTACTCCTGGATGACAAGCCACGTTGGAACAATGACCCCACCGAATAACGTCGGACCGTAACCCCTCCGGAACAAACAAACGACTCGGTGGGCAACCGGGCGGAGGCGTTACCCCTTCTAAGGCTGTCTTGACCTTCGACTCGACCTCCCATGTGAGTGCGGAGATAACTACTTTCTCAGGTAAAATACACTCGGGAGTAACCGGGCGTTCGGATGGATCAAAAATACGAGATAAGGCATCGGGTTTGATGTTCTTGGAACCCGGGCGGTACGAGAGAACAAAATCAAAACGTCCGAAAAAAAGTGCCCACCGAGCCTGCCTTGAGTTGAGTCTTTTAGCAGATCTAATATATTCAAGGTTCTTATGGTCGGTCCAAACGATAAAAGGTACCCCTGACCCTTCTAACCAATGTCGCCATTCTTCCAACGCTAATTTGACCGCCAACAACTCTCTGTTACCAATGTCATAATTACGTTCGGCAGGCGACAAGCGATGGGAAAAAAACGCGCAGGGATGCATCTTGTCGTCTGAGGAAATGCGTTGGGAAAGAACTGCGCCTACCCCCACCTCTGACGCGTCGACCTCCACCACGAACTGACGTGTGGGATCAGGGGTGACAAGAATGGGAGCCGAAATAAAACGACTCTTGAGTTTGGTGAATACTGCTTCCGCAGTATCGGACCACCTGAACGCAGTTCTGGGGGAGGTCAAGGCGGTCAGAGGTGCGGCTAGTTGGCTGAAATTGCGAATGAAACGGCGATAGAAATTGGCGAACCCCAGAAACCGCTGTAGGGCCTTACGGGAATCTGGACTTGGCCAATCCGTCACAGCCTTAACCTTGTCAGGATCCATGCGCATTCCCTCAGAGGAGACGATGTACCCTAGGAAAGAAACAGACTGTGCATGAAAGTCGCATTTCTCCGCCTTGACAAAAAGCCCATTCTCTAACAATCTCTGAAGCACTCGTCTGACATGTTGAACGTGTTCCTGGAGAGACGAAGAAAAAATCAATATGTCATCCAGGTAAACATATATGAACTGATCGACCATGTCTCTCAACACGTCATTAACGAGTGCTTGGAAAACCGCTGGGGAGTTGGACAGCCCGAAAGGCATGACCAAATATTCAAAATGCCCCCTAGGGGTATTAAAAGCGGTTTTCCATTCATCCCCCTTCCTGATGCGAACCAAATGATAAGCGTTCCGTAAGTCCAATTTTGTGAAAATGGACGCTCCCTGCAACCTCTCGAAAGCTGAAGACATCAACGGCAAAGGATAAGTATTCTTTACCGTGATGTTGTTCAGCTCTCGGTAATCAATGCAAGGTCGCAGAGAACCATCCTTCTTTCCAACAAAAAAGAACCCCGCCCCCGCAGGAGAAGAGGAAGGTTGGATGAACCCAGAGGCTAGAGAATCAGAAATATATTTCTCCATGGCCTCCCTCTCAGGAACAGAAAGAGAGTAAAGTTTGCCCTTAGACGGAGACTTACCTGGTAATAAATCTATAGCACAGTCATAGGGACGATGCGGAGGAAGAGAAGCAGCACGAGACTTACTGAACACTTCCTTCAGGTCGAGGTACTCTGCGGGCACGTTAGACAAATCCACTGCCTCCTTCTGAAACACAGAACCAGACACAGATGAACAGGCAGACAAGAGACATGACTCATGACAGTGGTTACTCCAGGAGGTAATGGAATTGTTGTGCCAGTCGATACGTGGATTATGCTTGGTGAGCCAAGGATGTCCCAGAACTACTGGTGCTAACGGTGAGTCCATGAGAAGAAATGAGATATTTTCCGTGTGATTGCCCGACGTGATGAGTGTGATGGTTTCAGTAGAGTGAGAGATCCTAGGAAGTTCTTGTCCGTTAAGTGCGTTGACAGATATGCGGTGCGTGAGAGAAGTGATTGGAATCTGGAGCTTGGATGCAAAACTGAAATCCATAAAATTACCCTCTGCTCCCGAATCCAATAGTGCTTGAGTGGCGTGCGTTGAGGTTGCCCATCTCAGTCTTACCGGGAGGAGGGTTGATGATGGTGATGAGGACTTCTCGGCGGAGATCCCACCCGATAGTAGCCTCATACTTACTACCGGGCTTGCTCTTTTACTGGACACGAGTAGAGGAAATGGCCAGCCTTGCCGCAGTACAGGCAGAGTCCTTGGGACCTCCGCCTCTCCCTCTCCTCCCGGGAAAGCCGAGCTCTCCCTACCTGCATGGGCTCATGGTCGTAAACTGGGCTGACCGCGCCCCGCTCGCTGGTTCGTGGAACCTCCATGGTTGGACTCGAACGTACCCGATTCGCCGAGCGATTCAAACGTGAATCGACCCTCAGCGCCAGCTCCACTAGACCATTAAGAGATCTAGGCAGGTCCAGGATATAAATCTCTTTCTGGACGCGGTCAGCCAGCCCATGCAGGAACATGTCCCACTGCGCCTCCTCGTTCCAATGGCACTCTGCAGCCAGGGTGCGGAATTGAATGGAGTAATCCGACACCGAGCCATCACCTTGGCGTAGATCGGCGAGTAATCTGGCTGCCTCCTTACCCGCCACCGCCCGATCGAACACTCTTCTTATCTCCTCGGAGAGTGCCTGGAACGAGGCGCAGCAGATGTCCTGGTTCTCCAACACCGCCGTTCCCCAGAGAGCCGCCTTCCCCGATAGTAGGGTTAAAACGAACGCCACTTTGGACTGTTCGTTGGCAAAGGTCCGTGGCTGCAATGCAAAGTGCATAGAACATCTTGTGAGAAAAGCACGGCAGTACTCAGGCTCACCTGAATAGCTCTCAGGCGTGGGCAGACGAGGCTCAGGCAGATTCTCTTGTGGCGGCGGGGGGGGCTGAATCGGCGGTGTGGGCGGCGCAGCGGAAACATGTAGATGTTGTAGACGTTGGGTGAGCTCGGACACCTGTGTCACGAGTGCTTGAACCGCGCGACCTGTGTTCGCGATCTCCTCTCCCTGTTGATCCATCCTTGTGGTGCTGTGCGCGAGGAAATCACTCAGACTGGCCGCACTTGCTGCATCCATGGCTGGTCAGATCGTTCTGTGATGAAACAGTTCGGATACAATTGCAAGTAAAAAGATGTTTATTAAAGATGGTCAGGTCTAACACAGAACACAGGTCCGGGAACAAACACTCAGGTGGAGAAGTGACACAGGGACGTTGATGGGCAATCCGGTGAGTGGTGGTGAAGATCAGCGTGCTCAGGAACCAGGAACAATAAACAATCCAAAAGGCGAAGACAACGAAGAAGATCCACACGATGAGAAGGAGAGAGCCACACGGAACAGGACACGACACCGGGGAAGCCACAACGATCTGACAACATGAGAAGGATCTTACTGACATATAAAGGGAACGGTGATGAACAGCAGCTGGCACAGACAATCAATGGGATTGGAAAACCACGCCCACACAGACACGCATACACACACAAAACAGCAGAATGAGACAGTGGATTCATGAACCGTGACAAAACAAAACTCAGCGAATACTAGTCACACAGGCATGAGCAATATATCTTTATAAACATTTAAGTGTCTACATTTAAATTATCTAATTCAAAACAAAAACAAATATTCTCTGTTTATGTAATCTGTATGAAAAGAGAGAGATGTCAGTCGTTCTCATGGCAACTCATTATCTGCTAATGTGAACACGCCTACGGAGAGCACGCGCTATTGAAACTAGGGTTGTGCCGATAGGTGATAGTATCGTGAATCGACGATAGTCTGAGATATCGCCGATGGCAGATGCATTTGACGATATCAATATGATAATTGGCTCATTTTACCATTAATGTATTTGTGATGATCTGTAATGTGGTGCGGTACAAGCACGGGAAGGAGGCTGGATCCAAACGCAGTGTACAGGCTTTATTTACACAAACTACAAACTTAGACAAAGACTCAGACTGGGATACAGGACTCAGAATCAGAAGCGACCAACGTCGACATCAAACATTCAACAACTCACAAACTTAGGGCAGAAACACAGGGCTTAAATAATCAAGTACAAATGAGCTAACAGGATAACAAGGGGGCGTGGACAATAAGAAACACTTGGGAAAACTAATAGACAGGTCAGGGAACCACTGAACATGAAAAGACAAGACACAAAACCCACATCATGACAGTATTAAACTATTATTATTATTATTATTATAAAGATAGTATTGTTACTAAATTAATATTACAAATTACAGGAATTACAATTAATTTGCCTTGCCTAAATTCCCTGATTTGGATTTATTTTTCTCATAACAGCTAAAACAACTTAATATAGGCTACTCCGCCATTTTTTGGTCTTACAGATACGAGTACATCATTCAAAACTGTAAACTTTTATTCATGTACACTCACAATAGGTTAACGGCAAAACGTTTTATGTGGTCTCTGTCTCCGGGAACTGCACATCACAAAAATGAACTGAAAGCCACTTGCCTCAGCTCATTCACAATAAGAAATATGTCTAAAGCTTTAACACTAGAAGTGCCAGAATTCCATAACTACTAGAACTGCCACAAGCGGTCATTTTGACCGTTAGATTGCAAACTCTATAGCAGGGGTCGGCAACCTAAGGCACGCGTGCCAACACTGGCACGCGGAGGGTTAATCGCTGACACGCAAGCAAGCGCGAGAGAGGTGTATAATTCATTCAGATAAAGTAGCATACCTCCCACCTGCATACAGATCAACATTTTGATGTAATACTTCCTCGTAGTAACAGCTTGTTTTATTAAGTTAAGAGTTAATTATACTATTAAAGTGTGAGAATTAAACTGGACTAGTCAATGAAAGCGTGCAGCTCTAACAAACCATTAGCGCGACCACTGCGCATCAGCGCAAACAAGTTATCCAACTGACAGCTTAAAGCTCGTTCCGCTGTAAATAGTTAATGCTATACATTTCAACCAAGTGTATAGAGTCCTTATTAAACATTCTATACATATTAAAATGACTGTGATGCATGTGGAAACTCCGTTCGTGCGTTGTGCATACCTGGTCACTTCATGTGTTTTCTCTGATCGGAAAGCTATCCAATCGTGAGACAAATGCCCTCCGTTAGAGAGGACACTTTTTCATATTCGAGATGAAACTGAACAAAATGCATCTGATTGTTGAAGTTACAAATGTAAATTTTACTCTTCCTAAAATGGTAAAAAAAAACATGCGAGAGCGCGTCATAACGGCTCCCAGTTTACAGATATGACAGCGCTGCTGCAACACGCATCACCTCAGATATGGCTGAGCATCTCTTCAGCAAGCCGACGTGCAAACTGCTGCAAATGAAACTGAAAGTTCAGCTTACATTCTGAAGCTCAACACACAGTTGTCTTCATTAAAAGTAGTGACACTAAATTATCTTACCAGTGTTGATGCCACTCTTGAAATTAGCTAATGATAAATAAAATGCAGCTCATATCTTGCGAACCTGAATTTGCATATAGCGTGGGAATTAAATATTCAATTTATATTAGATTTGCGGAGATAGTTATTTTGTCAAGTGTAAGTGTAACGCTTTTAACAAAACTGAAAGTAAATAAGAAACACATGAATGACCAGGTCCAATCTGTTCTTCAAAGTCTAATTTAGGCCTGAAAACAAAGATGACAAATCTAAAACAAATTTCATGAGAAATATTTAAATGTCTTTACTATTTCTGTGGTAGCATTATGAATATTTAAAATATGTTTATGTGTATTTATACAATAGGGGTGTGGGGGAGTGGGGTAAGGGGGGGATATATGGGTTGTGGCACAGTGATGAACTCGGAAACTTAAAAATGGCACTTTATGACAAAAAAGTTGCCGACCCCTGCTCTATAGCCTTTCTTTAATGATAAATACCCAATTGAGAGATTAATGCATTTATTGTATTAGGATATCTTTTAAAAACAAAACAACACCAAACTGTACATTTAAACAAGTTTAATTATACATTTATAAATAATAATATCATTAGGCTAGCCCGTAATTATCGCATATTCACAACAGATATATTCCATATCCATTCAACATAACTCAGAACAAGATAATAACAACTAAAAGTATGTAGCAACATTGAGTTTTGCATTAATTAGCTCAAATTATATATAGGGAATTTTAATAATTAATCATGAATATGATTAATATATTGCATATTACAGTTAACTTATCGAAATTGAAAATAGATCGATTGATATATATGAATGATCAATCACCACGAATTATAATTCCTTATTCATATATCAATGGTCTCATCACAGATCGATTATATGAGATAACTTTAAAGGAATTAATTTAGTTATCAAACAATCGGTTTGTCCCGCAAACGGCCGTAAGATTAACTTATCAACTTCTCAACAAAGTTATCCCTTTTTATAAACTCCAAGAAATATCAATTTTCTGGCCATGAACATTAATTTTCCTGTGTTTATAAAATTTAGGTTACTGAAATAGTAACAAATTGTAAAGCTTTGTAGCTATAGACCAATCATTTCATTGACTTGTAAGTATGAGCCTTTTAGACAGAAAGCAATCAAGAATATAATGGCTTTTAATAATTGGACTAATAATACATCGAACTACAATTCACACAGAATATATATGTACAGTATAGACCCGAAACAAACAAACGAAAAACATTACAAACACAAATTAAAATAGGATGAGAGAGGAAGATAAAAATGAGGGAGAGAGAGAGTTGGGAAGAGAGAGAGAGGATGAGAAAGTGAAACTAAAGGTCAGGATTAGAGATTGCAGTACGGCACAAACCACAGACAAAATGAACCTTGAGAGACCCAAAGATCAAATCCCCTGAATGGGGTAACAGACCTTAAAGCATTTAGATCGATAGGAATTACGATACTTGCATGATTCTCCGTGGGGTTGAGAACGAAAGCGTGTGTGTGTCTCTGTCCTCGTGTCACGTGTTCACGTGGTCTTTCAGAGCGGGCAAAGCGCGTTAGTTTGAATGAAGGCTAAAGGTCTTTGGTTCTCTTTGTGTTGCTGAGGGAAACCCCGTCTTGCGTGTGTGTCCTTAAGAGCGGGTGCGTGCTTTCTCAGCTCTTCCGGGCGAGCGTAGTCGCTGAAGGTTCAAAGAGTCTCTTTAAAGTTGAAGTTGCCGATTACGTTCACTTCACCGAAACTGAACGTAAGAAAAAGTCCGAAGACGAAAATAAAGAAAGATTAAAGAAAACGGAGAAACACAGCGAAAAGCTCCCTAAGGAGCCATGGAACCGGAAACCTCTCACAGGGAAAAAGCTCTCCAGTGCTCAGCAAGAAACTTCTGTGTCAGTCTCTTATGGAGAGGAGGGGTTCACGCCTCTGTTTGCGCGAACCACACATGACCGTCCGCGAATCTGAAGCGGACAAAGTTTTCTTTGTCCTGTGGGGGATGCCCACTGGACTGAGTCATAAGGAGATTGTATTGAGCCGTTCGGCTCCTGAAATATGAAATGTGTAAAATAATGCACCTTACTGCATTATGCTATCGGAATTCGGCTCCGTTAGATTGAGAGATTTACAGGGATATAAAACATGTCATATGAAGATTATCGGAATACAGAGTTACATAAGATATGCATTTTATAAGCATTTAATGTTCACTCACACGACTATAAAGCCATAATACCGGCTACCATGACCTAGGAAAGATCAAATTCATGTTTATACATTTCTTAAGTGGTTATACTTATAGAAAATATAAGATTGCAGAGTCTATTCCTCTTTCTCCATCAGAATTCACGTGGGAACTGTGATTCTCTTGGAATTCCTTTTGGGAGTCATAAAGTTTTATGACCTAGCAAGAAGAGAGTTACAGAAGGTGATCCTGTTGGGGAATCTTTCTTTAGAAATAAACTAGGGATGGGACGATTACCGGTTTCACGATAAACCACGATAAAATATACTGACGGTTAGTATTATCGTTTAAAATTTAATTATCATTAAAACCGTGTTTGATTATCGCGATTTTAATAACTCACTGTAAATCCTGTCAAGCCAGCAACAGTCTGACGCAGGCGCAGCGCGCAATTTTATTTTTATTTTTTATTATTATTATTCGAGAAGGAATGGCGGAAGGCAGTGAGATTTTTCGTGTTCGGGAGATTTTTCAGCCTTTTAATAGGACGAAATCTGAGGTGTGGTCATATTTTGGCTTTTACAAAAGTCCTGAGGGAAACTTGATCGAGGATGGTCACCCTGTCTGCCGAACAAAACGTCGCTGCAATAGAAACACTTCAAATCTTCCGAGTCGTCTTGTGTGACCATCACCCAGTGTTGTATAGCGAACGCAAGGCAAGTTAACTTTGACTTCAATACCAAAACTACGTCTGGGAAATAATTGGGCACGAAATGTTGTTTTGAGTTGAAATATTTTATGTCACCCACTTAAAATAGACGTGAAGCTTCCGCGAAGAAAAGTTCGCAGCAAGTGGCTTTGAGCCAAAGACAAACGAACAACTTCAAACAAGACTATTATTAAGAGTGACATTTTAAGGGATAGTAATGTATAGTTTCATTGTACACTTGTTACACCGATTTTATTTTTACCACATAATTACGGGGACATATTGAAATGAGATTAATGTTTTAAATCTTACCCGTTTATAAATCCATTTTGTACAGCGTACAAAACAATCGTCCAGACAAGATGATCACAATATATTATCAAACTCTGTAAACAATAAATCAACTCCGATAAAATGGGAGACGCAAGACGGCAAGTTGTATTTGAATGAAACAAGAGCGCGCGTCCGTTGTGATACATGGATGTGCGCCGTGTAATAATGGGGGGGGGGGGGGGGGGGAACTAGCTTGAGACCCTGAATGGATCAGTTCTTATTCTTTGTGACTGAACGCAAATCTCAAGCAGTGCAAGGATTTGAGAACAACGGGGACCTGTTTCTTGATTGCGCAATGCATCATAAATGAAGTTAATCAATGACCTGCTGGCAGACATTGGGGCACCATATCACATGATTCAAGGTTTTGTGAATTAAACATGTATGTGTTCATATTTGTTCAGTAGTGAAAGGAAAACAGGATTCGGTCAGTCGCTACAAGTATCTTATTTAGATATTCTTTTGACAGTGAGAGAGACAATGTCACGGTTTATAAATTCGCTGTCTCCTTTCTCGTCTTGTTGTGTGTGTGTGTGTGCGTGGTCGCTGATCATTGCAGATTCGACCCTTTTCAGTGTCACTGTTGTCGCCTAGTCTTTGTCAGATCGTTGTGGATTTTTCCTGCGTGTTTGTTCCCTGCCTGTATCCGTTTTCCGTGTGTCATCCATCCGTGTTCAGCACTCCAAGGGCTTCATACCAGACATTTGCACTTAACTCTCCCAGCATCTGACCAGCTCTCAATAAACATATCTGTCATTTTGCAATTGTATCTTCTGATTATTTCCTAATAGACAAAGGTCAACCGTGAGAAATGTAACAAAAGAATACCAGAAATTCAGTGCGGTCAATATGACCGTCTATGGCCGAAATAGGTAAATATGTTAATTAGATTTTTTTGCCTTATGTGTAATTTATATTAAAAACATTTTAAATGAAAATACAGACACTTTTAGGAAAAGTCAGGTACCAGCAGGATTTTATTTATTTTTTTCAACAAAGTTATTGCAGAGATAAAATTCAAAACGGTCAAAATGACCGTCGTGGCCGTTCTAGTGTTAAATGTCAAAATATTTAAAGAATGTTATCTGATTATGTAATCCATATGAAACCGAGAGGTACAGAGGATCTGCTCAAACATGTTTAGCTATCATGTGTTTGAGCACATCCCAATGAGGAAAGGACAAGGCAAGAGTAAAAATCTCGCTCTAATTAAATGTAAATCGTCCTGACTTAAAATGTAAAAACAGATCAAATCATTTCTTTGTCGAAATGTTGTGATATTGTTTCATTTAAGTTCATAATTGTTCTATAAATGTTATTTAGTTTAACAGCAGCACGAAATACTGACTGTGGTTCGAGATTTATTTGAATTTTTTTTTAAAGATTTAAAGTACAAATAACCGCCCTCTGCTTAAAGGAGAACTCCGGCGCAAAATGAACCTCGGGTGTAATAACACATTGGTACAGACTAAATCGTTCCCTGAGATTTGTTTTCATGATAATCGAATATAAAGAGTTTTATCTCTAAAAACAGTTTAGCTTATAACGCTAGTATATTGGGCATCGAGTAAGCAAAAAGAGATCGCTAGTTAATACCATTAACAAGGCTCAAATTAGCCCCACACTAACACGGCAGCATAATGAGTGTCCTTACATGCAAACCGAAGCATTGAGAACTTTGTAAGTGTATAGACAGTTTAATAAGAAGATACTTTACACAGACAGTACAGTTAGCGCATACAGACAGGAGCCATCTTGGAAAACAGTCTCGATCAGTCGAACCACGAAGGTGAGCGAACAGTACGTGTAGATATTGAAGATAAGATAAATTATATTTATTTTTTTATTTTCTCTGTTGCGTTCAGTGCTTCTCTTATGCGCTCAGTGCTTTCTTCCGGAAACAACGGACCATATGAGATTCCAAGTCACAGTTCAGCTCACGTATCACCGTGTTCGTGGTTTGACTGATCGAGACTGTTTTCCAAGATGGCTCCTGTCTGTATGCGCTAACTGTACTGTCTGTGTAAAGTATCTTCTTATTAAACTGTCTATACACTTACAAAGTTCTCAATGCTTCGGTTTGCATGTAAGGACACTCATTATGCTGCCGTGTTAGTGTGGGGCTAATTTGAGCCTTGTTAATGGTATTAACTAGCGATCTCTTTTTGCTTACTCGATGCCCAATATACTAGCGTTATAAGCTAAACTGTTTTTAGAGATAAAACTCTTTACATTCGATAATCATGAAAACAAATCTCAGGGAACGATTTAGTCTGTACCAATGTGTTATTACACCCGAGGTTCATTTTGCACCGGAGTTCTCCTTTAACTCACAAATCGCACCCTGGTTTTAAGGATCCAAAGATCCAGCCCGACTGAAAGATCCCTGTGGAATTTAATATTAATAACAATAATAATAATACGTTTATTTTATATAGCGCCTTTCTCAAACCCAAGGTCGCTTTACATAGTGGAAAGGCAAGTATACACAACAGCAACAACCAAAACAATACAACAAAGACAAGTAATCTGTGTGATGCTATGCAGGGCTCAACATAAAAAAAAATCCCCACTGGCCCCCAGGGCCAGTAGATCAGAGTTTTGCTGGCCCCTTCTATATTTTTACTGGCCCTGAAAGAAATAGAATCAAAAGCACTTTTCCATTAAACTGTATTTATTGTATACATTAGGATTCATTTTTCTTGTCCCCTCACAATGACAGTAAACTAATTATTACATTACATGAGTGATGAGTTACATAGGCTATATTTTCACTTCAAAATGGCGAAATTAGACAAAAGTATATTAGTTTGCCTGATTATTTTTGTCATACGTTTAACATTTATGACCTAAAAAACTGTCAATGAAGAAAAAATGAAGAACGCGCTGAATCTGATTATAACAAGACTGAAGCGAACACAAATTTGTGTAGCTTACACTTAATCACACATTTTTAGGGGGGCTAGGCAGAAGTTTAGGGGGGAATTTGATTACACTATTTTTAGATAGCACTCGGCAGGCCGGTTATGCATTTTGCATTTTGGTCGGCTTTTGTTGTAAATTTCCGGCAAACGAAACAGTACATGCCCTCATCGCCTTTCTCCACCCAGGTGTGCTGCATTTTCCATGACACTAGGAATTAGGACTGGGCGATATGGCCAAAAAATCATATCTCGGTATTTTTTGGTTAAATGGCGATATACGATATATATCTCGGTACTTTCTACGTTTTTCTATTTGGATAAAGAAAATCTGTATTTATTTAAAAAAATATATATATTTCACATCCTGCTTAATGATATCCAAACCATGTTGATATTGAAGGATATGGAAACAAATATAGTGAATGTAATGTAGGCTATGCAATATATTACGTGCAAAAAGGTGGTTAAAATCACATTACATTCTAACATTACAATCTAAAAACAAAAATAATGCTTTTGTTTTTAAGATGACTAAGGCTAAACTAAAAATGAAAATAAAAACAAAAGCACAACTAATTATATTAGCCTGCATTTGATTACCCCGTTATAATGCTCACTTTCATAAAAACATAGGCCTACTTGTAGGTTTAAAATTCCACATATGGCACATTTATTGTCTCCAACAACAAATATTTTAGCAAGATGTATATTTTAGTCAGAATTATTGCGCTACTCTTCTATTGTGCCCGTCTGTTAGGCGCGCGTGCTCGCGGCAGCGCTCGTTCACGGAAGCTTTAATTTTAGCGGAGATTCACTTGCAGAAGCTCGTCCTCTCCTGACAGTGAAATGGACATATTTGTTTGACTTTCTAACATTTACAGATGGAGAATATACCTGTAAAATGTAAGTTAAGCACTGAGGAAAGCACCACGTCTCAAACGCATTAAACAGCGCAAGTATTTATCTGTCAGTCAGCAACAGTATCTGTCAGAGCATCTGACAGGGCAAGCTGCTTTAAACTTGTTAACTATATCTTACCAGTTATTTTGAAGTGCTTAATATAAGCTTGTGTCATGTTTAGGACAAATTGTACTATGTTTTTTCACTGCAGGAGCTCACACTGCGTACTCCGCTATTTTTCAGATGTGCTCGTATCAAACTACTGTATCGATATAAACAGTAGCCTATATTGCCTCATTCCATATCGTTTAAAAAAAATCGATATATTGTACAAACTCGATTTACCGCCCAGCCCTATAGGAATGCCCTCTTTCTCGTATCAGCCTCGTAGTTCTTTTGACATTTTAACACGTTATTATAACCTGAAGTAACATTGACACTCTTCGCGCCACTGTATATGACGTTTGCTGTTTGTTTTGCTGATGGCCATTCACTGGCCCGCGCGGGCCAGTGACTGGCCAATCAACTAGCCCGACATACTCTTTTACTGGCCCCGGGCCATCGGGCCATTGCTTATGTCGAGCCCTGATGCTATGAGTTTGGTGTGGAAAAATGTTCCTTAAACAAAAAGGTCTTGAGATGAGCTTTAAAGAGGGAAAGTGAAGGACAGTCACGAAGAGATTGAGGGGGGCTGTTCCAGAGTTTGGGGGCCAAGACACTAGGGGTGGGAGATATTGACAAAAATGAATATCTCGATATTTTTTTCCAATATCTCGATATCGATATTCAGACGATATTTTTGCAATCCTTCAAAGAAATGTGTGCAAACTGGCAAAGAAGGTCCAGTTGGTCTTTTGACTTGCTCCATTTTACCTATCATTGTATAGAATTAAAGATGAACCAAGTTACTGTACTAAATATTTATTGTAATACAAGAACAGTGCTTTTTCAGTACAATATATGTACGTATTAAATTTACTTTGTGCTTTGCAAATAGGCAGTTCACAAAATTCACGGTTCGGTTCGATAGGATACAGTGATGTACGTTTTCGATACAGCAAAAAGAAAGAAATAACAGATAAATTTCCTATTTATTAAAAGAAAAAATATTTTTAAATAAGTGTGAGGTTTTTTTTACATCTTGAAACCTTTAGTTTTATAAATGGGGGTCATATTTGAAGGATGAACAAATAATGTTTTGGTCATCACATTAAAAATAACTTTTAAATATGATAATATTTGAGTTTTGAAGTGCTGGAAAAAGATGTGTGATGTAGGCCTACCTGAAAGCATTTGACTATTTCTGCCAAACTTCCATGGTTACAGTTAGTGTTACTATATTAAATCCATGGTGAATGTTGCTGATCTGTGAACGTAAATTTGCCTATAACTAGTTCATTCATGGCAAAATGTTTCTCCTGGTTTCCACGTTTGATCCGTTAATAACAGAGAAATGTGCATGCTTCTCACTAGATCTCGCAGTGATGTTATTAGTAACGTTACTTCAGTGGCGAATTCTAATGTTTTCTCTGGATCTCTTAGCACTGTGTATAACAGTGTCGCTTCATCACGATTCGGCGCCCCTGTTCGGCGCGCGCTGCACTGACATTGATGGTCCGAACTGAAACGGTCCGTGAAGCACAAAATAATAGCACAGTTTCGTTCCGCTTTTATTACGTTTGCCATTTGATGTTGTGCAACGTCATGGTGGTCGCGCCAACGTGGATTTTGGTCGGCAGGAAAAAATGGTCCAACGAATCGTTCGGTTTGTATGCGTTTTTGGATTGTTGCTTCAACCTAGAAACGTCATAACACACAGGTAAGAACTTAGTTGTATTGCAAATTAGTAGCAGCTTACTCTCGTGCAATTGAGGAACGATCGTAATTTTGTAAAAACACATAAAATAGAGTCAAACAAACCCATACAGTATTAAAATCGCAACATATAATAGTTTAGAAGGTTATAGTGTGTGTTATTTGTTTTGTCTTCAACTTCCTTCAGCTCTTTTCATGTTTGGGGGAATATTATGAAATATTCGATATCCCAATTTTGCATATCGTCCAGACAACAATTTGGATATTATAGTCTAAACGATATATCGCCCACCTCTACAAGACACTGAAGGATCTGCCCCCCAGGGTGGAAAGTCTGGAGCGGGGGATAGCCAAGAGATTTTGGTCAGAGGATCTGAGTGAGTGGGATGGAGTGCATGGGATCAGGAGGTCGCGGATGTAGGGGGGAGCAAGGTTATGAAGCGCTTTGAAGGTGAGTAGTAGTACTTTGTATTTGATCCGGGATGGAACTAGGGATGTCACGGTACCAAAATTCCAGTAGTCGGTACCGATACCATTAAAATGTCACGGTTCTCGGTACCAATTTCGGTACCACAGCAAAATCAGTTTGAACTATTTTATTTAACTATTTGAAAAAATATATATATTAAATTCAATTCAATCACTTTATTATTTATGATGGTAAATTTATGAAAGCATTGAAGGCTACATGCTGTTTAAACGAAAATATTGATGATAATGAGAAATATTGCTTATAAAAAAATCAAGTGAAAAATAAGCAACCTTCTACCACAGATTATTATTATTAGTAGTATTTTTAATTAATGGAGACGTAGTTACATCTATTGTACAGTAGGCTAAAATTATTTGTGTCAATTTCTTTAAGTTAAACCAAACTTTTATTTTGACGGGTTGCCGTGAAGACCTTTGAGTTTCTGTGTGTATGATATGACGATAGTTTTTCTCAAATGAAACGGTAAAATGCTTATGAAGTGACTCTCGGAGATGAATGGAATCATGAATCATGTCATCATATCGTGAGGCAGCAGAGACTGAAAACAGCGCGAGCGTCACTCGTGCTTCAGTGTGTGTGTGTGTGTGTGTGTGTGAGGTAACGTTAAATGAAACCGCGCGTCTGAACCGTTCATTCACACAGAGACAAGCAGAACATGCAGGGTTCATATTATTTAAACAGTCGTTTTGCAGTTTAATATACACAGACACCACATCAGCAGCACCGTCGGTCGCCATGTCTCAGCGCTTTCATGAAGAGGATGCAACTTCACGCCCTTCGTGCATGCATGCGCGTCCAGAACCGGGTTTGACCGGGTATTCGGTACCACCGGGACTTGGTACCGTGACGTTTAAATTTTTTTAGTACCGACTTGGTACCGAAGTACCGAATATTTTGACAACACTAGATGGAACTGGTAGCCAGTGGAGTTGGTAGAGAATGGGGGTGATGTGTGCTGATCGTCTGGTATGGGTGAGGAGTCTGGCTGCCGAGTTTTGAAAATATTGTAACCTTTGAAGTGATTTCACAGGGAGACCAAGGAAAAGTGAGTTGCAGTAGTCTAGACGGGACATAATGAAGCAGTTAACCAAAGTGTGTGCATCACTAACAGAGAGGAAGGGTTTGAGGCGAGAAATGTTGCGGAGGTGAAAGAAGGCAGTCTTAGTGAGTGATTTGATATGAGGATCAAAGCTAAGGGTGGAGTCAAGCAAAATGCCAAGGTTTTTGACAACAGGGGTAGGGTGGACAGATGAACCATCAATATTGAGAGTGAGACTGGGAGATTTAGAAAGGATGCTTTTAGGGCCAATCAGCAGAATTTCAGTTTTATCTGTATTGAGTTTAAGAAAATTGTTTTGCATCCATAATTTTAGGTCAGAGAGGCAGTCAGTGAGGGAGCACGGTGGTGAATCAGTTGGAGAGTGAGTGGTCAAATAGAGTTGGATATCATCTGCATAACATTGGAATTTAAGACCGTGGCTGCGTATGATCGGGCCAAAAGGGAGGATGTATATGAGAAAGAGGAGGGGCCCAAGTACCGAAGCCTGGGGGACACCACGGGTGACAGGGGACTTGGAAGACTGATGAGGACCAAGCGTCACAAACTGCTTTCTGTTGGAGAGTTAAGACTGGAACCAAATGAGGGCTGTACCAGAAACACCAATAGCAGACAGACGGGTGATTAGAACATTGTGGTTGATGGTATCGAAGGCAGCACTAAGGTCAAGGAGTATGAGAATGTTAAGTGAACCAGAGTCAGCAGACAGTAGAAGGTCGTTAACGATGCGCAGAAGGGCAGTCTCTGTACTGTGACAAGAACGGAAACCAGATTGAAAAGGCTCATACAGGTCATGGTGATTCAGAAAGGTGTGTAGTTGTGAGGCCACCACTCTTTCATATACCTTGGCCAGGAAGGGGAGGTTGGAGATAGGGCGGTAGTTACATAGTGATGTGGGGTCGCAGTCCGTTTTTTTGAGAATGGGTGTGACTGCAGCAGTCTTAAGGGCAGCAGGCACAACACAAGAGTTGAGGCAGGTGTTTACAATAAATGCAATGGGTTCAGATAAGGATGTGATGCAAGTTTTAAGTAGAGGGGTGGGGGCAGGGTCAAGCTGACACGATGATGAGTTAGACTTATTTATAATGTCAGTGATAGTGAGGGAGTCTATAGCAGTGAAATGGGAAAGCTAAGGGCCTAGAGAGGAAGGAGAAGAAGAGAGAGAGATAGCATTTGGGTTAAAGCATTGGTAGATTTGGCTAATTTTGTCATCAAAGAAGTGTAAGAAGGCCTGGCACTGCTCAGGGGTCTTAGGACAGGCAGTGACAGGGGGTTTAATGAGTTTGTCCAAGGTCCTGAACAGGGTTTTAGGCCTGGACATAGAGGAGGTTATGAGTGATGAATAATAGTTTGAGCGGGCAGCATCGAGGGCATCCCTATACGTCTGAGTATGTTCGGTGTAAAGCATGGAGTGGATTGTAAGGCCAGTTTTCTTATATAGCCGTTCGAGACGGCGGCCAGCGGCCTTAAGTTGCCTGAGCTCAGGGGTGAACCAGGGGCATGTACGATTTGCTGGTACAAGTCTAGTCCTAACTGGCGCTAAGCTATCAAGCAGGCTGGTCAGGGTGCCATTGTACAGAGCAACCAAGTCATCCGCAGACGAGAGCTCGTCAAGGTCAAACAGTGGCGAGGCCTATATAGAGGCAGCAAACATGCTGTGGTCTATTGACCCAATGTTACGACTTGTAATAGCTGTTTTCTCTGAGGAGGGAGGAGGAGTGATCATATGAAAGCGGCATTCAATGAGCTTATGGTCAGAAACACCAGAGATGGAACCAGAGACAGAGATGTCATTCAGACCAGTGGAGCAGAGCAGATCCAAAGTGTGGCCATGAGTGTGAGTTGGAAAGTCAACATGCTGTGTCAAACTAAAACAGTTCAATACAGAGTTAAACTCTGAGGTGTAAGAACAATTTGTATCCACATGGATGTTAAAATCCCCTAACATAATCATAGCCGAACAAAGAGATGAAATAACAGTGAGAAGTTCATTCAATTCAGACAAAAAAATGTACAGATGGTGTAGGGGGGCGGTAGATCAGCAATAGTATAAGGGGTGGAGTAGAAACAACCTTCACAGCAATATATTCAAAGGATGTCACTTCAAATGGCCTAAGTTCTTTAACAGTCAGATCTGAGCGGTGCACTACAGCCAACCCACCCCCTCTCCCTACAGATTTAGGTTTGGATAAGTAGCAGTAGCCAGGGGGGGTCAGCATGTTTAAATTAATGCAGTCACTGGGTTGTTGCCAGGTCTCTGAGAGACAAAACAAGTCACATTTTTTGTCCACAATGATATCGTTTATTATGGCCGTTTTGTTTGTGATTGAGCGTGCATTTAGGTGGGCAATGTTAAAGTTCTGACATGATGACGAGGTAGGAGAAGGCAGCCTAGGAGGGCGACGAAGGTTGTCAAAGTTAATTCCCCTGATCTTTGGCTGGTATCGTCGGCAACGATCGGGTGTGTAAACAGTTGGGATTTGAGCATCATGTCCAAAGATAAGAGTCGGTTGTCTTTTGAAGCGATGAACATAACGTGGACGCCGAATAATTCCAAGCGAACAGCAGTGTTTATACAGCGCCGGTTCTAGGGGGGCGTGGCAGCGATAAAGTTTGAGAGCAGCAGAGGTGTAAACTGGCTCCATTTTCAAGTTACAAAAAACACACAAGCACAGCATAAGGTGAGCTGCGAGGACATTAATCGAGCTGCCAGCAGGAAACATGACATCGACACAGTAAAGTTACCACAAGTGACACAGCAACACCACGCTAATACTACATGTTAGCCAACCAGGCTCAAAACACAACCCAGTCCGCAATGTAATCAGCGCAGTTTAATACGCCAACCACTGAACAGATTGAGGACAACAACGAGGCAAGCGGGTAGAAACACACTCATCTCTGTAGCAGTCACTGTGAGGGGAGATAGGAAGAGAGCTCATGCAGGGGAAGAGCAGGCGTGCCGGACAGTGACAAACAGAACTGGAGGAGCAAGTTTGTAGCAAAGTTTGTAACTTAATCCACGGATTGATACAGCAGTGGCAAAGCAACAATGTTCCACCGACAGTGCAGGAAGGATTCGGCCGACACCAGGAGGAGATGTGGTAATCCACAGCCACCTACATAGAAGGTACAGTGGGGTAGCGCGAAGATCAGCAAACAGACAGAGCAGTGTGAGTTGGATGAGTGCCAGTGATGAGTTGGAAAGTCATCAGTATCCGCGCGATATCCAAAGTAAAATCCACAGGGAAATTACAATAATACAGTCCAGGCAAACGACAGTTCAGCAGTTCAGCAAGGAAGATGTCACAGTAGACGCAAAAACAAACAAACAACAACAAAAAGTTCAAGCGAGAAGCGGCAGCAAAGCACGCACAGCGTACTCTCACCGGAAACCGGAAGCTAGTTCCCATACTGATATTGAGTTGAGTTGAAAAATGTTTTTAATGACAACAAATAAACATGAGTTTGAAGTTTGTATTTCGTTTTGCTTGGAAAAAGCTGGCCTAAACCAAAGTAGTGTTTTAATTCTTCAATTAGCCTATTGAAATAATGAAATATTTAGTTAATAAACTTTTTTTATGACATAAATATTACCACATGTAGCCTAACTGATTTAATTCCTTCATTATCAACACTTTAATAATGCTAATGTCTGCGACTTCTTTGTCTCAAAGACTCCTCTCAGAGCCTGTTTGGAGGGTTCAGTGCTTTATCGTGGGGGTGCAGGACAATAGCCTAGGTGTTCATGTCCAGTCTTTCATATGGAGACTGTGTCGGATAGCCAGCCTAATGATACAGAACAGGCAAAGGCAAAATTCCTTTCACGATAAATCTCTCGATGTGTCCAAATAGGCCCTATCTTAATTAAATTATAAATATTGTATTTAAAGGTTTTTCATAAAAAAAAAATCAATTGAAGTGTTCAATCCAGTTGTTTCAACTGGTTTTGTAGAATTTTAGAATGTTTGAGCAGTGTGTATGATTGTCAACAATCTGACATTATCTAAACATGAACTTGTTGACAACTCGTTCATTCCAACTAAACGAATGCGAGTGAGCAGCAGATACAGAGCTCTTTAATTCGCGATCAACTTCGTTTTATTGTAACATGAATTCAAAAAGGCATTCTTTTTCTTTGAAGCAACAAAGGCTAAATAATTTGTTACAGTTGTTTTTTGTAATTGGTGTGGATGACACGCAGTGACATAATACAGTATTATCAGCTGTATGATGTGTTTCTATCCTGAAACATTTGATATCGAGAGAGATCCGGCGCGCGCAGTGAGGGAGACAAAAGAAACTTGATAAAAAGAGATCCAGCGCGTCTGCGAGAGAGAGGCAAAGAAAAATGCCTGTTCTTAATTTATGTTGCTTTGTATGCTACTATTTTCATTTTGTACTGTTTTAATTGTACACAGCAAAGATGTCATTTCTTTGCCAATACAAATTTAAAATGTCGCAAGAATAAGATTCTGTATTTCTCATTTTGCATCACAAAGTTAACCCTCTGGGGTCGGCAAACGCGCTGGCGCGTTTTGCTCGATTTTTTTCACATAGCAGCTAGTGTTGTCAAAAATATCGATATTTCGATAAATATCGATACTGAAATATCTGAACGGTACCAATACTAATTTCCCGAAGTATCGATACTAGCCGAGCGGTCACTTTCACTTCTCTCCAAAGGCGCGTTGACAAACACCACACGTGACGCACTCGTCTCATTCGCTCTGGTTAAATAGCAAAAGTGAAAGATGGCGAGGGGGGCTTTGGTTGATTGATAAAGAACACCGTGATCGGCCATGTCGGAGAATAGCGCGGACACGCATAAAAAAACACACCGCGTGTGGGCATGTCGGAGAATAGCGTGCACACGCATAAAAAACACACCGCGTGTGGGCATGTCGGAGAATAGCGTGGACACGCATAAAAAACACACCGCGAGGGGGCATGTCGGAGAATAGCGCGTACACGCTCTTCACACTGCGAGCGGGCTGCGGGCACCCAAAAGATTGTTTGACTTTCAATATCCCTCACATCACTCATTTTTAAAAATGATTTTATAGGTGAAAACGTCTCAGGTTACGACTGTAACCTATGTTCCCTGAGAAAACAGGGAACGAGACAATACGTCATCGACGTTATGGGGGAACGCCTCAGGCGTGACAGGTGTCTGAAATCAAGTATCAACTCACAGCAATCATGTTGACCGGCGACAGCCCGTGCATCATCAGCTCGAATGATGAGCGCGCAACCTGGATGTATAAAAAGGGTGCCTTGAAACCGTGACAACATCCTATCGTCTGAAGGGACTGTTGCAGGCAGGCCCCGAGGTATGGCAGGGAGACGTATTGTCTCGTTCCCTGTTCTCAGGGAACATAGGTTACAGTCGTAACCTGAGACGTTCCCTTTCGAAGGGAACTCAACAATACGCCATCGACGTTATGGGGAACGAAATACCCACGCCGCCATACTGAGGGGAGTGCATGCCCAATGGCAGTGACAACTGTCAGAACCAGTAATACAAAGGACACTAAAACCACTCACCCTAGGTCACGTTGGGCTGTCAGTGACAGCACTCTCTACCGGTCATAGCCCAAGCTAATGAACCGAGAAACTGCCAGAACATAGTTCATGGGAGGTATATCTGGGCCAGCTCAAAGGTTTAGGACCACAACTTCCTAATAGAAGGGGTCCCTTCTTCTAGGGAGTGTGGCTAGGGTACTCAAGGGATTCCCAGCCAGTCACTATTCAGGAGAGCATGCCTCCTGACATGCCACCAGGCTGGCCTGGTGATCTATACTAAGACGCACAGTCTGGCCATTGCCTGTCTGTCCGAGACAGAGCCTCTGGAAACTGCCTTGGAAAAGGCATCCAAAACTGAAGGCCTGCAAAGCTGGCAGAAATCATTCAGTTCCGGATCACAGAGACGGGATTACCCGGAGAGTGTAACTCAACCTCAAGAAAAGACGGAAGTCGTCCACTCAATCCATGGGTCTACCCAGTGCTCCTCCTGAACACTGAGGAAGTACTGTAAGAGAGGGATCAAAAACCAGGAAGGTCTGCTGAGGCCAAAGACCTGATTACCCTCTATGTGGGGAGCTCCAGTACCTGAGAGCTCACATCAGGAAAGGCCGGTGAGGCCTGTAACCTGGCGACCACAGTATGTGGGAGCTCATAACCAGGAAGGCCGGGTGAGGCCTGTAACCTGGCGATCACAGTGTGTGGGAGCTCATATCAGGAAGGCCGGTGAGGCCTATAACCTGATACCCAGAATATGGGAGCTCATAACCAGGAAGGCCTGATAAGGCCTGCAACCTGACAACCACACCATGTGGGGGCTACATTAGAAAGTACATGAAACAAAAGTGCATGTACTTAGTTATTCTGAGTCCAGAAAAGGCCTGGATCAGAATGAAGAAGTTAGCCAGAAAGGCGTCTGTCGTAGCATATTTTGACGACAGGACGCATCTAGAGTGGGACCCGAGGTTAAAGACTTGGGTCTGGGCCACATAGAAAGGGACTGAAGCCTACAGCACATGACCCTTACCATAAAATGGATTTTAGAAAGTACACAAGATGTTCCATCATGTGACTTACCATAAGTATGGTTTTGACATGACCAGGAAGGCCAGATGAGGCCTATAACCTGATAGTCAAAATGTGTGGGAGATCACATTCAGGAAGGCCTGATGAGGCCTGCAACCTGACATGTGAAAGCTCACAACCACACCCTAGCGACCACAGTGAGTGGGAGTTCACATTCAGGAAGGCCTGGTGAGGCCTGAAACCTGACATGTGACAACTCATAACCAGGAAGGCCGAGGAGGCCTGAAGCCTGGTGACCACTGCATGTGGGAGCTCAAAACCAGGAAGGCCGGCGAGGCCTGTAACCTGACAACCACAGTAGGTGGGAGCTCATATCAGGAAGGCCTGACAAGGCCTGTAACCTGACAACCACACCATGTGGGGGCTACTTTCAGAAAGGCCATAAATATGGATTTTAGAAAGTACATGAAACAAAAGTGCATGTACTTAGTAATTCCGAATCCAGGAAGGCCTGGATCAGAAACAGGCGTCTGTCGTAGCAAACTTGGACGACAGGACGCATCTAGAGTGGGACCCGTGGTGAAAGACCTGGGTCTGGGCCACATAGGAAGGGACCGAAGCATACAGCGCATGACCCTTACCATGAAAATGGATTTTAAAAAGTACACAAGACGTTCCGTCGTGTGGCTTACCATAAGTATGGTTTTAACATAATCAGGAAGACCAGATGAGGCCTGTAACCTGATAGTCAAAAGCTCACAACCACACCCTAACGACCACAGTGAGTGGGAGTTCACATTCAGGAAGGCCTGGTGAGGCCTGAAACCTGACATGTGACAACTCATAACCAGGAAGGCCGAGGAGGCCTGAAGCCTGGTGACCACTGAATGTGGGAGCTCATAACCAGGAAGGCCGGTGAGGCCTGTAACCTGACGACCACAGTAGGTGGGAGCTCATATCAGGAAGGCTGGTAAGGCCTGTAACCTGATACCCAGTATTTGGGAGCTCATAACCAGGAAGGCCGGTGAGGCCTGTAACCTGGCTACCACAGTATGTGGGAGCTCTTATCAGGAAGGCCGGGTGAGGCCTGTAACCTGGCGACCACAGTATGTGGGAGCTCATAACCAGGAAGGCCTGGCGAGGCCTGTAACCTGGCGACCACCGTGTGTGGGAGCTCATATTCAGGAAGGCCTAGTAAGGCCTGTAACCTGAAACCCAGTATGTGGGAGCTCATAACCAGGAAGGCCGGTGAGGCCTGTAACCTGGCGACCACAGTATGTGGGAGCTCATATCAGGAAGGCCGGGTGGGGCCTGTAACCTAATAACCACAGTATGTGGGAGCTCATATTCAGGAAGGCTGGATAAGGCCTGTGACCTGACATATGGAAGCTCATAGCCTGGAAGGCCTGGTGAGGCCTGTAACCTGGCGACCACAACATGTGGGAGCTCAGCTCACCTTACAATACATTACCTTTGCTTACCAACATGTCTCCGGCTCTGTACAGGAGACGAGTTCTGAAAAAGAAGAGAAAAATGTTATTTGAGGACCTCCGCGGTATGCAGCTCTTAAACACCGCAGAGCGCGCCCTCGCCTCCCTGAACTTATCGACCACTGTCTCGACAGAAGGTCCGAAAAGCTCGGAAGGCGAAACCGGCGAATCGAGGAGAAAAGTTTTTTCTTTCTCCCCGATGTCAGCCTGGTTGAGCCACAGATGCCTCTCCATGGCCACCATAGCAGCCATCGCACGACCGATGGAAACCGCAGACTGCTTGGTGGCCCGGAGAGTCAAATCCGTGGTGCGGCGCAGCTCCGCGACCGCGTCAGGGGACAGGCCGGCCCCCTGATCGAGGTCCCGCAGCAGGTCGGCTTGGTAGGCCTGAAGGACCGCGAGGGTGTGCAGAACCGCACCCGCCTGACCTGCTGCCGTGTACGCTCTGCCATTCAAGCGCGAAGTTGTCCTGAGCGGCTTGCATGGCAGGGTCGGAGCTTCTAGTGAAGACGACCGACCAGAGGCGAGATAGTTAGCCAACGTCTCATCCACTGGCGGCATCGACACATACCCGTGCTCCGCGGCTCCCTCCACAGCAGCGAAACTAGCTCGCTGATGTAGATAGAGACGCGTGGAGAACGGGTTCTTCCATGCCTTCTCGATCTCAGAGTGGAGATCGGGAAGGAATGGAAAGCTCGTCCGAGCCGGTGGCTTACGGGTGGGGAGGAACCGATCGTCCAAAATACCACGAACAGGTTCCTCCCGGACGCGCCTCCACTGCAGCTGCAATCTGTCGGTGGCGCGCCCCATAACATCCACCAGCTCAGCGTACACTGGGCAGGAGGGCTGAGATGGTTCGGTCTCAACCAAACTAACATCATCAACACCCACCTCCTGCCCGGCCCGAAGAGAACCAGTTACAGACCCATCAGAAAGAGAAAGAACCTCTTCTACATCGACCTGTAACTCATCCTCGTCAGCTGGCAGATCATCCGCGAGGTTAACGCCCCTCTCCAGCTGATCTGCCAGCTCCATCTGAGAGCCCCACGAGCTCAAGCGCCGCCGAGCCTCAGCCCGAGCGGGACCAAAACCGCGGGGTTCAGATGCCGCGCCCACGTCCCTCGAGAAGTGGGACAGACGAGAACGGAGCGTTTTCAGAGAAAACCGCTCACAGTTTGCGCAGGAAGCTCCCTCGAGAACTCCCCGCGCGTGCTCTTCTCCCAGGCAGAAAACGCACAGATCGTGTGAATCCTCCGGTGTCAAATATCTAGGACACGGGTCGGCACACTTGCGGAAAGTATTTTTCCCCTTCTCTGCACGCTTCATTTTCTTTTTGTTGACTACTCAAAAAAACAGACAAACAGTCCCTGAAGACGAAAAGATGTTGTCACGGTTTCAAGGCACCCTTTTTATACATCCAGGTTGCGCGCTCATCATTCGAGCTGATGATGCACGGGCTGTCGCCGGTCAACATGATTGCTGTGAGTTGATACTTGATTTCAGACACCTGTCACGCCTGAGGCGTTCCCCCATAACGTCGATGATGTATTGTTGAGTTCCCTTCGAAAGGGAACAGACTTAAGGAACAGGCTCCAGGGGCACCATTTAGCAGCATATATGCTCAGCATCAGGGGTGTTTGTTGTTTGGACAGACCTGCCCCCACTGCTAAAAAAATCCTAAAGGAAACACTGTAACTCTTCTCATTTTAACTTTTCTGAAACATTAACCAAGATGGCCTAGTATTGTTGTAGTTTTTTCACCGTTTTCTTAAAGTTAACATAATCTGACTGAGGAATCTTAGACAAGTAAATATTGTAACTGTAGTCAAATTTAAATTAACTTGTGCCTATTTAACTTTATTCAAAAAATATTATTTAATTCTGCAATTTGCCTTAATTAGTGATTATCATCAATTTGATTACACAGATACCAACTCAACTAAACAGCTAGACAATGGCACCTCTCAATTCAATAATGAAATGCCTTTAACTGAAAATGTAATGTTTAATCCTATTATTATACATTACTGACACTCTATCCTCCAATTTGATACTGTTAAGTGCTTTTTTGTTACAGTATATTTTAATCTTTTGATAACAGTAGGTAATAAAAATACAACGGATCATGTTAGCTCTGGTCCAATCAAAAAATATTAACAAATAGAACTCAGGACATTTTTGTTCATGTAAAATATACCTCATTGTCATGTTCTAGACATGTTATATTTAGCTTTAAATAAAAAAAAATACCCCCTTAATATTGTGGCAGTTTTTTTCTCTGTGGTATCGAAAATCGATATTTTTCAATGTATCGTATTGAAGTTAGAATTCAGCAAAATATACTTAAAATACTCCGTCATTTTTGGTCATACAGACTTAAGAAATATGAAAAAATAAACTGTTAAATGTCGTCTTTTTTATGTGTCCACTTAAAATCGAAATAAAACATTGTGCTTTTGTAAAATAAAGAAAATAAACAGGGTGTGCTTTCTGGCTGTCCATCTCCGTGAACTTTTTTTGGAGCACGTCTCTAAACTTAAACAAAACTCAGCGAATACTATTCACCCAGGTATGAGATATATATCTTTATAATCATTTAAGTGTGTACTTTTAAAGGGTCTAATTCATAACAAAAACAAATATTCTCTGTTTATGTAATCTATATGAAAAGAGAGAGATGTCAGTCGTTCTCATTTCAGCTCATTATCTTTTAATTTGATCACGCCCACGAAGAGCGCGCGCTATTCAAACGCAAATGATCTGAGGCGATACATGCAAACGTGTCAACGCCCCCACATCAACTAATCAGATTACAGGAGTTTACGTCGTCTTGCGAGGCTGTCAGGAATAATCCTGGGAAATTTGTTAAGAACCGCTGTTTTAAATTCATTTTGAGGAGCAACGCATCAAGCTGATGTAGTTGAAGTTTTTTATTAAGCGCTTTGCTGTAATCGCGATATGGAATTGCTATGTAAACCGCAAAAATACTGTTTAAATATGAATCGCATTTCTGTGTGTGAATGAATGAACCGCTTTTACCAAACTATATTGCTATACTGAGATGAGTAAAAATCTACTGAAATATGTTGAAATGAAATGTATTTGTATAAGCAATGTATTAAACTGCAAATGAACATTTATATGCCCTAATATATCATAAAAACAACACGATCTCATGAAAGTGTGTATTTATAGCATTATTTCTCGTACCATCCTACGCCAAAAATAGTTTTTGCGTGCAAATTATATGCTGTAAACCCCTTGGGTAGGATTAGGGGTGTGGAGTGCGTGTTTATTACACGCCATAAAGTGCGTATCATATGCACACGTAAACGACGTATCATATGAACGCAAAATCTATTTTTGGTGTCTAAATGGTACGAGAAATTAAATTTGTGCTATAGATACGTACTTTCATGAGATCGCAATGTTACAGAGATGCCTATGTTACAGACGAAATATGAAAGACAACATTCCGTTGACTAGTTTTTGATAGATTATAAACTTTTTACTGTAAAATAGACTACTGACATATCAAATAAGCTTTTGTTCGCCAATTTCTGCTCATATATTAAATATGTATGTTATGTTTTGTCAAAAATAAAGTCATCAACTAAGATTGTATTATAGTGTTTGTGCCAATAGGCCTATAGGTTTTATTCAAACTAATGAATCCTTACTAATGAAATACGGATGATAAAATATATACTTAAGTTTTTACAAAGAAAGATTACACTTGAAATATTGTTACAATTTTAATTGTTGTTGTAATTGTAACGTTTTTAATAAAATAGCAAAGAATATCTTTACAAGGTAGATGTAAACAAAATCTTAAAAGCTCAATATATAAGCCTTATCTTTAAATTATTTTTATTGTGTTTTATTAGTGACAAATTTGGGGAGAGGATACATATCCAAAACTTTCTGAAAATACAGTATGTGAATTAACTACACAATTACTAGAAATGTTTACCTTGGATATACAATTTGCAAGCAAAAATACAAGTGGAAAAAATACAGATTTTTTTTCAAGATGTTTCCAACTGAACCAATTTTGTAGTGTTTGTATATATATATATATTAGAGGTGGGCATAGATTATTTTTTTTAATCTAGATTAATCTAGATTAATATTGAAATTAATCTAGATTAATCTAGATTAAAATGGCTCATTTGAATTCTCCCGAAGGCATTCAGAATATGTGTGCTACCCAAATAATGACTAAAAGTAAGTCTTTGAGAATAGTTTGCCTCGCGTAGGGATGTGCATTTCTGCCAAAAATGCCATTCGACAATCGAGGAGCAAAAGTCGAATATCGTAAAAAAAACAAAAAAAACGCAATGACAGAAAGGGAGGCCAATTTCATCTTTAGCGATTTGTCATCAAACAAACTGTTTATTAATTGAACAAGTAACATGTTTTCGTCCTTTTTTTTAACATAGTAGGCTAATTGGAAGAAGAAAAAAAAAACAATACGCACGACAGTCTGTTTTTGCATCGCCAATGCTCGTTAGATCAAAAAATAATGTCATCATATGTTATAAGAATTTTATGTGAACCTGCCTTGTTACTGCAACAGCCTCATTTTTAAACAAATTAGTTTCAATCAATGTAAACTATTCGTGTGATTATGCCACTGCGCAATACACGCGCAATACACACACAATGTATTACCTGAATGAAATGAAATCGAATGTATCGTCCTTTGGAATCATTCATTCACAGACAGCTTACGAAGATGTTCAACTAATAAAGATCTTCATCGCTGGCAAAAATATGATGCATTTGCAGATTTGCATTCACTAGGCTAGACTGTAGATCGGCCACTTCATCCAACGCTCTTGATGCTCTTAAATCTTCCTGTTTCGACTCCGAGTGTGAATTGAAAGCGCTTCAGACGATTCAGTGCGCGAGGAACTGAACAGATCAACTGATTCGCGAACCGATTTAGACAGATCATCTGACAACTTGTTTGATGAAGTCTTTGAACAGAATCGACTCAAAAGAGTGATTCATATGTAAATGAGCATCGCTCATGCCCATACAAAGGACACAGCGCGCTTGGAATAAACTCATTTAACAACGTATTGCATTAAAATAAAGTAACGAGAGTAACGTCGCCCAACGTAACAAAGTAAAAGTACACCTTGTGTCCCTGACAGGAAAATACCCTACTGCGCGATCTGACTGTGACAGTAGGCGCGGCGTCATACTACACATTAGAATTGCGCGAAAATATAACGATATTCGAAAAAGCTATTTATGATCCCAACCCAACTATGATTAACGGCGATATTTTTTTTATCGCCCGATAAGAGTCTCACGTTAACGCAGCACGTTAACGCCGATAACGGCCCAGCACTAATATATATATTATTTTTTGTCCTTGCATTCTTTCTTGTGGCTCAGTGACAGCTGTGAGAAAGGCTCATTATGCAGCTCATTATGCAGGTCATCGTCTTCTCAGGGAAGAAACTTTAAGTTTTAGTTTTTTCAATAGCCATGCATAAACAATATTCTCTCAAAAATACAAACATATACATGTTGCTCACATATTATGGTAGCCCTGTTTGTGCTAAAGAGTGTAATTACACCTTTGCCATTCATATGTTTATAAGCAACTGAAAAAAGCACAAATATCAGGGCATGTCCAAAGATCTCAAGGACCCCAAAAACACCTTAGACCCCAGAGGGTTAAACGCTAAACTCGACTTGTTTTAAATAAATAAACTGTCCCGCCTCTTTATTTAAACCTTGAAATGTGCGATAGGGTTTTAACGTCGAGCATGTGGATATTATTGTTTTTCTCAACATGAACGTGAAACAATAAAAACACAATAACCATATGCTGACTCGAGTGCATATGTACGTTCTGTGCGCTTTCTCACAGCCTACTGCGCAGTCTGCTTTATTAGCGGTTTTTTTGGTTCGCGCTGCTTGAGCTTAAATGCTTTTGTTCTTTTAAATTTTTTGGTTTACACATATTGTTTAATGTTTTCAACTAAAAGAAAACCTTAAGATTATAGTAAGCTTGATGTGTACATTGCCTTATCGTAAGCTTGTTCAGAAATGGTGACAAAAACTTAAAATAAACCTTTAACTTAAAAAATAACGTCTTTCTTGTTAAACGTCATTTAAATAAACGAATATTCGAATATTTTTATGAGCCCAAATATTCTAATACAATATTTTTGAAAAATGCCCATCCCTAGTTATAACCTACTGTTGGTGAGTTTTCTGTTCATGTTTAAGTTTATAGTTCCATGTCAAGTCTTCGTTTTGGATTATCAATAAACTGCACATGGGTTCTGCAAACTTGCCTCCAGTGGATAACTATGTAATTACTTTTTTGTTGTTTTAGTCATTACAGCACCTGTATGCCAGTCAGTCCTCTCAATAGGAAGTCTTTGTTGGGTAGCCTCTAGGGAGGCACCGAATCCAGATTTGTGGGTTTCGGCCGAATACCGAATCCACTGGTTAAGATTCTGCCGAATCCGAAACCGAATACCGAATCCTACTCTCATCCTCAGTCCATTAACACAGTAAACACATTAATGAAGTAAACAAAGTGGATTTTTCATTTTATTTTATTACTGTAAATAATAAACACTACTTTTACTTTTATAACTGTAAAAAAAAAAGAAAAAGAATAAGCAACATTATGCATTTTAACAGCGGCGATGTTGTGTAGCCTATTTAGAGTCCTTGCCACCATGAGACAAATCGGCATTGCAAATTGAACATGTAGCTCGACTTGAATTGCCTTCTTTCACTGAAAGTACTGCCAAACAACACTTTTTCTGCTCACGAGTTCCATTTTCACTTTCTCACAGCCTACTGCATTCGAACGGTCCACCTTCTGTAACGAGTGGAAATAAGGTGTGGCCCTTTAAGAACTGCGCGCCGTATGTGCCGTGCGCCTCGAACACATGCCATGTATGCGGGTTATTTCTGTTTGATGCTCATTTTTACCTTATTTTGTTAAGTAACGCTGTGGACGGTAGAACGTGTGACATACACAAGTTCGATTGTGGAATAAAGTGCGAGTTGTGAGATGCCAATCGCCTCCGTGAGTCTGTCTGGCCTCTGCAATAACTTTAGCTGTGAGCTATCCCTATTTTTCTTCCTAACACAACGCGTTACACTACAGGCTTGTTCGACTTGAACCGGCGCTGCACAGACAGATGAGTTTATGACACCAAAGTCCCGCGAGAGCAATTCAAAAGCATAAGGAGCCGTCTGCTCTCTATTCGTTCACGCGGTACTTTGATGTCATTCACTGGTCGGTAACTTCGACGTAGCGCGCGTAGTGCAAGCCTAGGGTTCGGTTCGGTGGAAAAAAATTCTGAGGTTCGGCAGTAACCGAACCCCGTTAAAAATCCCAATATTCGGCCGAATCCGAATCCGAATCCTGGATTCGGTGCATCCCTAGTAGCCTCCCTAACCTCCCCTCTTCCATTTTTTGGTCTGAAAGGGATCTTAACCCTCTGGGGACCAGAGTGTTTTTGGGGCCCTTGGGATGTTTTGACATGCACTGACATTTGTGCTTTTTTCAGTTATTTATAAACATGTTAATGGCAAAGGTGTAAATTCACTCTATATAGCACAGACAGGACTACCATGATAAGTGAGCAACATGTATGTACATGTTTGTATTTTTAAGAGAATAATGTTTATGCGTGGTTATAAAAAAAAAAAAAAAAGAAATTTGCTGAAATAAGACCACAAAACACATATTGATTATTTCTTCACAATACTTTTGAAAATTGTATCACATAGTCTAGAATATTTGCTCCAAAACTATGTGAGAATCATCCTGACTACTCATTCAGATAAGTCAATAAAGTATTTGACATTTTTAATGACGTGTTTTGTTTGAGAAAGCTTTATGCAGGAGGCGTGATCTCTCATTAATATGTGTGGCATTTCACACCTGAGAAAGACAAAGACCCTCCCCATAATGGCCCTATTAGGTACTATCAGGCCATATCATTACAGGAGCCTTGCACAAAGAATGAGGAGATTTAAAAAAAGAATGGCTTTTAGATTGTTTGGATTTATATAAGGAAAATACAGGGTGCACACGTCTGGACACTTCTATCACACACCCTTCACCATATAGACATGGTTTTATTTCAGTTCAAAGTTAGAGTTGGAAACATCTTGAAAAGAAAATTGTCTTTTTTCCATAAATGTCTTAGTTTGATCATACATATTTCAAAGTTGAGGATTCATTATTTTGATATAGCTTGAACAAACACTATAACATCTTAGTTGATTAGTTTATTGACAAAACATACTATATATTTAACATATGAGCAGAAACTCCTAACAAAAGCTTATTTGATGTCTATTTTAGAGTAAAAACTTTATCCAAAACTAGTCAACGAAAAGTCTTTTATTTAGTCTGTAACAGTACGTATCTGTGCGTTCATTCATTCATTCATTCATTCATTCATTCATTCATTCATTCATTCATTCATTCATTCATTCATTCATTCATTCATTCATTCATTCATTCATTCATTCATGCATTCATGCATTCATGCATTCATGCATTCATTCATTCATTCATTCATTCATTCATTCATTCATTCACACACACACACACACACACACAAACATGATTCACATTTAAACAGTATGCTATTTTTCCGTTTACAGACACTAACGTTATTCTATATCGCGATTAGAACAAAGCACTTGCATAAAACACTTACTTCTCAGCTGAATCTGTTGCTCCTCCTCGAAGTGAAAATAAACCAGCACTTGTTCTGTGGTAAATTGTCCCAGGATTGTTCCTCATATAGCCGCGCAAGACGACAGTAGAATAATCTGACTAAAAAATATAGTGTTTTCAGAGTTTATGGGCGTTAACGCGTCTCAATGTGTTGCTTCACATATTTGCGTTTGAATAGCGCGTGCTCTCCGTGGGCGTGTCACATTACCAGAGATAATCAGCTGAGAGAACGATAATGAGACGGGCTGACACGTCTCTCTTTTTATATAGATGACATAAACGGAGAATATTAATTTTAGTTTTGAATCGGATCATTTAAAAGTACAAACTCAAATGATTTAAAAGATATATTGCTTATGGCTGGGTGAATAGTATTAGCTGAGTTGTGTTGAAGATTAGAGACGTGCTCCAGAAAAAAAGTTCACGGTGACCGAGAGGCAGAACGCACACCCTGTTTATTTTCTTTATTTTACAAAAGCACAATATTTTAATTCGATTGTATGTGGGCACATAAAAAATTAGACATTTAACAGATTATTTTCTCATATTTCTTAGCTCTATATGAACAGAAATGATGGTAGTACTTTAAGTCTATTTTTCTGCTATGTGAAAAAAAACGAGCAAAACGCGCCGGCGGGTTTCTGGTCCCCAGAGGGTTAAGGTACACGTGGACAGAGGACAGATGAGGTCATAGATAAAACATCAATTCCAGTTTTCTGAAGAATAGAACACAACATAACTCTGGTTGGTGATATTGCCTGAGCTTGCATAAGACAGAAGAGTTTGCTAGATTTTACACTATCCTGAAAAGGTCAGAGGCTTCCTAACTAACTCAGGGTTATTGTCAGGTAATGTGAATCTTGGGGATATGTGAATGATTTATTGTGACATTTTTGGAGGGCTTGATTGTGTGACTCTCAGCACAGTCTAATTAATCTTGTTGATATTTTGAATTTATGTGGGTGAAGCTTTTGGGTTTTCTGTAATCCTCTTGATTTATAAAACAATCACACTTGTCAAGCTCTCCCATGAGCCAGGCTTCTTAATGCTCTCACTGTCTCTTGTAAATGTAATTAAATGATTATATTTGTCACTGTTGTGAATAAACTGACAAATTAGAGGTCGAGAGATAATGACAAGAATGGATGTGCAACCAAAACATGCACTCTTATTGAGTGAGAGCACTGGGCGTGCTGTAATTACACACTTGTCCATTTACTTGTGTTGACAAATCTGATTGTGTGTTTGTAGTCTCAAACTGAATGTATTTAAGATGCTGCTGTGAGCGAGGACATGTACTGTACAGCGTGAGTTGTGTCTTTTGATGGCGTTAATTACATTCCTGTGTCATTCAGTCAGGCTTGAGACAGGGCTTTCTGTATCTCTTTGACAATCTGTGATTATCATGTTTGATGCCATCTCTCTTTGCTCTCAATGCTGTTTCTCTTCCTAACTGAGCATTTGATTCCTGTCTTTCTGTTTCAATATTCAGTTGTGCGGCTCAGTCATTTTGTATGTAAATCCGACTGCTCTTGCTCTCATTTTTTGTTTTCTTAGCTTTGCAGTTTTTGCTATTTATTTTTATTATGTATTACTAGCAATGCACTTTTTGAGTACAAAAATTCTTTTTGGTCCTCGCTGATACAATATTGTGTTTTTCAGGGTTACCATATGACCTTAAATAGTGTTACAATATCTTAAATAAACTTTCAACGTTTAGGGGCATAAAAAGTCTAAAACATCCTAAATATATGTCTGTATTATCTTTAGCAAAAGTTGTAATTTGAGGGATGAACATACCAGGGATGATGAGGTGTCCTAAGGAAGTTATGAGCATAGTATAGTGTGGAACGACAGCAATCTGTAATCAATCCGTTCCAGTTTGGGATTTTCATTTAGCGCTCCTCACTTACTCCCCTCTCACTGTGTGTTCTCTCCGTAGCAGAAAATGCACCCAGCTATGTTCCCCTATAAAGGTTTTGGGTAACAGTTTACTTAAAGCCTTTATGTATAATGCAATATAAATATTTATATTTATAATGTATGTCATAATTAGGCAGAGGTGGAAAGAGTAATAAAATATTCTACTCAAGTAAAACTACTACTACTTCAATTAAATTTTACTTAAGTACAAGTAAAAGTACTGGTCTAAAAATCTACTCAAGTAAAAGTAAAAAGTAGCTCATTTAAAATTTACTCAGAGTAAAAGTTACTGAGTAACTTTTTTAACAGCGGGGGTGGGGGACTCTCAAGCCGTGTAGGCTTGTAATGGTATGAGATTTTCACAGTATGATAACGTTTCAGAAAATATCACGGTTTACAGTATTAATCAATTATTAAATAAATAAACTGTATTATTAAATTATGGGTATTATTATTATTATTATTATCATCAGTTAAAATGACAGTTAAATTAAAGGGTCACTTCAGGATTTAGCATTAAGCTTTGTATTAGAAAACCTGTAGTATACGCACAACCGGCACATCCGGGAACTTAACTGTCAATTTCGTCCCGGCCCCTTTTTGGGGGAAAACAAACTATACTTCCCATAGACTTCAATACAAAATAACGCCAAAAACCAACGTCCGTACACAGCCGACAGTAGTAAATAACTTAAGAAATCACTTATATAAAACATGTCAAGTAATTATATGTCCACCCTGCCTGCCACAGAGCGTAAAAGATACATACACAAACGTAATTTGGTCAATTTAAAAACATGTCCCTTCATTCTCCCAGCGTCAAATTGGTGTAACAACCCCACCCAGTGAGGTTATATATATTATAATGTATATTATAAGACAAAATATATACATTTAAAGACGTTTACTTTCAAAAACGAAGTAAAATCATTCACTATATGGTGACTCGATGAAGTACGATATGAGTAAATGTCAGTGTAAGACCATAGACAGTAAAAGAAAGACTCTGGCCACTGGGTGGGGTTGTTACACCAATTTGATGCTGGGAGAATGAAGGGACATGTTTTTAAATTGACCAAATTAAGTTTGTGTATGTATCTTTTACGCTCTATGGCAGACAGGGTGGACATATAATTACTTGACATTAGGGGTGGTTAATCTGTCTGATTTCCCGATTCGATTCGATTACGATTATTGAAGTCCCGATTCGATTACAGTCGATTTTCGATTATTAACGATTCTCGATTAGCGATTATTGATTTTCCATTTCACAACAGTAAACGAAAATACACTAGACCAACATATGATTATATTAGCAGCAACATTTTGGTATTAATTTGCACTTTTTATTTGTTTGATATTCAATGAAAATGTAATGATGGTTACTGAGGACATGCAAACATGCTTGTTGTCTACTACTTAAGCAACCCATTATCTTTAAATTAAATTATTTTTTAAAAGCAATTGTGTTGCATTATAATGCAAAGGCACCTGGTTCTATTAATTGACAGCGTTAAAATGCATTTTGTGATTTCCTTCAATTGAAAATCTTTGAAGCAAGTTTGGGGGATTTGAAGGGCACCCAATTCAGAGAATCACCCAGAAATTCAAAAGAACAGCATTTATCTGAAATAGAAAGCTTTTGTAACATTAAACAATACCGTTCAAAATTTTGGAGTCGGTAAGATTTTTTATTTAATTTTTTTGGGCGAAAGAAAAAAGAAATCAATACTTTTATTCATCAAGGATAAATTAAATTGATCAAAAGTTACAGTGAAGACATTTATAATGTTACAAATCAATTATCTGAATCTTTTGTGTGTGTGTGACTATAAATACTTTGCTTTAAAAGTACAAAGTAATGACCCATAAAGAATTAACGTACAATATATTTTATTAACATTGCAAAGAACCAACAGGAAAATAAATGTGTACTACAAGTAGGAGCATACTTGTAGTAAACTAATATTATAACGACTGGTACAGCCGAGTGTTTTTCCTCCTCTGGCTGGAAACGTGTCATATGGTTTCTCATATTTGTCGTGTTTCGGTCGTTAGTTTTATTATACAAAGCTTACAACTAGTGTGGCTCTTGTCCAGCTCCTTTCCCCCTTCAACTTCAGAAGCCAAAATATCTCCACACGTCAGCTTTTAACCTAACGCGGAGGGTGTTTAGCGCTCAGCCATCGCGTCTCTGTTATGTGCACGCCACAAGACGGTCCGGCCACTGCACTTCCGCGCTTCAGAGTTCCGTCTTTCGCGTTCCGTCAATATTACGTTATTATAAATATATAAAAAAAATTTTTTTTTTTTTGGGAAAATCGATTTTTTGACATTTGTGAATCGATTCAGAATCGTCCACGTCCGCATCGCGATGCATCTAAGAATCGATTTTTTCCCCCACCCCTACTTGACATGTTTAATCTTAATGATTTCTTAAGTTATTCACGCCTTTCGGCTGTGTACGGACGTTGTTTTGTGACGCTATTTTGTATTGAAGTCTATGGGAAGTCTAGTTTATTTCCCCCAAAAGTGGGCGTGAATCTGTTCAGAGACATTCTATGACGCAGCGCCGGTTGTGCGTATTCTCGAATTACCGTGCTCCCCCTCCCCCCCTGAATGTAGTGTTTACATGAACGCTAAACAAGTGATCGGTTGATGTGTGTTTTGACATTGCTAAGAAAATTCCCGCTCCTCCTTGAGAGATACGAGACCTGCGTCTCACAGGTGTCACTCATTGGTAATCACGCCACCGGCCTCGCGCCGTTCTCCCGCCGCCCTAGCGTCGTCCTGCTTGCCACAGTAAACATGACTCGCGCCGTTCTCCCGCGGCCCTCACTCGTCCTGCTCCCCACAGTAAACATGATGAATGGCGACTGTAGAACGCAAAAGCCGAATCTTGGACATTATGGGCGATCTCGAAAAACCCGGGCAGACTCATCACGGAGACTCACTAGTAGCCTAGGCTTGTTGTTTAACATCTGCGCTCTGTTACCGGTAGGCGTGGCCTCCTAGGGCAGCGAAGCAATTGCATTCTGGGAGTTGTTGTCTTTCATCCACATAAGCCAAAAATAAATTTTCTGGCTTTTCTCAGTCTAGAAAGCTCCAAATTCAAAAATAATTTCACATTTCTTCTACATAAATGACCCATTTTAAATACACATTCATCTTCCCAGAGGTGAAGTGCCCCTTTAATGAAAACAGGATTTTTTTTTGGTTGAACAAATGCTTTTATTATAACAAACTTGAAACCATTTGTTTGTTTTGTTTATTAAAATTTCAATAAAACATGTCTAATCAATTAAATTTGATAATTGATAATGAATTAGATTAACAACTTATTTTTAACATTAATAATTTATTAAAATGTTTAAGAAAAAATTGTCCTATGAAATGTATTTTATTCAGAAAATTAATGTTTCTTTTTATTAGGGGTGGAACGGTACACAGAAGTTACGGTTCAGTTCATACCTCGGTTCAGACGTCACGGTTCGGTATGATTTCGGTACAATGGAGTGAAAAGCAAAACAAAAATGCAGAAGGCATTTTTATAAATGTCTTAAGCCTTGTATTTTTTAAATAAGTTTTATTAATAAAGGCATAGAACCAGTTTATTTGTAGTGCACTGACAATAGTTTTATATAATTAGTTTATTAATTAAATTATTAAAAAGATGAAAAGACCTTGAGAAATGTTTGGTAATTGTACCTGAATGAATTTAAAAATAATTTGCTATTTCAGATCAATATATTTGTTTTCCTTCATTTTAGTTAACCCTAACTTTATTTTCATTTGAATTATAAATAGTTGATTTCCGTATAAAATAATACTACCATTCAAAACTTTTGTTAACAGTTGTAGGTTACAGTTCGACAAGAGTTTAGAGTGTGACAAAAGCACAATGTAGTGTTTTATTGCGAGTGTACACAAATATAAGTAACAATTTGCAGTTTTAATGATGTCCTGTTTAAAAAAATGACGGAGTATGTTTTTATGTTTCCACTGGAGAGATCATTCTCTCTCTCGCACGCGCGCGCGCACACACACACCGGACACTCTTCGATCGCGCGATTCGCGCCCGCGCCTCTCTCTCTCTCGCACACGCGCGCACACACACACATACTGTTAATCGCGTCTCTCTCTCTCTCTCTCTCTCTCTCTCTCTCTCTCTCTCTCTCTCTCTCTCTCTCTCTCTCTCTCTCTCGCACACACACACACACTCCAGCATTGCAATCTTGATCGCAGCCTGTTCATTGCTGCGTTCACAGTCACACCTAAAGCGAAATTTATCGCTTTTTAATGGTTTTTTATTGTACCGTGTATTCTCCGTGCAAATTCGTGCACCGAACCGTGACGCCCGTATCGTTTCGGTTCGATACGAATACATGTACCGTTCCACCCCTACTTTTTATGATTTAATCCAAATATATTATCAAAAACGGTTGTAATAAAATGTAAATTTAAAATTGTGTCCTTTTATTTTTGGGGGAAGCGCTGCGAAAACAGATTTACTAAATTAAACCATGGACAAAAAATATATTTCTTTAAATAATGTTTAAATAAAATGTATTATCATTGTTGTTATTATTATTATTTAGAGAAGTAAGCTACGTTCTATTGTATGCCTATAATAGTAATATATTTCTGTCCTAATTTCTCCTAGTAAAACCAAACTTTTATTTTGACGGGTTGTTTCAAAAGTGTTTCAAAGTGTATTTGACAATGGTTTATCTCAAATAAAATTACAAAAATGCTGATTAGGCGTTCTCTCAGAGCAGCTCTGGAAATGTTCATGTATTCAAATCCTCAAATTGTTTGTGAGACTCTGAATGTCACGCGTAAATGGTAAATGGTAAATGGACTGCATTTATATAGCGCTTTCACAGACCCAATGGCCACCAAAGCGCTTTACAACTTGCCTCACATTCGTGAGGCACATTCACCCACTGCGTTATGTCACATTCACCCATTCACTCACTCATTCATACACCGACGGGCGACGGCAGCCATCCAGCCATGCAAGGCGCCATCCAGCTCGCCGGGAGCAGCTGGGGTTAGGTGTCTTGCTCATGGACACCTCGACACTTGGTCAGGTGGAACCGAGGATTGAACCACCAACCTTCCGGTTTGTAGACAACCAACATGAACCACTGAGCCACTGCCGCCCCACTTGAGTATGTAGTAGACAAAGCGGCGCAGCTCAGCAGAAAATAGGGTTATATAAATAGGGTTATATTTACATCATGCAGTATTTTTGTGCTTAGCTTAAATATTCACAGACCATGTCGCGATTGGATTTATTGCACAGTTCTACTTTCCATGTATTCATCCATCCATTATTTTGTGTGTTTTACGTGACATCTGCGTTGTGTAAATTTCATTTTCATGACTGGATTCCGGGGTTCCCTTTGCATCACGTAAATCGGGACATACCTTTATCTGCAGGAGGGATGGTGTCCTATATCCTCCTTTTGCAGCCACTTTGCGTCCACATTTTTTGCCAATTGGATATCTTTCCTCGAGGACAACCACGCTTTTTTTCTACAAAGTATTTTCATACTGGCCATAATTAGCTTGGCGCTTCGGTTTCAGCTTCAGCTGTGTCTGCGTCACCTTTTTTGCGCGTTTGTTCTCCCGCCCTTCAATCAATGCAGTAGTTTCCGGAGTGTGTTTTTTTTTTTCTTTTATTATTGTTTACTCCGTAACGGATATGATTTCAAATGTAGCGAAGTACAATACTTCAAATAAAACATACTTAAGTAAAAGTAAAAGTACAGATTTTAAAAACTACTTAAAGCTCCAGTCCGTAACTTTTTTAAGTTAAAAATAATCCAAAATAATTATATTAAAAAAAACGTATTCTGCCAGTGGTCAAAACTATCTGCTTGCCATAGCTAGATTCAAAACGGTTAGCTTGTAATAATGATTTTAATTCCAGTGGTACTGGTGGGTTTCCGCGGGAAATTCGAGCATGTCTTTGCGTCATGACGTCACACCCGTACACATAAAGAAGGAGTTTCGGCTAGCCAACTATACTGCGCATGACGAGATGTTTAGATGTATAGGCTTTTCTCGCAGCACTTTACATAATTAAACTTATGGCATCCAGAAAGATCCAAACAACAATCATCAGTGTCAACTGGAGATTCAGCAGTTATAAAACCCAAAAGACTTCGTACTTCGGATTTAAGGTGGCTAGAGAAAGAGAAAGAAACCGTCTCATGCGAACACAAGGATTTAAACATCGGCGGGGCTTTTGAAAAGTGCGTGAACTCCGTGTTTTGAAGGGGTTCAAAACGGAAGAAGAGACGGCTTTTTTCTGCTGAACAAGTAAGACATTTCAATAGTTCAATCGTGTAACAGTACCTTTTCTTAATTCACACAGTTATGGAGTTTCCTTTGTTGCGCCTTTCTCGTTTTGCTATTATGGAGAATATGAATTCTGAACTACGCAGGTAACCATAAAACACATTAAATTTAACATTAGTCACGCAATGCTGATGTTGTTAACATGAACAATTTGAGAACAAAGTAGGCTATAATTTGCACGGTTGCTGTAAATCGCGTTGATTAAATCTAACGAAGCTTATCATGTCGAATGCTTTTTCCCCCTTAGTCGGTCAGAACAAAAATGGATTTTACTTGTTCAGAAGACATTTTCTTATGAAAATTCTTATGTTGGTCAAACTTTCAAAAAGTGAATCTGTGATTCTGAATGACAGTATCCACACAGCGCTGTGACTGACAGCAGCACTCGCCTCAAAGCACTGTGTTCATCCGCGCTGTTTCATGCCGATTTACAACCCACGTAAAGATAATAATTCCGCGAATCACTGCAGTTACAGATTTCGAACAGAGAGATGGCGACAAAGAGGAAAAGATACGGACTGCAGCTTTAAAAAAGTAGAAGTACACAAAAAAACTACTCAATTACGTAACGCGAGTAAATGTAATTCGTTACTTTCCACCTCTGTAATTAGGGGTGTAACGGTTCACAAAATTCACGGCTCGGTTCGGTACGATACAGTGGTGCCACGGTTCGGTACGTTTTCGATACAGCAAAAAGAAATAAATGCCAGAGAAATTTCCTATTTATTTAAAGAAAAATATTTTTGAATAAGTATTCATAAGTATATTTAAAATAAGTATTTTTCCTACATCTTGAAACTTTTAGTTTTATAAATGGGTGTAATCTTTGAAGGATGAACAAATAATGTTTTGGTCATCACATTAAAAATAACATTTAAATATGATAATATTTGAGTTTTGAAGTGCTGGAAAAAGATGTGTGACGTACTTGAAAGCATTTTACTATTTTTCCAAACTTCCATGTTTACAAGTTACACGGGCGTCAGTTGGTTTGAAATGTGCTGGGGACAGAGACGCATTCGGAAGTGCATTTTCAAAAGTGCTGGGTACAAACTTGTCAAACTGTGCAGCCTCTCTGCTCAACCCGTAAATAAATGCATCGATCCGCAAATTTTTGTTTGAGTTCTTCAATGGTCTAGTGTTAGATCTTTTGCCAAGAGTGTCAGAGGTTACGGGTTCTAATCCGCCCTCGGTATAGTTTTTTTTTCTCTCATCAAAACCAAATATGTTCATCAGTGGTTAGAGTCTATATCAAGCAGGGACACGTTTGTGTGCATTTTATTTTGTGATTTCACCGGAATGAATAGAGTCTCCGCACTGGTGATGGATTGAAGTGGGCGTCCGAGTGAAGACTGCGCGAGCCACAAGAGAACACCGTATCCATGACACTGACAGCAGCGGCAACAAGCGCTCAGCTTGATTTCAAAAACACAACATTTTCTGGGGAGATGCATGGCCTCGTTAACTGTAACTGAGAGGCACCTTTGGCTGACGCTGGCTGACATAGAGTCTGAGCGATCCGTTTTCCTCGACGCCCCTCTCTCACGCTCTTCGGCCCAGCAGTGAACGGAGTCGTCGACCGCTTTTCTGAGGTACAGAAAACGTCGCAAGCCATGAACCTGTTCCTGCCGCGTCGCGCTAGCTCTGCTGCAGGTCGCTCACGTGACCAGCCGCCTGCACGAGCCGCCACGCAGCGCCCAGCTCAGCCCAGACAGAACAGCCACTCTTCGCAGCGACAGGGCGGCCGCCCTAGATCGCGCTCAGCTAACCGCAGCAGGCCGCACCCCCCACGAGGGCCCCGGCGAAAATCGCGTTGAAACCTGAGCACGCGAAGCCCTCCTAGCACCATCAGGAGGAAAAAGACGGTTGTGTCTCGCCGCGGCCGGACCACCGTCAAAACTTCTAGCCCTGTCAGTCCCTTCATCTCAGGCTACTACAGTGGATCATTTAGCAGCCAATGAGTCGGTTACACAACCCGCTCGCCTGCACACAAACGCCGTTTTTATGGCGACCCAGAGAAATCTCATAAAGAGCAGGTTATCTGGTTATCCGGCTCATGCCGAAGGTGTTTTATGTGTAGTAAAAGTGCCCACAACCCAGTGTTCACCCCTACATGTAAGCACAACACTTCCCGTGTCCCACATAGAGCCCACTCTCATGAAGCAGGCAAATGCTGCTCGAGTGTTGCCCATAGCAGATGTGCCCACGTGATCACATCTACTATCTGCCCGCTCTGTCACACGGCCAAGCCGCGCGCTTCAAACAGTGCAGCCTCTGTCCAAACATGCTCTAAAAGTAAGTCTCGTGCCCGCTCGCAAGCGCTCACGCTTACTGCTATGCACTTCTCACACAAAGCCGCACACGCACCACAGTGCGCAGTCCCACATGAGCCACAATATAAACGTAAGTCTCGTGCCCGCTCACAAGCGCTCACGCTTACTGACACGCGCTTCGCCAGTGCTGCTAAACACACGCCACAAAGCGCAAGCTCATGCTGGTCAATCTATGGTTGTAAGTCACGCGCCCGCGCTTACAAGCCTGCACGCCTCTCAAGGCGCCGCTCGCGCATCAAAATGCGATCACAAATCTCCCCCCATTCACAGTAATCGGGAAGCTGCATATAAAACAGCCTGTCACTATTTTCAGCGACCCGCCCCATATAAGCACACAGAGCGCGCGCGCTGCGCCCGCTCCTCCGGTTCAGTCTCTCGAGCCCGCACAGCGCGGCGACCAGAGCCCGGAGTCCATTCTACCCTTAGCTGCACATTTAAAAGCATGGGAAAACATCCCAGGGGTATCGAAGTGGGTGCTAAGCACTATAAAGCAGGGTTATGCGTTACAGTTCGCTCGCCGTCCCCCTCGATTTCGAGCGCGGACAAGTGAACGACAGTGAAAGCAGAAGTAGCACACCTACTTCGCTCGGAAATAACAAAACTGCTGTGCAAAGGTGCCATAGAACCGGTACCGCCTTCTCTGAGCGAGTCAGGCTTTTACAGCCGTTATTTTCTCGTGCCCAAGAAGGACGGGGGACTCAGACCCATACTGGATTTGAGGCATGTGAACAAAGCTCTTATGAAAAGACCGTTCAAAATGCTTACAACCAGACAACTCCTTGCTTACATTCGCCAGGGGGACTGGTTTATATCTCTCGATCTGTAAGATGCCTATTTCCAGATTCAGATAATACCCCGTCACAGGCCATTCTTGAGATTCGCATTCGACGATCGGGTTTATCAATACACCGTCCTGCCGTTCGGCCTGTCCTTAGCACCCCGTACATTCACGAAGTGCATGGACGCGGCTCTCGCCCCCTTGAGAACTCAGGGCGTGCGAATTTTGAACTATCTGGACGATTGGTTGATTCTAGCACAGTCAGAGACAGAGCTATTATCTCACAGAACTGCGCTTCTCAGCCATCTGAAATGCCTAGGTCTCACGGTCAACTGGACCAAGAGCTCATTACTGCCCAGTCAGTCAATTTCCTTTTTAGGAATAGAACTGGACTCAGTGACCATGACGGCTCGCCTGTCTACACAGCGCACGCGCAACTGGCCATGTCATTCACGGCGGGCAGCGTTTCCCCTCTGAAAAAATTCCAGAGGATGCTAGGCTTGATGGCTTCAGCCTCGGCGGTACTCCAGCTAGGTTTACTACGCATGCGCCCGCTACAGCACTTGCTGGCCGCGCGTGTGCCACACCAAGCTTGGAGGTCGGGTCGCGAGCGGATCATAGTGACTCAGAGCTGTATCACAGCTCTGCAGCCCTGGTCAGCGGCCGACTGGTACCAGAGGGGAGTGACTATGGGGGCGGTCTCATACAGGAAGGTCATCTCAACGGACGCGTCCAACTCAGGTCGGGGCGCCATCCTCGAGGGCAGACCAGTCTTCGGCCTGTCGTCAAACCGGGAAAAACTCCTCCATATAAACTGTCTGGAAATGATAGCGGTCGAGAACGCGCTGAAACGCTTCCTCCCGCTCATTCAGGACCACCATGTTCTAGTCCGCTCGGACAACATGTCTGTGGTGTCCTATTTAAATAGCCAGGGCGGCGTCAGATCCAAGAACCTCTGCAATCTGGCGGAACGCCTCCTCGTTTGGTCTCGGCACCATCTGCGCTCACTGAGAGCTGCACATGTGCCGGGTCACCTGAACGACGGCCCAGACAGACTGTCCAGGGACAACGTTCCCCCTGGAGAATGGTCCCTGCACCCCCAAACAGTCCAGTTATTATGGCGCCTTTTTCGGCAAAGCGGAAGTCGACCTTTTTGCGTCACAAGACAACGCTCACTGCCCGACGTTCTATTCAAAGGACAGGGACGCGCTTGCCCGGACGTGGCCGAGCCGTCCGCTATATGCTTTTCCTCCGGTATCTCTGTTACCACAGGTGATCAAGAGAATCAGGGAAACGCGCCATTCAGTGCTCCTCATAGCCCCGCGATGGGAGAACCAGACTTGGTTCCCAGAGCTAATGCGGCTGTCACAGACAGCCCCATGGCCTGTCCTGCTGAGAGCAGACCTCCTCTCTCAAGCGCACGGCTCGATCTGGCATCCCCACCCGGAGTGTTGGTCGCTACACGTGTGGGTGATCAACGGGTATCCCTGCCAGACGCAGTAATGAACACAATCTCGCAGTCTAGAGCACCTTCTACCAGAAGGCTCTATGCGTCCAAATGGTCTGTGTTCTCTAAGTGGTGCACTAACAAAAACCTTGATCCGCGAACGTATGGGGTCCCGCGGCTGCTCAGTTTCCTTCAAGAGCTGCTGGATAGGGGCAGATCCCCCTCCACATTTAAAGTCTATGTAGCGGCTGTCGCAGCATTCTCTGAATCAATGCACGGCCAGTCAATAGGCAGAAACGAGCTTATCATCCGCTTCCTCAGAGGAGCCAGAAGGATGAACCCCCAATGCCCCCCCTCGGTTCCTATGTGGGACCTTTCACTGGTCCTAGAGGCCCTGAAAGCATTCCCCTTTGAACCCCTGGACACAGCGGACCTGAAATACCTATCGCTCAAAGCTGTTCTTCTTATTGCACTGTCATCAGTCAAACGCGTGGGGGATTTACACGCGCTGTCTGTAAGCGCGTCGTGTCTTGAGTTTGGCCCGAATGACTCAAAAGTCATCCTCAAGCCTAGACACGGTTACGTTCCCAAAGTGGTTGGCACCCCATTCAGAGCACAGATCATTTCTCTATCGGCTCTGCCAGCATCCGATAGTGAAAGTGATGTTAATCTCCTCTGCCCAGTCAGAGCTCTGAGATTGTACATTACGCGCTCCTCCCCATTCAGGCGCTCTGAGCAGCTGTTTGTTTCGTTTGGTGGGCACACTAAAGGTCTCGTCTCCTCGAAACAGAGCCTGTCCAGGTGGATAGTAGACGCAATCGCAGCCGATTACACGGCAAAAGGTCTGCAGTGCCCCTTGGGCATCAGGGCTCATTCCACTAGAGGCGTGGCCTCGTCGTGGGCATGGTCAAGTGGAATTTCCATTTAAGACATATGTGTGGCGGCGGGCTGGTCCTCTCCGTCCACCTTTGTCAGGTTTTATAACCTAGAAGTTCCCGCCCTGCAGGCGAAACTGCTGTCTGTTTAAGTGAGAGGCTAGCCCTGTCCAGATACTATCATGTGCAGACTACCCTCACGTGAATTCAGCTCTTCTGGTTGAGCTGCACTGTTTGAGGTTATGTGCTATATATGCCTATACACCAGCCACACACGGCCGCTCTGTATTGCCTGTCAGTGCTTGTTTACACGCACTTATACGCTCATGGTACTCGCGCTTATGCTCGCGCTTATGTATATGCGTGTTATTCCCACTTTCTGGGTTCACAGAAGTGTGTGACTCATGAGGTGGATGCGGGCGCGCACGGCGTGGACAATGGGTTCCCGTAGCGTAAGCTAAACTTACGCAATACGAGAGAACCTCTCGTAAGAGAACGATACTGGTTACTAACGTAACCTCGGTTCTCTCTAGAAGAGGGAACGAGTATTGCGTAACCTGCCGTGCTAAACACCACAAGCGCTATTTCGCTTCAGTCGATGAAAACCAGATAATCAGCCTCCGAGCCCTGCTTATATACGCTAAGCCATGCCCATTCTGGCGGGCTAGGACGCGGCGAGGGCGCGAGCACCCTTGATTGGACATCACGTCACGTCGGGCTCACTGGTAGGCTGTGCAGTTCCCGCAGAGCAGCCTATGAGCACTAGAATGCCCGCTCTAGGAAGTGAAAATAAACCAGCACTTCTGTATTAAATGTCCCAGGATTATTCCTCATAGCCGCGCAAGACGAATCTTAATCTGACTAAAAAATATAGTCTGTTTACAGCATTTGCCTGGGGGTGTTTATCTATTTTGCAAATGGCCTCAACACATTATCTTATGAATAGCGCGCTCTGCGAGTGGGTGTGAACAAATGAACGATAATGAGCTGAGACAGGAGAAACTGTACTTCTCTTTATTTTCAGACTGATTACATTGCAGGCGAATATTTGTTTTAAATGTGAATTGTTTTATTTAAAAGTAGAAATTTAAAGCGTTCTTTAGACGTATGTTTCATGTTTGTGTGATAAGTATTAGCTGAGTTTCCGTTCATTTTCCAGACATGTTTCAGAAAGATTTTTGCGGAGACAGTGAGCTGAAAGCGCACCCTGTTTATTTTATTTATTTAAAAAAAAAAACACAAGGTTTTGATGTTAATGTGAGTAGTGTTGCACGGTGCACCGATACTTCAAAAGTATCGCGATACTCGGAAATTAAAAACTTCACGATACCTAAATTTATTAGTATCGATACTTCTAAGAATGACCGCGTTCCAGATTTGTAAGAGAGTATTGCATGTTGGTGTGTGTGCAACGCACGCTTCCAGTGCCTCCCTATGGACGTCTGTGTTTTTCTCCTCATGCGCGTGTGACAGGGCGCGTGAACTGAACGAGCAGAGAGAGAGAGAGAGAGAGAGAGAGAGAGAGAGAGAGAGAGAGAGAGAGAGAGAGAGAGAGAGAGAGAGAGAGAGTGAGCGAGCCCCGGTCGCGCGCGCGCACTCACTCTCTCTGCGGAGCCAGGCGAAAGTATAAACAAGGCTTCACCGTCTCAAAACTAAGCGCTGTCTTGCTCTCTCTCTCTCCCTCGCACATATTAATCAAAATAATTCGACACGATGGTAAGGTCGGGAGACTAAAGTTTCATGTGGAGCATTCGGATTTTTTTTTTTTTTTTTTTTTTGAATTACCGCTGGGTGTAAATTGTGGTAAAATACGTTGCCTTATCTTCTCTGAATCGTTCCGCACATTCAGCTGACATAAACCACACTTTAAATAAACAAAAAAAACTATCCAGTCATGAAATGTTTTCTGTGATGACAGTGGGATGTAACCGCCTGGATAATCACACAACGCGCACACGTCCGATAATGACACGTCCAATTCGCGAACTAATGACTCATTTGAACCGATTCGTTTTAATGAATGGTTAAAACAACTGATCTGTCTGAATCGGTGTATAACTAATCGTTAACACTTTGTAATAAGGTTTCATTTATTACATAAATTACATAAAACAAATAAAAACACTTGTTTTTTCCCCCCGAAAAAGCATATGACTACTTTTTTCCACACAATGCTATCATGAATCGATAAGAGAATCGTTAAAGAATCGGATCGATAAGCAGAATCGTCAGTGGCATTGATATTGATAAAATCTTATGTTTCTTATGATAACTGAGATAATGCTGCTAAATTTATTTATTTTTTTACCTTGAATGTCATTGCTCTAATTTATTTTTTATATTTTTCATATTTCATATTTTGTTCAAATGGTTATTATAGCCTATCTGCTGTTCAAATGTTAATTTATTAGTGTGTTATGATTGGAATGTTGTCCCAGTTTTAAAATAAAGCACCGCAATGATATTTGAGAGTGTTTCTCCCTTTTCAGGAAAAGTATCGAAAAAGTATCGAAATCGCAATTCTTGACTTGGTATCGGTATCGAAACAATAATTTTGGTATCGTGACAACACTAAATGTGAGTGTTCACAAAAAAAGAAGACCCTCTATAGTTTATAATCATGTATTGATTCTATTTATATGACCATAAATGACGGAGTATTTTAAGTCTATGTAGCTGCTATGTGAAAAAAAAACAGCAAAACGCGCGGGCGCGTTCTTGGTCCCCAGAGGGTTAAGTGTCTTTTGGAGATTGGACTCGCTAGAATGGATCTAGTTCCAATTGGACTTCTCCTTGTCTTCCAGTTACGAAACTGGATTGCAGATTTAGGTTTTGTACAGATTATAGAAGATTGAACACTGTTACTAATAGGGCTGTAGTCAACCAAAGAAATCCTTAGTCGACCAAAGTCTTGTCCTGCGCAACGATTAGTCTACTAAAAAAAAAAAAAAAAGACGCGATGTTTTGATTGAACATTTTTTAACAATTGTCATAGAGCATTTATAAAACAACAACAAAAAAACATCAAAAATACATAAAACTATAATAATAATAATACAATTTTTTTGAAAATTAAGTGATTTTTTTAACTGCAAAAAGTGAGGAGCTCTGTCCTAGGTCTATAGTAACAGTCACAATCGCGCACCTGACCACACCACACGCTACAAAAAATATAACTGCTGTCTGCCACATAATGAAACATCCTAACAAAAGCTCTCGTTTATAGGCTGTATATTCTTCTTTACTTTCAAAGCTATGGGTTAACTTTTGTCCAGCCGATCTAGGAGTTTTAAAACAAACACACAAAAAACCTGAGAGCCTAAAAAACAATCCTAATAATAATAGGCTGTATTGTAGGACCGCATATAGGTTTATTTTCGTTTTGTTACATTATTTAGGCTATTTTCAAATACTTCAAGTGTACAAATAAAAACAAAAACATATCAAGAAAACACAATCTATTGAGTCAGCATGATAAAGGGACTGCTCACGTCTTTTGCGCGCTCAAGTTCGATTTCAAATGTAGGCGCGCGGTGTGCGCGCTCATGATGGAAGCAACGCGGTCGCGGTGCGACGCGCTCTTTTTTTTCCGAGTGCGTCCACGCCGCATCGAGATAAAAACATATAGTGTATAAAAACCGAAACAAGTAGCGTTCTAACTGAATGAATACAGCTAAACTACCTATATCCCCTACTGAGCACGAAGCAGCAGCGCAGCCAGCCACCGAGTGTTCTATGTGTGTGTGCTAAACTGTGGCGCTGTTACAAAATAGCCTAAATTAAAGCATTTAAAGTTGGGGATAACCCATAGGCTAATTATATTTAGAATATAGTAATATATAACTGCTTATAAAGGAATACAAATCAAGGAGTAAATCATTGAACATTTCTTTCTATTGGTAAAAAAAAAAAAAAAAAAAAAAAAAAACGGTCGACCAATAAGAATGTCAGTCGACCAAGACGGCATCGACCGATTAGTCGACTAAATGACTAAAGTTGACAGCCCTAGTTACTAAATCCGACTCTTTTTCCACTTCCAAGAATTGAAGACTGCATTGATTCGGTGGGGTCAGCTGAGTTTGTTAGGAAGATTGATTTACTTCAGGGATATTATCAGGTACCCCTAATTTCTCGTACTCAGGAAGTCTGTGCTTTCACGACATCTTCCGGGTTATATTATTATAAGCGAATGAGTTTCGGTCTCGAAGCGCTCCAGCTACATTCCAGCGCCTGATGAATCTGGTTAATCTCTGGACTTGAGGGATGTGCTGTGTATCTGGATGATGTGGTGGTGTATAGCCAGACATGGGAGGAACATCTTTGCCAATTGTGCGCTTTATTTACTCGTCTTGAGACAGCAAAACTGACAATAAATTTAGCGAAATGTGAATTTGCACGTGCCACTGTGGTCTATTTGTGAAATGTGTTAGGACAAGGTAAAGAGTGTCGTGTTCGGGCAAAAGTCCAGGCCATTGATAATTTCCCAGTTCCTTCTACGAAGAAATAGCTAATGAGATTTCTAGGAATGATTGGGTACTATCGAAAATTCTGTGAAAATTACTCAACAGTGGTTGCTCCTTTAACGGATTTGTTAAAAGGCAAACAGAAATATGAATAGTCCTCAAATTGTCAAAATGCTTTTGATAATGCCAAACTTTTGCTGAGTTCTGCTCCCGTGTTAATGGCACCTCGTTGGGACCGTCCTTTCCATTTAAAGGTAGACGCGAGTGGGCTGGGTGCTGGAGCTGCGTTATTGCAGAAGGATGACAACGACATTGATCGACCAATTAGTTTATTTTCTAAGATGTTTAATTTGTGTCAGAGTAATTATTCAACCATTGAAAAGGAGTTGTTGGCATTACTTTGGGCTTTACAACATTTCGATGTGTATGTGGGGGGAGGTTCTGTGTCTCTGGTAGTATTTACAAACCACAACCCTCTTACCTTCTTACAGTCATTGCATAGTCCAAATCAACAACTTATTCGTTGGGCTTTATTCTTGCAGTCAATCTAATCCTGTGATAGATTATGTTCTTTGTATGTGTTTTTATGTATTAAGTTTACAGAGTACCTTTTATAAGTGCCACTGTCTTTAGGAGGGAGGTGTGATGGACCACGGGGTGTAGTATTTTATTTTGTCCAGTAGGTGTCTCTGGGTAACACTATTTGTGTCCTCAGGTTAAGTGCTGTGAAACAAGTGTGGATAATTGATGGTAATTAATTAACCATACTACTCATAAGAAGCTGGGGGATTGCTTAAGGGAGAAGTTCTTTGGGGCTTGGTCTCGCTGTTTGGTTGTCATGCTGACTTTCTCACCCTCTCCATTCCAAGGCTTGATGTTGTTGGTTTTGTATCTTTATATTTTATCTTTTACTTTAATGTAGTTATGTTTGTTTTCCTGATTAAATGCATATTTGAGCAAATTTTATTACGTTGCATTCCATTCATGTTGCTACTCCTTGAGCCAAGGGGTCGTAAAACTAACCTTTTATTGAAGTAAAAGAATTGAAAGTGGGGGGAAAATCACATTATGAAATAAATGTTTTTCTCCAAAACTCATTGGGAATAATTATTTGCCCCCTTTTATTAAATACTTTTTGCAACCTCATTTTTCCAAGATAACAGCTCTGAGTCTTCTCCTATAATGCCTGATGAGTTTGGAGAACAACTGACAAGAGATCAGAGACCATTCCTCCATATAGAATCTCTTCTGATCCTTCAGGTTCCCAGATCCATATTGCCGCTTCTCTTCAGTTCAGCCCACTAATTTTCTATAGGGTTCAGATCTGGGGACTGGAATGGCCATTGCAGATGCTTGGTTTTGTGCTCAGTGACCCATTTTTGTTTTGATTTTGATGTTTGTTTTTGGATCACTCTCCTGTTGGAAGATCCAATCAAGGCCCGTTATAAGATTTCTAGCAAAGGTTGTGTTAAGTGTTTGCTGCCAAAAAAAGCTTCTTCTTTTTTTTTGTTTCATCTGACCATAGAACCCTTTCAGTTTGAAGTTCCAGTCAGTTATTTTTCAAATGTTCTATGGACAGATAAAAAAAGAAAAGAAAAAAAAAGAGCTTTTGGCAGCAAACACTTAATATGGGGTTGGTTCATACAGGGATAAAAAAAAAAGTACCCAATGTGTAAAATGAAATAGTTTGCTGTATCTTTAATGCTGTGGGCCTAATTTTCTGCTAGAGGTCCTGGACATCTTGTTCAGATACATGGCATCATGGATTCGATCATATACCAACAGATAAAAAATCAAAACCTGACAACCTCTGCTAGAAATCGTATAATGGGCCATGTTTGGATCTTCCAACAGGACAGTGATCCAAAATCAAACATCAGAATCAACTCCACACGGCTCTGGGGGGTTAATAAAGGCTTAGTTTCTTTGTAGTTATTGAAGTAAACATGCCTAAATTACCGAAAAAAGGTACCGTTGGGTACCGGCACTGAATTTCAGGTTAAAATGTGGACGGTACCCAACCCTAATGACTTCACCACTTCCAGTGGAGTTTTTTTCTCTGTGACTAACTGACTTGCACAATTTTAGTCGACTAAGCCTCTTCTTGACGCCTAACGTTTAGTCGACTACTAGGGGACAGTCCTACAAACTTCCTAGCAGTACTTAACCCTCTGGGGTCGGCGGTCTCGCCGGTGATACCAGCTCACTTTTTTCCTTATCAGTGCAAAAGAGACTCAAATTACTCTGTTGATTTTGATCTTACATAAAAGTGTTGTACATCATTCAATCCTGTTAAGTTTGTATTTTTTTTGTGGAACCTCACAATAAAAACAAAGTGTTGTGCTTTTCGCCTAATAAAGAAAAATAAACATGATGCGTGTTCTGCGTTCTCTCTGTCAGTGAAGTCTATTGAACAAATTTTTCAGTTCGAAAAATGAACTGTAACTCTGCAAATACTCAGTCAAACAGGTATACAGGCACACAGGTATGAAGCCTGAATTATCTTCTTTTAAATTTTCTCATTTTATGTAATCTGTACGAAAAGAGAGAGATGATAGTCGTTCTCGTCTCAGGTCATTTAAGTTAATTTGACCACGCCCACGGAGCGCGCGCTCTATTCAAACACAAATGCTCTGAGGTGATCCACGCCCACATCAGCTGGATAACCCACCGAAAGAGACTCATATTTACGACGCTGTGAGGAATAATACTATCTTAATAATAAACCTGGAAAAAATTACCTCAGAAGTGCAGGTAGTTTCATTTGGAGGAGCAACAGATCCAGCTGAGGAATAGGTACATTCTTTATTTTCAAGTGCTTTGATCTAATCGCGATATGAAATAGTGTCTGTAAACAAAAAGACTGTTTGAATATGAATCGCATTTTTGTGTGTGAATGAATGAACAGCTTTTACCTAACTATATTCCAATACTGAGATGAGTAAAAATCGACTGAAACATATGTTGAAATAAAATATTTTTGTATAAGCAATGTATTAAACTGCAAATTAACATTTCTATGTCCTAATCATAAAAACAATATGTTACACATGAAAGACAAGATGTCGTTTTTACTGTAAAATACTGCCACATCAAATAAGCTTGTTTGCTAAGATGTTATTATAGTGTTTGTTCGATTGTAGGCTATATTCAAACGAATTAATCCGCAACTGTGAAATATGTATGATAAAATGTATACTTTAGTATATACAAAGAAAGATTACATTTCAAATATAGTTAAAATTTTAATTGTTGTTGTAATTGTAACCTTTTTATTAAAATAGCAAAAATATATGTAGGCTACATATAAATAAATCTTAGGTAAATCTTAAAAGCTCAATATAAGCCTCCTCTTTAAATTATTTGTATTGTGTTTTATTAGTGACACATTTGGGATATATTCCTAAACTTTCTATAAAAACAGTATGAGAATTAACTGCACAATTACTAGAAATGTTTACATTTGATATTTTACAATTTGCAAGCACAATTTGAAAAATAAATAAATAATTGGAACTGTGAACCAATTTTGTATTATATAGGCCTATATATATATATTAGGGCTGTCAGTTAAACGCGTTATTAACGGCGTTAACGCAAACCCATTTTAACGGCGTTACGGTCTTTTTGGCCTAGCAAACTTTGTAGGTTTTTTTTCACATGCTTTTGCAACAGGACGGCACACGCGGCGCTACGCTATGAAACCCATTCATTTCAATGGCTTGCGCCGCGCGAGGACGTTTTGAAAGCGCAAGCGGATCTAGCTAGACCTGAAACAAAACAACAGGCACGCTGCACACACTTGTTTGGGCTTGCGAGCCGGATTGCGCGAGCGCGAATCTCTCTGCTCGCGCGTGGAATATAATGTGCCGAGCACGAATCTCTCTGCTCGAGTCGCGCGCTCTCAGATAACTTACACGCTGCTCTTGTAAGAATTTTCTCTGGGCTCGCTCAGAGAATATGCCTGCACTTAAAACGTGTTCAGTGCAATCGCGAATCTCTCCTCTTCCCCAGCTAACAATTTTAGGTTATAAGAACATTTTCATAACGTTCCCATTAAGTTATAAAAATGTTATTTCTGAATGTTATAGGAACGTTCAAAACGTCCAGTTTTGAGTGGATGACGAGCGCGAGACGCCGAAATAGATGCCAATAAGATTCTGAATGGAAAGTTTACTTTTAAAAAGTTGCCAAATGGTTCCATTGACAAGACCAAAGTGATCTGTGCGTTTTGTCGTTGTGAATTGATCATCATCGCAGCACGTCCAGTCTGAATACCACTTGATGATGGCCAGCACACACACACACACACACACACACACACACACACACACACACACACACACACACACACACACAGCTGATGCGAATTCTCCGCCCCCTTGTCAATATCAGGACCTCGTCAGTATTTATTTCACCCTTTTATTGATGGACAGTGTTACATTGTGTGAGAGAGATTATTTGCTCCAAGTGATAATGTTTTAGTGTGAAATTGAACAGTATATGCCAATATTGTTTTCAATAAAAAACATTTGCACAAAGCAAGCCGATCCACTTTTCCATGTTGATAAGAGCATTAAAATGAGAAAAAAATAATGGGACAAAAAGAAATCAAGAGACATTTAGAATAGATAAAAATGTGCGATTAAATGCGATTAATCGCGAGTTAACTATGACATTTATGTGATTAATCGCGATTAATCGCGATTAAATATTTTAATCGTTTGACAGCACTAATATATATATATATATATATATGTATTGTCATTGCATTCTTGTGGCTCAGTGACACACCTGAATGAAAGGGTCATTAGTATGCAGCCCCATTATGCGCTCATTATGCGGGCCCATTGTCTTCTCAGGTGTGAATCACAGCAGGTCACACCCCTGCGCATATTGCCTTTCCAAACAAAAAGTGTCATTTTTAAATTTAAACCAAACTATTGTGTTATGTGAATGATAAGGCAGGATGATTTTCAGATCATTTTGAAGAAAAAACTCTAGGCGACAACATCCATTAGTCAAAAGTCTTGTGGACACATATTTAGTATGTGTTTTGTGGCCTTATTTCAGAAACTTTAAGTTTTAGTTTTTTCAATAACCACGCATAAACAATATTCTCTCAAAAATACAAACATGTACATACATGTTGATAACATATTATGGTAGCCCTGTTTGTGCTAAATAGTGTAATTACACCTTTGCCAGTAATTTGTTTATAAGCAACTGAAAAAAGCACAAATGTCAGAGTATGTCAAAACAGAGTATGCTAATACAAACATTTGACATTTGTAGTTGTCAAATGTCCATTCAAAGCCTTATCTTTTGTACAACAGTAGTTGCTGCTGGGGTATAAACAAGAGTTCCGACAAAGCCTTTACATTTATCATTCACACACAGCTGACAGGGTTAGCATGTCACCAATTTGCGTACCCCATTAATCCTCACTTAAATGTGTAACTCAAATTGAACTGCGTAGAATGGCAGCTTGACTGTGGAGGATGTATCATTACTAGTGGATTTGTTGTAGGTTTGTGGATTGTTCATCTGCAGCTGCATATGAATAAATGAGATAAGCAAACCTAACAGGCTGGTGGTACACATGAGGCCATGTCTGCATGAAAAAAGAGGGGTATCTCAGGTAGAGTTACAGAAATGCATCAAGGCTACAAACTCAGACAAACAAAAGCAAAGAAATTGAAGTGGCCTTGAGGCCAAACTTATCAGGCTTCTACATTCCAGATGCTTGTGTTGAGCGGTTATCGTCTGTAATGAATTCTCTACAACTGAGAGATTATATTCATCACCTGAACGATGTGCATTGCCTCGAGAGGAGCAATCAGCATCTTAGTGTTAGTTGTGTGATTTTACAAACTGTTTGAAACGCTGTGTTTACATGTAAAATATGAATTATGTGTTTATTGTAATGCAATAAGAGTGAAGCCGGCATGTCCAGTCAGGAATAAAGGAATTTCAAAATTTATTTGATCTATTTTTGTTTATTATAACCATAGCCCAGTAAACACAGAACATTCCCCTAAAGTTTTTTTTTTTTGGAACCAAGTAAGAATGTTCTAGGAACGTCTCTAGGTTTTTTTTTTTTTTTTTTTAACCAAAAACATGTTTCTTTGAGCCTGTTCCTGAGCCTGTTCCTTTATAACATAGCCAAAGGTCTGTGTATTTTTGCTTTATACATTTTAGGCTTATTCTCAAATTCATATTGTGTTAGGGGGGCGGGATTATTACGCAATTTTAATCGGACAATTTGACCGGAGAGATTTAATTTTGTCTGACATTTCATTTTTTTCCCGGCCAATGTCTGGTAATTACCGGACAACGGAAACCCTGCCCTCGAGTATCTGGCCGGTGTGGGGGGTTAGCGACAGTGTTTAAACACAATCACTTATGTATAGTTACTTTTTAAACACGAAAATCGCATTCAGCATGACACGCAAGCGGTTGCCGTGGTAATGAACAACCTGCTTGTTAAAGCGAATGTATAATCCTGTATCTGAGGCAAAATTACTAAATATGCAGCGCGAGTTATATATTTCTAATAGTGCTGGGCAAGTTAACGCGTTATTATCGCGTTAACGCATTTATTAATTAATGCCGACAATTTTTTTATCGCGCGTTAACGCAGAGGTTTTTTTTTTTTTTTAAAGTCCGTTGCTCACTGCCTCTGAATACACATAGGCCTACAGTCAAACCATGATCACAGGAGGGGTGGGATGTTGGTCAGCCAGCAAATAACCTACCCAAACAAGCAGTGGAGAGGCTTTGGCAGGTTCTCTCAGGTGAACAGAAAGGGAGACAGCGCTCCGCGAGTGAATGACAGGCGCTCTATGGATAGTAACCATGGCACCGGCTTCTGTGCGCTACGCAGCTGTAGCCTTTTTAACTTAAATTAAAATTATACATAACTTTACCTGATAGGCCTGCGTTTAGTTTAGCGGGGATGCTCTGCCATGTGAATTCCCTCCTGTTGATGTCCTGATAACTATTTAGATTCTGGAAATTCACAAACAGCGAGCCGAGGATCAGTCTCTCTTCCAATGATTTGTGCTGCGCGTCGTGTACAAAAAAGTTAGACAATTCAACTTCGGCAACGCGCGGGCGCGTGCGTGAGGCGAGCATGACTGCAACAGTTTCACAGGAACGCACCCGCTTGTCGCTGCACCTGTGCTCGACCACTTCATCTCACTCTAGGCTGATTTATACTTCTGCGTTGGACTTACGCCGGAGCCTCTACGCTATAGACAACGCGTTGGTTTTCATTTATATATCTGCGTCGTTGTCCGCGTTGACGCGCAATTACACATGAGGGAGAGTGTGAAACCCGGGGAGCGGTTCTAGCAATCACAGCGCTTGCGGTACGTGTAGAATTGACGTTACATTTTTGGAGAGATGCACGTCAGGGTACGCGCGCTACACAGCTACGGCGTGAGTTCGATGCAGAAGTATAAATTGGGCTTTACCTCTGTTTAATGTAATCTTACGTGGGAAACCATGGCATGCCATGACCAAACCTAAGCTGCTATCAGAGAAGTAACGTTGGTCGACTTATATCTAGTGATCATGACCCTTTGACTACATAGACTGTTTCTGCTGCTCCCTGATACAAGATACCTGTTCAGAAAAAAAAAAACAAGAAAACTGGACTCGTTTTAACAAGCTAGATAAAAGGTAATGCCCTGGCAGTGGCAAATAGCTTTGTTTAAATATTTGATTTGATTACATTAATGTTTAAGTTGAGATTTACAAGAAATATTTTATTGATACTGTGTAAAGGGAATACTGCTGGTATAAAAGCACCTTATTTGTTTTAAGTTTTTGCAAACCACATGTTATTGCACTTTTGTAGCAGTACATTTAAATCAAAAGTGCGCAATACACTACTAGAATTCATTATTCAATTTTGCGCGCAACAATGCGATTAATCGCGATTAATCGCAAGAAAATCATGCGATTAATCGCGATTAAAATTTTTTATCGTTGCCCAGCACTAATTTCTAACTCAAAACAATTGGCCACTGAACCAGCTGATAAAATCTTCCTTTGATTCGATACGGGATTACAACTTGACACTGAAATTAACCGATCGCATTTTACTGATGCAAAAGACGCGCGCATGCACACGCACTGAGAGGGAGCGCGGTGTGTCTGTGTTCACCGGGCTGTGGTAAAATAATGACGCAGTTACAAGATGTGTATAATTTAAACTACTTAGTCAACACTAACAGTTGCTGCTGTTCGGTTTTCATACTGTTGCTCTCCTTCTAGTCACTTCTGAACTTGATGAACTTGACACTTCTGAACTTCTCTTGATTAAAGCTCCAGGTGACGGGTTGCCAGATATCACAAAAAGAGCAAAACAATCCCCTTAAAAACACAGTATAATAAGCAGACATGTCAAAAATGTACCGGGGAACACATTTAAACATAACTAGTATTACTAATATCCTACAAAATTAAAAGGAAGTAACTAATTTATTATGAATAGAATAGTTCAATCTAAAATATTCAGATATTATAAACTGATTGATGAAATAAAGCAATAACATTGAAAAATTATTCTGCAACACTTTATTTAAAGTTTAATTGCACCTATGAGTTGTATTTAATATCAATCAGTTGGGGGCAGTTAATCTAAAAGTTGATGAGTGTGTTTTGTTTACTATATTTAGCTATCAAAATAATTTACCAAATAAAAGAAAAAGAAAAATCAAACAAGGTGAAGTACTATATTTCGAGAATAACTACATATATAAATAACTATATTGTGAAATATATCGTTACTGTGAAATAAAATTAGTCATACCGTGAAACAGTATTTTGGTCATATTGCCCAACCCATACCTCCAAGTATGTACAATTAAGTGCTCCTCAGGATACGAACTTTTCCACATGTCACTTAGATGCTGATGAAGATCTAAGTATTTTCAATACTACTTGCTTTAATATCTTAAATTCTCTCCTCTAAAAGCGAAAAAACACAAGCATAATTCAATACCTCGGTATATGTTATCTCTCAGACAGACCTGTCGAAGGGCAGAACGTAAATGGAAAAAAGACAGATTACAAGTTTCATATGAAATTTTAAGGGATTCTCTTTCTGCCTTTCAACGAGCTGCTAAGGTTGCAAAGAGTAGATACCTTTTAGAGTTAATCTTACGGAATGGCCATAAGCCAAATATTCTTTTTTCCACTACCGAGTCTGTTCTCCATCTAAATGTTAATCGTTTCCCTGAATCATCTGTTTCTCTATGTGAGGACTTTGCAACATATTTTAACGATAAGATCTCCAAAATTACATCTACAATGCATATTTCGGCGTATAAACTGCCTGATGTTCCATTCTCCTCTTCCACTTGGTCTGTCTTTGAGTCTGTTAACCTGAATACTCTAATCGAGACCATGTCTCGTCTAAAACCCACTATGTGTCCCAACAATGTCATTCCATCACATTTCCTTGGGCAAGTTATTGAGACTGTTGGTTCTGACCTGTTGTCTGTAACCAATAAATGTCTCCATACCGGGACTGTACCTTTTGACTTTAAACTCGCCATAGTGTGAGCCTCATCTTAAAAAAACAAGTTTGGACTCCACATTGTTGGCAACTATTTCAAATGTACCTTTTCTCTCTAAAATTCTAGAGAAAGTTGTCTTAAATCAACTTCAGTTTTATCTGAGTATCAATTCTGTTCACGAAAAATTTCAATCTGGTTTTAAATCCTGTCACAGTACTGAGTCAGCTCTTTTAAGAGTTTTAAATGATATCATGTTAACCATTGACTCTGGGCATTCTATGGCTCTGGTTCTGTTTGACCTCAGTTCTGCCTTTGATTTAGTCAACCATGATACTCTTACATCACGTCTTGAAACATGTGTTGGTCTTCGTGGCACAGTATTACAATGGTTTCGGTCATATCTCTCTGACAGGATTGGACACCATTCCTCCTCTGAAATAACCTTAAATTCTGGTGTTCCCCAGGGTTCAATTGTGATAACAAGCAGGCCTTAAAGTCTATTATGGATTGTTTGGAAAAACTAAAACTCTGGCTTACAACTAACTTCCTGAGCCTTAATGAGAGTAAAACTGAATTTATGGTGTTTGGTTCAAACGAACACCATGTACATGATTTTGAACCTTGCATCTTTGTCACTTTATAGTACTACATGTGTCAGAAACGTGGGTGTCTGGCTTGATAATAATCTTAAATTCGATAAGCAGATAAGTACTGTGGTTAAGTCGTGTTTTTATCATCTTCGTCTTCTGTCAAAGGTGAAGCCATTTCTTTCCCTAAAGAAATCTGAAACGGCTATGCATGCTTTCGTAATATCTCGACTGGACTAATGTAATTCATTGTATATCGGTGCCCCCCAGGCTTGTGTTTCACGTCTAGAGTTAGTTCAGAATGCAGCGGCTCGGCTTCTTTATGGAAAACGTAAACATGATTCTGTCACGTCAGTCTTGATCTCTCAACATTGGCTGCCTGTCAAATATAGAATTGATTTTAAAATTCTATTGTTTGTTTTTAAATCTATTCGTAATGAGGCACCACAGTACTTATCAGATCTGCTACAGCCCTACGCTCAGTCAAGGTCACTTAGATCCGCTAATTCTGGACTATTGCAAGTTCCCAGAACAAGACTAAAAAATAGAGGTGATCGTGCCTTTTCTGTTATCGGCCCTAAACTATGGTAGTCTCCCGGTTTATATCAGAACTGCCCCAACTTGATCTACTTTTAAGTCTTCTCTTAAGACTCATTTATTTTCTTTGGCATTTGATTTAATATATCCTGACTTGTTTTATGATTTTACTTTCGTGTGTAACACCTTTTTTACAGCTTGTGTTTTATTGTTAGAATTCATTTTTTTTTTTTGTACAGCACTTTGGTCAACTTCGGTTGTTTTTAAATTGTGCTTTATAAATAAACATTGTATTGTCATAGCCTTCAAAATGAGACACACGCAGAAAGTAGCTACTTTGTTTATGGATTTACCTGGGTAACGGCTGCATTTCTGCTGTTCCATCAGCGCCATTTACTGTCAGATAGAGATAATGTGCAATTTCATTTAGCGTGTCTCCTTCACTCATTCTGCCATGCTTCTCATCCGTGTTATTTAATTAAATCATCGCCTTTTGAAGTTTATTATGCATCACTGTTTTTTCATTGAAGACCTCTGATAATCAAGACATTTGTTATACCATTTAAGAAATTTTTTGCACTCGTGCTCCTAAATAGCTACATTTTACAGTTTGCATACATTTATTTTTAGTCGCAAATGCGAGTGAACTGCTCACACTGTCGAGCCCTGCCCTACCATAGTTTTTTTTTCTTTTTTTAAAAATACATTTGATTCAAATGTACAACACAGATCAAAAGATTTGTCGCTACTTCCGTTTCATTGCGACTTTAAGTGGTAGACCAGTGCTGCACGATTAATCATATCGCAATCGTAATCGCGATGTCAAGCCTATGCGATTATATGATGCAAAATACTGCGATTTTATATTAAATAAACAAATTAGGGCTGTTAACGCAGCATCTGTTATTTTTTGTCATCCTTTGGCTAGTGTTACATGATCCCGCTCTTATTCATGCGAATGCTTTAAACCATTCAGCGAGACAAGTCAAAAGAGAGCGCGCTGCCTGTGAATGTCCTGACTGAATAACGCGTGCCAGTATCATGCGCATGCACAGACCGCGCGCCAGAATACAGTTCTCTTTCCGCTTGAAGTGAACGAACAATAACACACACAATTATGCCAAAATATCATTTGTCGAGTGTCTTCATAACATAAGAGCAGTCTTATGATGGTCGTAAAGAGTTGTGAGAGAATAAGGCGCGTGTGAGATCCACGTCTCTGTCAGCAACTCTTAAAGGGCCAGCATCCAATAATGCTTTCTGTCAGTAAAGTTAATCAAAGAACAAAGGGAACAGAGAAAAACACTCACTGCTCTTGACCAAAGAACTTGTGTAGCTTTAAATAGGATTTTAGTCCATATAATTTATAATTTATGCAGCGCAGACTGTTTAATAACTTTATTCAATTTCTGTATATGTCCTACCTGTTAGACAGGAAGAGCACAGGTAAATATGACATTTATTATGGGTTTATGTGAGGATTGTTTGAAGTTCACTTAAATTAAAATTAAATTAATTTTTATCCAGACATCAATGGCTTATTGATCATTATATGTGTTATCAATCATTTAGTTGTTGTTGCTAGTTTGAGTTGAGAAATACACATTTCAGAATTATCACTAATCTGTGTGTGCATTTTGCTTTAGAACCAAGCAAGTTGACTCATGAAACCATTTGTTTATTATATCGCTATCGCAATATTGACCTCAATAATCGCAATATGACATTTTCCCCAAATCGTGCAGCCCTAGACTGTAGACGCTTTATATATTTTTGGCTACTCTTACCATTAACTTCTTCCTAAGTTGCCATTGTCACATTCAGCAGCGCAAACCCATTGTTTTGTAGTATTTATTGGCGAGCATTTATGTGCACAACCTACACAGTCCCTCTTTGTACTTGTCAAGCCTTGTCAAGTTTCTTTACAATCAGTGAAGATATTTGAATGAATACATTTAAAGAGTGACTCCTTGCAGTGGTTCAAATCAAATCTCCCACTAGCATATTACATGATTTCTCCTGTTGTACAAAGTCTATTTTCACTGAAAGGAAGCTCTGAGTGCTCACCGTTTGTGCAATACAACCTTAAATGAAAGTGAAGCCTAATTTATTATAGAATGAAAGCGCTTTGTTGTTTTTATAAAGGGTAATGTAATTACCTCGTACTTCAATTTAAGATTACAGATTGAGGGATAGACCAAACACTATCATTATAATGGACCCTTCACAATAGAACCACCCACTCCACCTGTCCTGAGCTCTCTTCTTTTCAATGTATAACTGCTTTTTTCACGTTTAAACAAATGATACGACTTCAGCTGACATTCGAACTAAACTAAACAAACCAATAACGATTTCAGACTGAAGGAATAGTCATCAGTTACTTATAGGAACAACACCTGATTTAGAAAAGGTAAATTTAATAGTAGACTATTTGTAAGGTACAACCCTTGTTAGAAGTAGTGTCAAGTGCCATTTCATGTCATTTCAGCTGCCTAAGAATGATTTTTATCTGTAATATACAAAAGAGTGCTCATAAGGTCCTCGAGCAATCTTGGCAATATTATAAAAACAATAAAAGACAGTTCATAATATTCGTGGGTGCACTTTGCATTGCTTTGGGGTTGTTTCTGTTTATGCACATATGCATGAAAATGACTGATTTTACCACAGGTAGAAAGCGCTCTAACTAGGGATGTAACGATTCACTCGCAACCGGTTGAAAATCGATAAAAATGTGTGACGATTCAAGTCGGTTGAAATGTTAAACGAATCGCGATACACGTTTTAAACAGCAGGGCGCGTTTACTATAGCCTACTGTGAAGTTGTGAACCTCGCTTTACAATAGCACAATAGCAGCGAGCACACACTGGCGTGAAGCTAGCGAGTGTTTTCACTTCATTCATGGAACTTGATCTTGTGTGAGCCAAGCTCAACTTCCATAGGAATGAACTGAAAACGCTCGGTTTGCTCCGCTCGCGCCGCACCAGTGTGTGCCATAGACTGCTGTGCACGTGCCGTCAAACAGTAGACATGGCTTTGGCGACGGCAAGCGTAGATGTTGACGTTGACTCATTCAAATCGGAGGTGTGGCGGCATTTTGACTTTCCGTAGACTAATAATAATCACCACCGTGAGTAACACCAGTCACCTCCGTTTTCATGTAAAAGTCATTAATACTACAATTGCGAGAGCCACGGAGATCACAAGGTGCATCAGTGTTTCCGTGGCAACCAGGTGTTGTATTTATTTTACTATCTCTTTCTCTAAATGTGTTTTTTTTTTACTCTTACTAGTGTAATGATACAAATTATAACAAAATTAGAATCTTGCCTTTATTACAATGTAAAACCCCTGTCAATCTGGTACTACTAATTTTACACAGTCTTTTACACATAGTGTGCGAAGGTACCAGTGTCCAGCCTCTTGACCAAACAGACAGAAAGACTGAGTTGAAACAACCTTGAAGGGAATTTTTTTAATGTAGTTTTATTATTTGAGAAATATATTTTAAATTAAAAAGAAATGTGCAGCATTTTGTCTGAGAAATAATAAAAGGGACACTTTTGTCTTAAATCGCATTTGTTAAAAAAATCGTGAGAAAATCGTATCGTGAAACCAGTATCGTGAATCGTATCGCATCGTGAGATGAGTGAATCGTTACATCCCTAGCTCTAACACTCTCTCACTGCGCACAGGGACCTGAGACAGGCATCTACATGTACACACGGGCCACTCTGCTGAGAGCTGTTTGGGGCGAGAGAGCATGATTGTTCATCCTCTTCTTGTTTATCCCTTAATCCTCTCTGGGGTTTCTGTTGCATTGATACATTTTGTTGTTTCCACCAGCTTTGTGTCTCACTGCTCAATAGTGTTGCAGACAGCCGGGGACCCCACCTGCATCGAGCCATCACAGACTTGGATCAATGCTCACACATGTACACACACCCCTCTCAGTCTCCAGAAGCCTCATGCATGTCAACTACCTTTTCTGTCCAATATATCACTCATCCTCCAGTGCTGTCAGTGCAGTTCACAGATTTCAGTAAACTATTTACTGAATACGATTCTCTAAATTTGTAGAACATGCCACTTGGAAACTTTTCCCCCCCTCTCCATCTGTCACCCAAACAGAGAGAATGGAGACTGTCATTGTTCCTGACCCCAAACCGAGGAGAAATGCTGATTAGGTTGATTTGTGCAGTGTTGTTCTGCTCCAGATGGGCTGTGTGTTATGCAGAGTAAACACAAGCAGGCTGTGCTGATGAGAGTCAGAGAGTCCTCGCACGTGGCCGTGAGGCCGTGCAAAAGAGCTTGGGCTTAGACACACAGGCTGACAGAGTGACTGCATGTCACACATGCTCAGCTCTCCCTGAAAGACACAGGCCAACGCTTATCTGCTGTAATTAGGAAAAGCCAAAACTTCTTTCTGTGTGCACTAGAGAGGGTTAAGCGGGACTTTATTTGTTATTATTTTGTTTCACAGAATTTATATCTGTATGTCAGAGATATAATGTACGGAGCCCCCCTAGTCCCAATTTGTCAAAAAATGTATTATAACTATCTCGTGGCCTCAAGATAAGTAACTCGTGGCCTCAAGATACTACCTCGTGGCCTCAAGATACTACCTCGTGGCCTCAAGATACTATCTTGTGGCCTCAAGATAGTATCTCGTGGCCTCAAGATACACAAGATAGTATCTTGAGGCCACGAGATACTATCTTGAGGCCATGAGATACTATCTTGAGGCCACAAGATAGTATCTTGAGGCCACGAGATACTATCTTGAGGCCACGAGATAGTATCTTGAGGCCACGAGTTACTTATCTTGAGGCCACGAGATAGTTATAGATATTTAAACAGAATGCGAGGACAAAATAAAAAATAATAATAAAAAAATGTGTGTATATATATATATATATATATATATATATATATATATACACTACCGTTCAAAAGTTTGGGGTCGGTACGATTTTAAATACTTTTAAAAGAATTCTCTTCTGCTAACCATGGCTGCGCTTATTTGATTAAAAATACAACAAAAATCAGTTATAGTATTAAATATTATTCCTGTGGAAATCAGCTGTTTTCTGTGTGAATATATAGTAAAGTGTAATTTATTCCTGTGATCAAAGCTGAATTTTCAGCATCACCAGTGTCAGAATCTTCAGTGTCAAATGATCCTTCACAAATCAGTATAATATGAGGATTTGATGCTCAAGAAACATTTATTATTAAAGCTGCAAGCAGCGATGAAAGGGCCCTCGCACCCGTGCCACCGCCACCCAGTGGCTTTAGGAAGACAGAGCACGGAGGGGAATGTGCATTTATGTAGGTAAATATAGGAGGAGTATTTCAATGTCAGTTACAAAAATGTCCTTTATTATGGGGATTATACAATGTGTTTTCACTCAGATAAGTGTTGCTAGCATGTTTTAGCATGTTTCTAGCATGCTTGGAACTCAATGGTATATCTAAATTTGTTGCTAGTACTGCATCACATTGTAAAAGATGTCACTTCCTGTTGACAGTAGGTGGCGCTAGTACTATAACTGGAAATTGTCATGTAGATGTGTTCAGGGCAGGACTTTTATCAAAAGTGTGACGTTTGGGGCAGATTGGACATTCCTTGCCTGAGTTAAAACAACTTCCTGTTTCATGGCATTAATAGCATGATTTAACACTTAACTAAGTATTGCTAGCATGCTTGAGCATGTTTCTAACATGTTTAACACTCAATGGCATATTTTACTATGTTGCTAGTACTGCATCACAGTGTAAAACATGTCACTTCCTGTTGACAGTAGGTGGCGCTATTACTATAACAGAAAATTCTCATGTAGATGTGTTCAGGCCATGACTCTTATCAAACATGTGAAGTTTGGGGCAGATTGGACATTGCCTTCTTGAGTAACAACAACTTCCTCTTTCATTGCATTAGCATGCCTTAGCACTTAGCTAAGAATTGTTAGCATGTTTTAACATGTTTCTAACATGTTGAACACTCAATGGCATATTTTACTATGTTGCTAGTACTGCATCACAGTGTAAAACATGTCACTTCCTGTTGACAGTAGGTGGCGCTATTACTATAACAGAAAATTAACAGAAAATTATCATGTAGATGTGTTCAGGCCATGACTCTTATCAAACATGTGAAGTTTGGGGCAGATTGGACATTGCCTTCTTGAGTAACAACAACTTCCTTTTTCATTGCATTAGCATGCTTTGGCACTTAGCTAAGAATTGCTAGCATGTTTTAACATGTTTCTAACATGTGTATTACTCAATGGCATATTTACTATGTTGCTAGTACTGTATCACACTGTTAAACATGTCACTTCCTGTTGCCAGTAGGTGGCGCTATTACTTTAACTGAAAATTGTCATGTAGATTTTTTCAGGGCAGGACTCTTAACAGATTGGACATTGCCTTCTTGAGTAACAACAACTTCTTGTTTTATTGCATTAGCATGCTTTAGCACTTAGCTAAGAATTGCTAGCATGTTTTAACATGTTTCTAACATGTTTCTAACTCAATGGCATAATTAATATGTTGCTAGTACTGCATCACAGTGTTAAACATGTCACTTCCTGTTGCCAGTAGGTAGCGCTATTACTATAACTGAATATTGTCATGTAGATGTTTTCAGGCCATGACTCTTATCAAACGTGTGAAGTTTGGGGCAGATTTGACATTCCATGCTTGAGTTACAGCAAATTCCTATTTAATTGCAGTAATAGCATGCTTTAGCACTTAGCTAAGTGTTTGCTAGCATGTTTTAGCATGTTTCTAGTATGTTGCTAGCATGTTTAGCACGTGCTGGCACTTTTTTATATGTTATTAGTAGTCCACAACAGTGTTAAACATGTCACTTCCTGTTGCCAGCAGGTGGCGCTATGACTGTAACTGAATATGAGCATGGACATGTGTTCAGGACATAACTCTTATCAAACGTGTGAAGTTTGGGGCAGATTGGACATTGTTTGCCTGAGTTACAGCAACTTCCTGTTTCATGGCGAAACATCGAAATTTGTCAGGCCGCCGAGGACACGCCCTTCGACGAAAACTCAAGATCTTCGCAATTTAACGTCGCAAAGGCCTTAAGATTACACTCACCAAATTTAAAGATGATCAGATTGAAACTGTAGGAGGAGTTCGTTAAAGTAGGAGGCCTGAAAATGGCAAAAACTGCACAAAAATCAGAGCAAGATAAAAATGGCTGACTTCCTGTTGTGTTTACGGATACGCTCCAAGAGACTTTTTTGTAGGTATTGGGCCATTACATGTATGTACCTATTTGGAGTCCAGAACAGTGTTAAACGTCACTTCCTGTTGCCAGCAGGCGGCGCTATGACTATGTCTGAATATGAGCATGGACATGTGTTTAGGAGATAACTCTTATCAAACGTGTGAAGTTTGGCGCAGATGGGACGTTGCCTTTTTGAGTAACAACAACGTCTTGTTTCATTGAATTAGCATGCTTTAGGACTTAGCTAAGTATTGCTAGCATGTTTTAACATGTTTCTTGTATGTTTAGAACTCAATGGCATTTTTAACCTGTTGCTAGAAGGGCATCAACGTGTTAAACATGTCACTTCCTGTTGCCAGTAGGTGGCGCTATTACTATAACTGAATATTCTCATGTAGATGTGTTCAGGCCATGACTCTTATCAAACGTGTGAAGTTTGGGGCAGATTGGACATTCCATGCCTGAGTTACAGCAAATTCCTATTGAATTGCAGTAATAGCATGCTTTAGCACTTAGCTAAGTGCTTGCTAGCATGTTTTAGCATGTTTCAAGTATGTTGTTAGCATGTTTAACACTTGCTGGCACTTTTTTATATGTTATCAGGAGTCCACAACAGTGTTAAACATGTCACTTCCTGTTGCCAGCAGGTGGCGCTATGACTGTAACTGAATATGAGCATGGACATGTGTTCAGGACATAACTCTTATCAAACATGTGAAGTTTGGGGCAGATTGGACATTGTTTGCCTGAGTTACAGCAACTTCCTGTTTCATGGCGAAACATCAAAATTTGTCAGGCCGCCGAGGACACGCCCTTTGACGAAAACTCAAGATCTTCGCAATTTAACGTCGCAAAGGCCTTAAGATTACACTCACCAAATTTGAAGATGATCAGATTAAAACTGTAGGAGGAGTTCGTTAAAGTACGAGGCCTGAAAATGGCAAAAACTGCACAAAAATCTGAGAGGAAGTTTAAAATGGCTGACTTCCTGTTGTGTTTAGGGCTACGCTCCAAGAGACTTTTTTGTAGGTATTGGGCCATTACATGTATGTACCGAATTTCGTACACGTACGTGAAACGTAACGCGAGGCGCACTCCGTTGAACCTTTATAGGTGGCGCTATCGAGCCATTTTGCCCCGCCCAATTTTGAAACGCATATCAGATGTAAATTTTCGCCAGTTCTGACGCGTGTGCAAATTTTCGTGAGTTTTCGTGCATGTTTAGGCCCTCAAAAATGCGATTCATTGCGGAGAATAATAATAAATATAGCTGCGAGCAGCGATTACGGGCCCAAGCCGGTGGCACCGCAACCCCGGTGCCTTTAGTTACCTAAAGGCACCAGGGTGGCGGTGCCGCCGGCTTGGGCCCTTCATCGCTGCTCGCAGCTATATTTATATATATATATATATATATATATATATATATATATATAAAGCCGGTGGCACCGCCACCCTGGTGCCTTTAGGGTTATTGTGCACGACGTGACACAAAATATCTGCTTGCTATCTGCCGAACGGCTCTGGTAGTTTCGCTTCAGCACTGATGATGTTGTAGAAATAGTGCGCTCTGGTTGGTCTGGATTATTCGGGATTTTTTATTTTATACAGAAATAAATTCTTTATAATTCAGATGAGAATAAAGTTAGTAGGGCTGCAACTAACGATTATTTTAATAATCGATTAATCTGTCGATTATTTTTACGATTAATCGATGAATCGGATAATAAAAAAAAGCATTAATTTCCAATCCTTTATTAAAAAACAGAACTGACAGTGCAAATTCACCGTGAAAAAAAGTCCAGTGCAAAAAAATAGACTAACCAAAAACATACACATGTATGCTTTACATCTGCCAAATAATATATGCTTTTTAAAAATAAAGTGAGCTGCTGTCAGAACAATAAATAATTGATAAAAAATAAAGAAAAATACCAATCAGAAAACTTAACAGGATTTGTTTGAACGTCAGAACTTGTTCTCTACACCACACTAGCACACACTCACAAACTCTCACACTCACAGATGCACACACTCACAAACTTGTGTTTTGTTTTAGTCAAAGATGTTATAATCTTTAACAAAATGTTTGACATTTTTTAACAAGCAAATGCACCTATTATCATATTACCTATAATAGGTAATAATAATAGCAATAATAATAATTATAAGAGAAGATAATATCTGTAGTCTATCCTAATATTAATTATAAATACAATGTATATAAAATATAAATACAATATTAAATAATATTTTAAAAACAAATACAATGGATTGACCATCTCCTATGGTGTGTAAGGTATTTTGTTTATATACGTATAGTGTTTCTCTGAGTCATTAGAGTAAAGATCGAAAAAATCAGTGCTGCAAATTGTGGAAAAAATATTCCCCTGCCCTTGTAGTGGTAGGCTATTTGGACAGAAAAGAAACTGTTTTCATCGTCTGTCTATCTGATTCAAATCACAGTCAGCTAATTCAGTGGTAAGAATGTAATTGTTATTTTTATTTATATCTTATATAGTAGGCCTAATTATATATTACTGTAGTATGTACCAAATTACCAATGCTCGGACACACTCGGTCTCTCTCTCTCGTGTGCGCGATCTCGGACACACTCGGTCTCTCTCTCTCTCTCTCTCTCTCTCTCTCTCTCTCTCTCGTGCGCGGGATCTCGGACACACTCGGTCTCTCTCTCTCTCGTGCGCGCGATCTCGGACACACTCGGTCTCTCTCTCTCTCGTGCGCGCGATCTCGGACACACTCGGTCTCTCTCGCGCTCGCTCCGCGATTGAGCGACAGTGCTCCGCGCTCAACTCCAATTTTTTTTTTATACTCAAACATTTCCGTGTCGCGCGATGCAACGAATCGATTATGTAATTCGTTGCCAACTCTTTCAAAAATCGATTTTAATCGATTTAATCGATTCGTTGTTGCAGCCCTAAAAGTTAGTGTTGATTAAAATGAAGGAAAACAAATATATTGATCTGAAATATAGCACATTAATTTAAAATTTATTTAGGTTCAATTACCAAACATACAATCTTAATTTAATTTAAAGCAAACGATACATTTAAAATATATGGGTTGTATGCACATTTTTTTAAATAAAAAAAATATATATCCAAAAAGACAAGGCCTTAAAGGGTTAAACTCTTGTCACTGTAACAGACACATCTCTCTCTCTCACACACACACACACACACACACGTCAAGTCACTTACATTTTTAGATGCAATATTGAATAAGCAGAAAAATCGGATTTTCTGCTCTGAAAATATAAATAAGCAAAAAAATTGAATAAGCACTTTGAATATTCTAAACAGAATAAGCACTAGTCGCTAATGAATAAGTACTAGTACTTAATGGAATAGATACTAGTATCTAAAAAATAAGTACTAGTAGCATGAAAATAGAGACTAGTAGGTTAAAATGATTAAATGTTAAAACGGCTTGCCATATTGGCTCAGAGAGAGAGAAAGAGAAAATGACCTTTTAGATACTAGTACCTATTAATAGATACTAGTATTTATTCAATAAATACTAGTACTAAGTCATTAGATACTAGTACCTATTAAATAGATACCAGTACTTATTCATTAGCTACTAAAACGTATTCAAAAGAATATCTAAAGAATAAGCACTAGTATCTAAAGAATAGGCACTAGTACTAAAGAATAAGCACTAGTCGCTAATGAATAAGTACCAGTACTTAATGGAATAGATACTAGTATCTAAAAATAAGTACTAGTAGCATGAAAATAGAGACTAGTAGGTTAAAATGATTAAATGTTAAAGCGGCTTGCCATATTGGCTCAGAGAGAGAGAGAGAGAAAATGACCCTATTCAAACCACAATATCTGACTTTCTGAGGGTCGGAGCTAATTACTTTAAATTAGAAAGTTGTTTGGCTTGAGGAGAAGAATATACACGCTGAGTTTTGTAACTGTAGATAAAACTAACCCCCCCACTTTTGTCAAAAGCATTTAGAAAGTGACACACTTCCTGCTGCCAGTTGGTGGCGCTATAACTTTGACTCACAATAGTCACATCCATGTGATCGGCCTCTTACAGCGAACATACTGTTGAAGTTTCATCAAGATCAGTTAATGTATGCAGAAGTTATAACACACTTCCTGTTTCCATTATTCGCCATAAATTCGTTTCCTCGCCACGGCCAAACCGTTCGAGATATGAAAAATCCCCTGGCAATTTTTCATCCTCAATGTCTTGACATCATGCTGACCGAGTTTCCTTGCGATTGGTTGAATTCTCTAGGAGGAGTATATCGAATTCCAGGGGCATACGCTTCCAAACAAACCATAATAGCCGACTTCCTGTTGGGCTGGGGTAAAAAGTAAAAGTACAAAGGATATATGAACCGATGAGATCTATATGTGTACCGAGTTTCATATTATTACATGGAAGCGTGTTTGATTTATGGACCAAGTTTTCGGACCCCGTTCCAGGGGGCGCTGTCGAGCCCCCCTGCCACGCCCGGGTACCAGCTTCAGCCCGGCCCTGATGGCCGCGGGTTCTGACCAGTGTGCAAAGTTTCAAGAGTTTTCGTGCACGTTAAGAGCCCCAAAAGTGCCCGAATAGTCGATAAAATAATAATAATAATAATAATCCTAAGGAAAACAATAGGGCCTTCGCCTTTCAGCTTCAGCCCGGCCCTGATGGCCGCGGGTTCTGACCAGTGTGCAAAGTTTCAAGAGTTTTCGTGCACGTTAAGAGCCCCAAAAGTGCCCGAATAGTCGATAAAATAATAATAATAATAAATATAGCTGCGAGCAGCGATTACGGGCCCAAGCCGGTGGCACCGCAACCCCGGTGCCTTTAGTTACCTAAAGGCACCAGGGTGGCGGTGCCGCCGGCTTGGGCCCTTCATCGCTGCTCGCAGCTATATTTATATATATATATATATATATATATATATATATATATATATATATATATATATATATATATATATTTATATATATATATATATATATATATATATATATATATATAAAGCCGGTGGCACCGCCACCCTGGTGCCTTTAGGGTTATTGTGCACGACGTGACACAAAATATCTGCTTGCTATCTGCCGAACGGCTCTGGTAGTTTCGCTTCAGCACTGATGATGTTGTAGAAATAGTGCGCTCTGGTTGGTCTGGATTATTCGGGATTTTTTATTTTATACAGAAATAAATTCTTTATAATTCAGATGAGAATAAAGTTAGTGTTGATTAAAATGAAGGAAAACAAATATATTGATCTGAAATATAGCACTTTAGTTTAAAATTTATTTAGGTTCAATTACCAAACATACAATCTTAATTTAATTTAAAGCAAACAATACATTTAAAATATATGGGTTGTATGCACATTTTTTTTAATAAAAAAAATATATATCCAAAAAGACAAGGCCTTAAAGGGTTGAACTCTTGTCACTGTAACAGACACATCTCTCTCTCTCACACACACACACACACACACACGTCAAGTCACTTACATTTTTAGATGCAATATTGAATAAGCAGAAAAATCGGATTTTCTGCTCTGAAAATATAAATAAGCAAAAAAATTGAATAAGCACTTTGAATATTCTAAACAGAATAAGCACTAGTCGCTAATGAATAAGTACTAGTACTTAATGGAATAGATACTAGTATCTAAAAAATAAGTACTAGTAGCATGAAAATAGAGACTAGTAGGTTAAAATGATTAAATGTTAAAACGGCTTGCCATATTGGCTCAGAGAGAGAGAAAGAGAAAATGACCTTTTAGATACTAGTACCTATTAATAGATACTAGTATTTATTCAATAAATACTAGTACTAAGTCATTAGATACTAGTACCTATTAAATAGATACCAGTACTTATTCATTAGCTACTAATACGTATTCAAAAGAATATCTAAAGAATAAGCACTAGTATCTAAAGAATAGGCACTAGTACTAAAGAATAAGCACTAGTCGCTAATGAATAAGTACCAGTACTTAATGGAATAGATACTAGTATCTAAAAATAAGTACTAGTAGCATGAAAATAGAGACTAGTAGGTTAAAATGATTAAATGTTAAAGCGGCTTGCCATATTGGCTCAGAGAGAGAGAGAGAGAAAATGACCCTATTCAAACCACAATATCTGACTTTCTGAGGGTCGGAGCTAATTACTTTAAATTAGAAAGTTGTTTGGCTTGAGGAGAAGAATATACACGCTGAGTTTTGTAACTGTAGATAAAACTAACCCCCCCACTTTTGTCAAAAGCATTTAGAAAGTGACACACTTCCTGCTGCCAGTTGGTGGCGCTATAACTTTGACTCACAATAGTCACATCCATGTGATCGGCCTCTTACAGCGAACATACTGTTGAAGTTTCATCAAGATCAGTTAATGTATGCAGAAGTTATAACACACTTCCTGTTTCCATTATTCGCCATAAATTTGTTTCCTCGCCACGGCCAAACCGTTCGAGATATGAAAAATCCCCTGGCAATTTTTCATCCTCAATGTCTTGACATCATGCTGACCGAGTTTCCTTGCGATTGGTTGAATTCTCTAGGAGGAGTATATCGAATTCCAGGGGCATACGCTTCCAAACAAACCATAATAGCCGACTTCCTGTTGGGCTGGGGTAAAAAGTAAAAGTACAAAGGATATATGAACCGATGAGATCTATATGTGTACCGAGTTTCATATTATTACATGGAAGCGTGTTTGATTTATGGACCAAGTTTTCGGACCCCGTTCCAGGGGGCGCTGTCGAGCCCCCCTGCCACGCCCGGGTACCAGCTTCAGCCCGGCCCTGATGGCCGCGGGTTCTGACCAGTGTGCAAAGTTTCAAGAGTTTTCGTGCACGTTAAGAGCCCCAAAAGTGCCCGAATAGTCGATAAAATAATAATAATAATAATAATAATAATAATAATAATAATAATAATAATCCTAAGGAAAACAATAGGGCCTTCGCCTTTTCAAGGCTTGGGCCCTAATAATCCTAAGGAAAACAATAGGGCCTTCGCCTTTTCAAGGCTTGGGCCCTAATAAATAATCCTTAGGAAAACAATAGGGCCTTCGCCTTTTCAAGGCTTGGGCCCTAATAAAGAAGAATAGCAAATAATCCTAAGAAGAACAATAGGGCTCTGCGCCCTTTCCTAAGAAGAACAATAGGGCTCTGCGCCCTTTCAGGGCTTGGGCCCTAATAAACAGAGCAATTCCAAGAGGGTCCTCACACCATCGGTGCTCGGGCCCTAATTATTATCAATGTTGAAACAGTTGTTGGTCTGTCAGTTGTACAGTTTTTTTTTTTTTTTTTTTTTTTAAGGATTCTTTGATGAATAGGAAGTTCAAAAGAACAGCATTTGTTTGAAATAGATTCTTTTGTAACATTATAAATGTCTTTACTGTCCTTGTAGACGGTGGGCCGAACGCGTTTTTCGTGTTGTTGATCGATCTCCATCGATAGAGTATACGCTTTTTTCATGTCCTCCTCGAGTCAGAAGTGAAGAATCCAGAAAGTTCCGCAAAGAATAAACCGGTTGCTGGGTCAAAATAACCCAACCAGCTGTTTATTTGTGAATTACCCCCTTACAACTCATTTTACCCAGCATGAGCAACCCAATAATGTGTTTACAGTGCCCCAAACAACCCAGCAGTTTGACCCAGCACAATCAACCCAACAATTTGTTTACAGAAACAACCCAGCATTTTTTTGAGTGTGGTTTTAAGTAAAGTGTGATTTGCCAGGGGGGACGGGGATTTCCTTCTGGTCTAAACATCCCTGCTTCTGCTGAATTATTTGAATCCCCACACCCCTCCCTCCACAGTAATCAATGCTATAGGCTACTTCACCAATAGACCATATCAAATATAAAATAGAGATATGCAACAAGCACGTTTAAACGACAAACAATAAAATCAAAACCAGCGTTTCAGTTGTTCATTAGTTCAAGTGGCCTTAATGCATGCACGGCTTTTAAAATTTCACAAAGCGTTTTGAGATTATTTTGAATGAAATATTGAAGTTTATAATTAAGTGTTTTGGCACGCCGAGTGGCCCTATGCATTTTTCTAAAGTCGGGTTTTATTCTGGCATGGTGAGTTAGTGTTCGACAAACGCGGCGGCGCGTTCATTTAGATTAATTTATTTTTCTCATTATTACAGCTAAAATAACTTAATAGGCGACTCCGTAATTTTTTGGTCATACAGATAAGAGTAGAGTAGCTTACATCGTTCAAAACTGTAAACTTGTATTCATATTAGGCTAACGACAAAAACAGTATATCTGTCGTCTCTGTCTCCGGGAACTGCGCGTCACAAAAATGAACCGAAAGCCACTTCAGCTCAGTCACTATAAGAAATCGGCTATGTCTAAAGCCTTTAAATGTCTAAATATTCAGGCTAATAAATGTTATCTGATTATGTAATCCATATGAAAACAAGAGGTACAGAGGATCTACTCAAACATGTATGTAAGCGCTTCCCAATGAGAAAATGACAAGACAAGGGTGAAAATCTCGCTCTAATTAAATGTAGGCTAAATCGCCCTGAATTAAAATGTAAAAACAGATCAAATAATGTATTTGTCGAAATGTTGCGATATTGTTTCATTTAAGTTCATAATTATTCTATAGCCTACATGTTATTTAATTTAGCAGCATTACCACAAAGCACCGTGGTTCGATATTTATTTGAATAAAAAAAAATAAATAAAAAAAAATTAATTCACAAATTGCATGCCTGCTTGTAAGGATCCAAAGATCCCTGTAGAATTTAATATTGAGTTGAACATTTTGTTCATGACAACAAATTAACATGCGTTTTTTCAGATTATATTTAGTTTTGCTTGGAAAAAGCTGGCCCAAGCCAGTTTTATTTCATCAATTATTGAAATAATGAAATATTTAGTAATAAACTTTTATGACAGAAATATCACTAGGCTACATGTAACTTAAATCATTTAATTCCTTCATTATCAACACTGTCTAGAATAGCGATTTAAGTGTGAATTGCGACTTCTCTTTGTGTTAAGTCAGCCTCAGACTCCGATAGCCTGTGGGGGGTTGGAGGGACAGTTCAGTGCTGTATCGTGCGCGCAGGACAATAGGCCTGTTAATGTTCCTCTTTCATATGGAGAGTGTCGGATAACGCAGCGACATACAGTATTATCAGCTGATGTGTTTTTACCCTGTCCATGAAATGCTTAATTTAGAGAGAGACCCGGCGCGCGCAGCGAGGGAGACTAAATAGACTTGTTAAAAAGAAATTCAGCGCGAGAGAGGCAAAGAAAAACGCATGTTTTTAATTTAATTATGTTTCTTTGGACAATTTTCGTTTTGTACTGTTTTAATTGTTTAATATAGCTGTCATTTCTTTGGCAATACAAATTTAAAATGTCGCAAGAATAAGATTAGCCTAGTGTTTCTTATTTTGCATCGCAAAAGAAATAAACTCTAAACCCGATGCAACCCTGTTTTAAATAAAAAAAAAACTGTCCCGACACTTTATTTAAACCTTGAAATGTTCGAACTTGGTTTCAAATTTAAGTAATTTTAGTGTTCTTTTACATTACACAATAATTTAGCAGACTAAAGACGAGCTTCTTCATTTTCATTTTCTGATGCAATCGGCTGACAATCTTCCTTCATCAGTTTTTGTCGTTTGTGCAGCGGCTGCGGTTCTACAGGAATGTAGCACATTTATGTTGTAATGATAATTAAACAAAACTCTTGACTTTAAATAAGTAAACAGTTAGCTATTTAAGCATCAAGGTGGTCAAGTATAAACTTTAGGCCAACATCGGTTAACAACATGTATGCTACATTGAGATTCGATCTCTGGTCGCTTGAATCTCCTTGAAGCTCATGTTATTGCGTTGATCACTGAGCTACCGTCTGTACGCTGTTAAAACTAATGTCTTATGCTCTTGTAAAGCCTCATTGATGTAGCCTAAATGTTTTTTATTGCAATGTTTTATGTTTTCATTATTTATTCAATTTCATTTCAGTAGCCTAATTTCAGTATTGTGATTATGAATTATTTTAACTACATTTCACTTGTTGAATTCATCTGCTACCAGCTTTCAATCGCTCTGAATGAGCCGCAGATTACGTATTAGAGAGAATAAACGAACACTTTTCAGAGTCTATGATTGTAGCGCCTCTTAGCGGTAAAAGGCAGCAAATGCACCCCACATTTTACCGCCACGGTGGAACGACTGATGTGGGCGTTGTCATTGTTTGTCTCAACATTTGAGTTTGAATAGCGCGCGTCCTCCGTGGGCGTGTCACATTAACGCGTAATGAAGTGTAATGAGCTGGGGAAAAAAATACTGAAATCACTCTCTTTTCATACAGATTACATAAACTGAGAATATTTGTTTTTTATATAAATTACTTCATTGAAAAGAAGAGAATTCAAGCTTCATAAAGAAAAATCTCTCGTGCCTGTATGACAAGTATTTGCAGAGTTATAGTTAATCTTAGGACGCGTTTCAGAATGGACTGCACTGACAGAGAGAACGCAGAACGCGCATCATGTTTATTTTTCTTTATTTGGCGAAAAGCACAACACTTTGTTTTTATTGTGAGGTTCCACAAAAAAAATACAAACTTAACAGGATCGAATGATGTATAACACTTATATGTAAGATCAAAATCAACAAAGTAATTTGAGTCTCTTTTGCACTGATAAGGAAAAAAGTGAGCTGGTATCGCCGGCGAGACCGCCGACCCCAGAGAGTTAAAGTCCTGACCATAGAGCTTTAGAAGCTGTCATACTCCTAGTAGAGTGTGCTGTGACAGCCATAGATGAAGACTGACCGCATGCCTCATACACAAAAGAGATAGCCTCGGCTATCCACTTGCTTCTTGGGCGAACCAAAACAGACAAACATGATTTCCTCCACAGGGCAGCTCGGTGGACATCTGACTGAACACAACAGATTCAGCTTCTCCTGGTCTGACATCTGATATGGTGGAGGACAAAAGGCTTGCAAGATGATTGATCGTGCAACATTGGTCAGAACATTAGGCACGCAACCTGGTCTAGGGTGCAGAAAAGCTTTAACCATGCCGGGAGCAAACTCTAAACACAAAGGGAAAACCAACAGATCCTGAAGATTTCCCGTTCTCTTAAGAGATGATATAGCCGAAAAGAAGACTGTCTCAGAAAAATATCTGACTCTAAAAATAGACTCAAAGGGTGATGTGGACAGACCTTCTTGTACCACGACCACATCCCAAGCCGGAATCCTTGGTCTTTCAGGCCTCAGCCTCAAAGTGCCACAAAGAAACAATATACCAGAGGTTTTCTTCCCAGAGGTTTTAAACACCCACAGATGCATGGTAAGCAACTATGGCTGCCACGTAGACCTTCAGGGGGATAGCCCTGCCAAAAATCTGTCCTGAAGGTACTGCAGCACTGTACCAATCGGACATTTAACTGGATCTAACTGGCTATTCCTGCAACATAAAGTGGAAACACTCAACTACATGGCATAATGTTTTCTTGTTGAGGGAGCTCTAGAGTTAAGGATGGTCTCAACAACTTTGGTTGAGACACCAGCATTCAGGAGTTCGTCCATTGGTCCCCCTCACGGGCCAAACCCACAGTTTCCACAGATCTGGCCGGATGGTTCTTCCGAACCACCAAGGTGCAAAGACAGTTGCACGTAACCTTGATCATGCGGAACGGGTATTCTCTCTGGGAAAACCCCTTGGTCTTGAGCCTTCACTGCAAAGGTCTCATGTACAGCAGGCCAATATTGGACACAGTGTCCATCAGACCTAAGTCTCTGAAACTGTTTTACATTGAGTTACTGGCCTAACTATCTTGTTTATGTTTAACTGTTTAACTTGGCCACAGCACGTGTGACATCCTCCAACAACTCATATGCAGGAGAGTGAGGTTGTGAGTCCTCAAACTCTCCTGCCTCGATGCAGAGCACATCAACATCCTCAGAGCTGGATAGCCTCATGACTGGGCCTTCACTTGGGGCGAAAGAAACCACTCAGTGTGGTTCTGACACCTGAGAGAAGGCACTAGATCTGGCAATGAAAAGGCAGCGCTCGTCCCTAACCCCTCCGCTAGATCCATCTCTGATCCCCCACAATCCAAGCCGCCACTCTGCTTCGGCAAAAGTGGTACCCGAACCGTGAAGACTGCGTGCCTGAGCGGAGCGTCCGCAGTAGCAGACGTTCACAATGAGCACAGTCAGCCCCTTCGAGAGCTGACCGTGCATGCTCCACCCATACATACAAACAACACATAACTCGTGTGTATCCCCAACCGTGATGTAGCATGGGCAGGGAGGAACACACTGTTAGAATTGCTTGCACGCCATTATAATAATTCTTTGTTTTATGGAACAAACAACAATAAATAAGACGTACAGATCACACAGAGCGCTTGCTGAAGACACAGAAGCTGACATTGTTTAGTCCGGGTGTGCTTTATTGCTTCCTGGTTGTGATGTCACACGCAACAGGAAGAAGTCCTGCCATGCCTTTAGACTAATTTCACACGTGCCTCGAAAGGGAACTAGAGAAACTGCTACAGTTGTGGATCACTGTCTTCTTGACTTTCTTGACTTTTTTCTCTGTTTCTCTCCACATCTCCACACTTCCAGTAATAGTGCAGAGGTCTCAGGCTCTAATTGTTTGGCTGTAGTTTTCTTCAGCATGTGCCACACAGGAGCACGCTGAAGGCAGACGCAGTGCTAGCATGCCATTTGCTAACTCTCCTGCTAATTCCTGGAACACTTGGCATTAGGGGTGGAACGGTACATGTATTCGTATCGAACCGAAACGGTACGGGCGTCACGGTTCGGTGCACGAATTTACACGGAGAATACACGGTATAAAAATAAATAAAACTGTAATGCGGAACTACTGTTAGATACGCGGGTTATTTAGGGACACATAATCTGTACCATCGGCTTAGCTCTGAACGCGCGTTCACTTCAAACGTTGGCTTTAAACGCGCGTCCTAGTCGCTTTGGACTAGCATCGAACTAGACGCGAATTTGACGCTTTATTCGCGTTTGGTGTGACCGTGACCGCATAATGGACAGGCTGCGATGTCAAGATTGCAATGCTGGAGTGTGTGTGTGTGTGCGAGAGAGAGAGAGAGAGAGAGAGAGGCGCGCGGGCGCGATCGAACTGTGTGTGTGTGAGAGAGAGAGAGAGGCGCGCGATCGAACAGTGGAAACATAAAAAACATACTCCGTCATTTTGTTCATACAGATCATTAAACATGCAAAGTGTTTACTTATATTTGTGTACATTCGCAATAAAACACAACATTGTGCTTTTGTCACACTGTAAACTCTTGTCAAACTGTAACCTACAACTGTCACCCAACCAAAATCACACACACACACGCACAGACACACACACACACACACACACACACACACACTGTTTTAAAAGCAAAACATATTTATCCAACTACATTTCAAAACAGTCTGTGGGTCCCATCTTTTGGACATTTATCATATTGCATTGGTTTTTCATTTCTTGTCCTCGGAAAACAAATATATTGATCTGAAAAATAGCAAAATAATTTTAAATTAATTCAGGTACAATTACCAAACATATCGCAAGGTCTTTTTGTCTTTTTATTAATTTAATTAATAAACTAATTATATTAAACTATTGTCAGTGCACTACAAATAAACTGGTTCTATGCCTTTATTAATACAACTTATATAAAAAATACAATGCCTTCTGCATTTTTGTTTTGCTTTTCCCTCCATTGTACCGAAATCGTACCGAACCGTGATGTCTGAACCGAGGTATGAACCGAACCGTGACTTCTGTGTACCGTTCCACCCCTACTTGGCATGGTTGATTATCTCAGGCCCGTGGGTTCTGTGGCAGCAGAAACAATGCTGGTCATTACAAGTGTAACAAATTAGCTCAATGAAATATTAATAATCAATAATAACTTGTTATGATTAATTATGAATATGTGGGTCAGTTAATTAGATTAACTTGATGTGGCTAAATTAAAATTACAATCAATTAATCAGTTCGTCCAACGAACTCTTTTGATTATTAATTTATTCTAAGAAAAGGGTATCTTCCATGGCCACAGAAGAATAATAATTTCTTAGCATGTACAGCGCTTTTAGCATGTAACAAGATCAAGATCGTAAAAGAGACTTTGCTTGCAAGCAGTGAATCAGAACCAAATACATATTGTGCACAAGTTTTATTAACTAAATCACAAACATAACTAAACTAAACAAACCTACACAGTGGCGGTTCTAGAGGGGGGGCCAGGGGGGCCCGTGCCCCTGTGACAAAAAGCTTGGCCCCCCTTGTGGCCCCCCTAAATGTGGAGTTTGTAATAATTTTTACAAAACTGTTTTTTGCTATCGTTGTATGCGTATTATTTTTTATTTTTCTATCTTTGTGGATTTGCATTTTCACGTGACAGTTCGCATCACATTCGCGGGAATCGCGGCAGAATAACGCCTGTCTCCTGCACGCGAGAGAGGAGAGAAGAAGAAAGTTGGTAAATGTCAGTTCAGTTGTAAGTTCATTCTTTATGTGCGTATGGGGTGTGCGATGTGTATTGTCTATTATGATATTGTAATCATTGTTTTAACTATGTACGAGGCACTTTGAGCTGACATAGCATTTATCTATCGTCCTTTCACTGCTGTGTCAGTTCATATAGGCTATGTCCCCAAATTAGTTTTTGTCTTATATTTATATCATATTATGTTCTTATATTAGAATATCACATCAGCAAGAGTGCCGTTTTCCCGTGCACAATTGCAACTGTGATATTTATGTTATACAACAGTAAAATTAACAATAAGTTAACATTGGGAGTTACTTTTTAGACACAATATTGTCAATATTGTTTGTTTTCCCTTTATTTCGCCGACTAGAATTTCATAATGAAACCGTAGTGAGTCTCAATGCAACACAGCGATGATTTATTGACTGAAATCCGCGTTTTGAACGAATCACTTGCTTCTTTCCCGAATAAATCAGCCGTTTGAACAAATCGTTTGAATGAATGAATCCCTCTTACAGGGACTTGCCGCCGCCTACTGGCGGTTTTAGTTTCATATTTAAAGTATCCTTTAATTAAAACGTTAAAATTAGAAATAATTTCATATTTAAATATTGATTTAAATTTAAAAAATGTATTTATGCAATTGTAAATGGAGTGTAAATATATTAATGCCACTTCTGTGTCACCTCTGCACTGCAAAGATGGATTTTGATTGAATTAATTAATTTGACTGGTAACAGTGGTATTGTATAATTATTGCATAATTAAGTATTATTGTATAAACAAGTATAATTACTGTATAATTTGAATGTTAGTATTTGACATAAAAGGTGATGCATAACTCTAAATAAGTTTAGAAAAAATGTCCATATATAGGTGAAAATGCCCCTGGAAATCAATTTAAGGTGGCAAATATTGCCTCTTAATTAAAAAATGTATTTCTGTCACTGCTGTGAACTGACCACTGCATAGAATATGAAAAATATTAATATCTTCGTGAGTCAGCTGTCAACAACAGGCCTAAACCAGCCATGGCACCAGCACAAAAACACAATCAGTAAAATATTATCTAATTATTAACAAAATGTTGAAAATGTTGAAATATATTTTTGTCGATATTGCACACCCCTAATGTACGGTATTAATTTTGATTTCTTTAGGCCTTAAAAAGCCTTAAATTTGACTTTAAAAAGTGTGCAGGAACCCTGTAAACGGTTAGACATATCAAGTCAGTTATTTTCAGTAAATGAATTAATAAGCTTCTTGGTCCACATTGCTTTTGCTCTATAGTTCTCAAAATGAAGAGAAAGAAGGACATCATGTCTATTACAGTTACTGTGACTAATACTGAATATGTAATGCAAATGTAAAAATATAATGGAAATGCAAATACATTGTTGAATGATTATAAACATGGTATTTTGCCTGTTAATGCCTGCAGCAGTGCAGAAAATGATATGACAACAATAAGGTCTAAATGTAACTGGCCCCTCTAACAGTACAACTGGCCCCAGCTTGGCCCCCCCAGTTGAAATGGGCTAGAACCGCCACTGAACCTACATACATACATACACGTATAGGTAAAAGGGTGAGTGAAAGGATGGCATCAGAAGCAGGAAATGGAACTATGGGAAAGATCCATTCAACAATGAAAAGAACCATCAGCTTATCTATTTTCAGAGCACTTCATTTAAATTGATACATTGCATAGCTTTGTAGTGTGGGGACAATTCTTGAAGTTGTTGAAAATTGAAGTCGTTGATGGTTCCGTGAGTGTCAAATGTGGAAGTTGGTTGAAAGTTCTCTCTCTCTCCATGAGCGCATGGCTGGTTGGGCGTCGAGGCCTGTTTGCTGGCCCTGGGCCAGAGAGGTCACCCAGAGCACCCAGGAGAAGGGAGGAAGTCGGAAGAGTTGATGGTTGGAGTCGTTGTGCTAAAACTTCTGTGATTGTCCTTGGTTCTGTTCTGGTTGAGAGAGTCTTCTCTCTCTCCTGAATGAGCACATGGCTGTTTGTGAGTCAAGGCCTGCTGCCCTGGGATCTGGGCCTGGTGCGGCCCGCAGGACAGCAACCCGCACGTAGGAGAGAAGGCCAAGAGAGGGAATGGCTTGTGGGCAGGCCATTTAAAGCTTGAGAAAGGTCATAGTTAACCCCTAAGGGTTGACTCGACCAATAAGAAGGGGGAATTTCCAAACAGGAGGTTTCTCGGTGGTAGGATTTTTGACCTTTTGTTTTAAGGGTGGTCAGGCATGGGCCTGGCTGTTTGTGTCCAATTATACTCAGATAGATATAATACTAATAGATATAACTCACACTGCATTCTATGAGAAGGTGATGTACACTAAAGGTTGAGTCATTACATGAGGATTAGTTAGACTGGGGGGGATGGGGGGGGTGTTGGGAGCACAGATCCCAGATCCCAGAATGAGTTGTAAATATTCTTTGTTAACCATAACAAATAATTGTGTCTGATTTGGTCTCACTCGTTACACAAGCCAGACTCTGATTGTCTTGCTGGTGCTGTAGAGGGGGCCAAACTGCACTGCCCAAGCAGCATTTTAAAGTAAGAGCTGAAACTTACTTATAAAGCATAGTAGCTCATGAAGAGTCTTCTAAGCCTTTTTATTTTCCATTTGTGACGCTCTAGTATGCCTAGAAGTGTGGATATCTTGGTCACTTCGCCAATAGAATAATAAAATCTGATGCTATAATACTGTGAAGGTGTTTTTAGGAATGTAAAACAGGAATATGTATACAACTGTGGTATTATGATACTCTGTTTTACTGTATGATATGATACAATATGTTTTACTGTAGCACTAATGTGCAGGATGACCCGAGTTTGAATTCTGTTCAGGCAGGGCTTTACAGTGTGAGCATTACACTTGCATTTGCAAGTGAAAATTACTGTGCGTGAATCTGGAAAAATATTTGGATGCACTGGTGCAAGTGACATCTGACAGCCGATTGAGGTCATGAATTTCATACCCATTTGAATAAAAGGTCCCCAATGCAATGGACCTTAAGAGCAAATTATGTTTCGTGGTGATTGGATGATTTTAGTTGATTTCCATACAAATAAATAGAGAATGTCTAAAAATGGGCTAGTCTTTGAGGTCTGCACATAAAACACATTCTTGCGTTCTATTTTTTAACTAGCTGGTCTATATACACTATAACGTCAATCATGTCTTTGATTGTTGCATCAATTTTTTTTTTTAAATCTGCTTTTTATGCCATGATTGCTTAATTTTAAGATGGTGTGTGAAGTTAGAAAATTGTTTTTTGGTAAAAAAACACAAAAATTCTGTGATTATATAGGAGCTATATATATATATATATATATATATATATATGCCTCATTGTGCATTTATTTCAGTTATTTATCTACTGTCCAATTAAGGACAGAAGCCTATTACATATAATAAAAAAAATAAAAAATAAAAAAAAATAAAAATAATAATAATAAACAACAGGAATACCCATACCCTGGAACATAGTAAGAGTTTTTCTCTCAACAAATTGAGTGAGCTTATACAGGTAAATCAAATAGGTGTAAACAAAGATGACCAGAAAATAGTGTGTGTTTACATTCATAACACTTGTGATTTAAAGGGGAACTTGGCATATCTAGCAATTTCTTTGCTGATTTTCACTTTTGTTGTCGCATGTTTTCTCATCGAGCTCCCCCTACAGCTGTGGGGCGTATATTTCACAACACTGTGGTAAAAAAAACTCACCTGCGGCACCCTCCTCCCCCTTTCTACCGCTGCTCATGTGCATTTGTTATTATCGGAGCCGGACAACTTTATCGTGTGGAGCTATGTCTACCGAGGTGGGTAATACATCATACACAGTATCATAGAATTATGTTGAATTGCCATAAAGCAGTTTGTGTTTCTCGCTCGCTCTCGCTTCTCACGAGACTTCCTATTTCCAACTTACCGAGACGTTAGTCCCCATGTTGCAAGGTTGGTTTTCCACCTGGGAACGCTGGGGGGAGCGGGGAAAGTCACCATTTTCACCAGAACAGATTATTTAACCATCCAAATGATTTCTAAATTAGGGATGTCCCGATCAGGTTTTTTTGCCTCCGAGTCATTTGATTTTGAGTATCTACCGATACCGAGTCCCGATCCGATACTTATATAATACATAAAAAAAGAATAAAGAAGAGAGAAAAAAACAGATCCAGGATGTTACTTATTTTTTATTTAATTCACCTTATTTTAACATTCAACAACTCTGTTAACAAACAGAGCACTTCTGTGAGGTAGCTTGAACAATCAAGTAATAGGCTAAATAACATAAAATCTTCACTTTTGGACTTTAGTGCAACAGTAAATATAGAAAAAGTCTAATATAAAAACAAATTGCACCTCAACTTAAAATACCCGCCAGGCATGTAAACAAAAAATAAAAATGTTTTAAAGGTGTATAAAAAAATAATGAGAATATATATATATATATATATATATATATATATATATATATATATATACATATACACATTAGGAGTGTAACAGTTCACAAAATTTGCGGTTCGATACGATACAGCAAAAAGAAAGAAATGCCAGAGAAATGTCCTATTTATTAAAAGAAAAACTATTTTTAAATTAGTTTGAGTTTTCCTACATTTTGAAACTTTCAGGTTTATAAATGGGGGTAATCTTTGAAGGATGAACAAATAATGTTTTGGTAATCACATTAAAAATAACATTTAAATATATATTTATATAATATTTGAGTTTTGAAGTGCAACATTAAATCCATGTTCATTCACGGCACAATGTTTCTCCTGGTTCCCACGTCAGCGCTGTTTGATCTAATAGAGATCTACGGTTAATAACGGAGAAATTTGAATGCTTCTCACTAGATCTCGCAGCAATGTTATTACTTCAGTTGCGAATAGCGAATTCAAATGTTTTCTTCACTGGATCTCTTAGCACAGTGTCGCTTGATCTCGCGCTGCACAGATGTTGCTGGTCCGAACTGATAAATGGTCCGTGAAGCACAATATAATGAGTAGTGCATTTGATGTTGCGCAACGTTGTGGTGGTCGCGCCAGCGCGGATTTTGTCTGCAGGAAAAATGGTCCTAGGAATCGTTCGGTTTGTATGCGTACCGAACCGGAAGCCGCGTACCGAAACGGTTCAATAATTACGAATACATGTACCGTTACACCCCTAATTTACATATATCCGAGTCCTGATCGGGAGGTAACGTCCGATTCCGATCGAGTCTGAAACCACGTGATCGGGCCCGATTTACGATCGCGTGATCGGATCGGGACATCCCTATTCTAAATGGTTTTATTAAGTTAAAATAGTTGCCAAGTTCCCCTTTAACCTATGACACACCAAGGAGATCCCTATAAACTTCTGGCCCTGTGACAAATCCTCTCATATACCAGAATACACGCATATCTAATTAATGTATGTTCATTTTTTCTTCTCTTTTAAAACATCTTTTTACATATTAAAATGTAATTTACACCTGTGATGGCAAAGCTGAAATGTCAGCATCATTACTCCAGTCTTCAGTGTCACATTGATCCTTCATATATCATTCAAATATGCATATTTAGTGTTCAAGAAAAAAACATCTTGTAAGCTGTATACTCCTGATTTTTAAGCAATAGACTTGACACAAAATATCCATAGTATCTACAAATCATTGTGCTAAAATAGGATCATATATTTGATATCAGGGGCGTGGAAGTTGGGTACATCAGAATGGAATGCAAGAGAATAAGCTTTTTGAACTTTTTTTGAGCAGCTGATAAATAATGAAAACTTTATACACATTTTCACAGGTTTTTTTTTTTTCATGTAAAATTACAAATACCAGACTTTTCACCAGTCAGATTCTGTCCAGCAGATATTAACATTATTTTTATAGAATTGAACTCTAACAGTGTATTATTAAAGTGAAAGGTTTTTAACCTGCTCGATGCTTCAAAGATGAATGTACTGTAGCAGAACACCTTCCCCCCTCCGTGGTCCCACCACCTCAGTCAAGACTTCATCAGTGTTACTCTGAGCTGCGGAGGATCCCTGATCCTTCCTGCATTCCGAGAGGATGCGGCCATGTTTGGCGTCTCCACTGTCATGTTTCATAATTTCACGCTTGCCTGAACAAAAGGCTCTCACAGTTCAGTTGGAGCGTGTCAACTGCACTCCGACAAGAGAATCTCACTTCTGCCTGTCTGATTGGTCACTCCAACAAGCAAAAAAAAAAAAGAGGCAAAAAGAGTGGACCTTTCTGTGTTTCTCTCCACTAAATTTTGCTCGTGTGCACCTCTTTCTTGGCTTTCCATCAGTGAAGGTTAATGAAAGGGAGCGGGATAGTTTGGAGCGAAAACATTGGAAATCTTTGTCTGAGTTCATTGCTTTTTGACAAGGTACAGCGAGCCACTTTATGGTCACATAAACTACAGGGCAGACACCGTCACCAGGACATATCCCACCATGCCTGCAGTTATGAGACCTGTTATTTACAGAAGCCGTCAGCAAGTTATGCCTGAGCAACTTTTACACTGGTCTGAATTTGTCCATCCAAACTTCTTTGGGGAGTGGATTGTTGTGAGCGAACAGTGTGACTCCCTGCAAATGAGTTTGGGACAAGGCTGGTAGCCTCTGTTAGATTAACTAAACCTTCTGAGTGCACAGGGATTTTAAGGATTTTAAATGTGATGCACTGATGTCAACTTTACAACATGAAGTCCTAGATGTTATATCAGGAAAATAAATTTTGGTAGAAGTGTAACTATATTTGTTCTTACTGTATTTGCAGCAATAGTAATAGTAAATTTAAATCTGTTAAACATTTCAAATGAATAAAACAAACAATAATAACGAGTAGTCTGATATTATTATTTAATTATAGTGCATTACATCGTGAGTATAACACACACACACAGGTTTGTGTTGTGAAAGTCAAAGTAAACTTTGAAAATGCACACTGTGAAGCAACAGCTTATTTTATTTTAAAACATATTTTTCAATGCCTCCATATGCCAATGTAGCTTTCCTCACCCCTCAGATTCTCCTTCACAGTAAACATGCCTTCAAAAACAAGCCCTCTTTTGTCCCATTAAATGTCACCCGACTGTGAGGTCCAGGCTTCATCTGTCTCTCTGATTTTAGCATCATTCTTCTGCTGACCCCATCTTGCTGAGTCAATTATATCAAATTAGCTGGCATTAAAAATAGTATATTTGATGGCGCCCCTTGTTCTGTTATGCTGTTTCTATGGGAACCACATGAGAAATCTGCCTGAAGTGAACTGCTAGATTCTTGTTTCATTGTACGTGTTAAAGCAAACTGTGCACTGGGTTTATTGGCCAATGTGCATGTCTACAGGGATTCTAAATAGAAAAGAAACCCTTCAGTATGTAAGAGTTTGTTTCGACCCTATCTGCAAGAAGCAGGCTGTTTCTCATCAGAGTTTCAAGCCATTTCACTTTTGAGTCAGTCCAACTTCCTGTTCTTTATTCTAATTTTAAACTTAACTCAGCCTGTTTAGAAGTAGGTGCACTGCCTGAGTGAAACAATGTAGTTCAGAGCATGCCATAAATGCATGTTTTTCTTATCTGTGTGCACATTTAGGAGCAGTAGTCCCCCATCATTCATTTACACATTATTGTTTTGCACTTCCTCTCTCTAACTTTTCTTTCTTCCTCTCTGCACTGTATATTTATTTGAACCCTATAGTCATCAAGTAAATGATGATTGCACCCCTGTACCCTTTACTTCAGCCTAAAGCAGAGATAACACTTTCATTACACGACACAGTTTTCAACTAGAAACGGAAAACGTTTTATGCGTTTTGGCCGTTCATTTACAAGACAACAGTGTTTTGGGGGCCTAAAAACACAAACGTTTGAAAACGGGTTTCAAAGTGCAAGTTTTTTAGAATGATATCATTATCGTCCCCAAAAACGCGAATCTGTGAAAACTGTGATGGCATGTACATGCATATTATGTGTTTAGTATATAGGCATGCACGTTCTGAGCGAGTGGCCTGTAAAAGAATGCGTATGAGCACTTTCTTTACAAAGTGACATCGATCACCAGAACCTGAATTTGTGAGGAATGTGGGAGTTTTTTTGATATCAGGGTGTTATACACCCCAGTCTGCAGGAATTGCTCATCAACAGTAAATACTTTTTTTTTTTTGTACAGTTGTGGTTACAAACTTTCTCTCTACCTTTATGGATTTCTGTTTGATTTCGACCTTTGACCTTCAAAGTGTGTCACTGGAACATCAGTATGAGGTGACTCAGCATGAATACTACATTGCTTAAAATATTGGCATTAGCATCATCCTGCCCCCTCTTATGCCCTTGGCTTTCCCAGAGGCCCTGCTCTAGCAGCTGTAATTTGAGATGCATTACTTGTTTGGTTATGGAAGAGCAGTTTTATACTCTTGACAGTTTTATATGAATTGTCCTCAGGCATTTCATAAGTGAGCTGAGTGGGTGGCAAGTCTTAACGGTCAACAGTCTGTATCAGGACTGCACGCTTCACAAGGAGCACTTATCTTTTATTAATATCACTTCATTAAAAGTTTTGCTTTTCTGCTTTTCTTTTGCTTCATTCCTTATTTCCCTCCTAAAAAGACATTGCTAATTAATCAACAGAAAAACAAAAACACCATGAGCCAAATGCGAAAAAGTCAGATAGCAAGGTTCAGTGCTCTAGTGTGAGACAATTAAAGCATGCAACAAACAACAGACGCTGAACACACCTCAATGTGCTAATTGTAACTCCAGCTGAGGGGACTTGTGGGTGCGATTGAGTGGGACCTTTTCATTATTGTCACCTTCCTTCAACGTAGCTTGACCGCCCCCTCTCAGTGCCAGTCTGCCCCCTTTTCCAATTATTAAACTTTATTAAGACATTTGTTTTATAGAGATGGCCTTTGCACTTTTGGGTGAGCTCTGCATGATAGGATGTTGTTTTGTGTTTGACTAATTGAATCCTGCTTGGTGATTAGAATGTCTTCTTGTAATGAAATTAAGTTTACTTGCATGCCTGTGTGAAATGTGTTATCTGCCACTTTGTGACAGAACAAAGTGAGCAGAACAGAATTGTTTTGGTTTTTTTTACAATTGTAATCTTCTAACTTTGTTATTATGTGTTCACATTGCCATTTGAACCGTTTGTCATAAGGTGGTCTGTGTCAGTGGTTCTCAACTTCTTCAGGGCATCAAGTGGTGACCTAACACACTACCAAAATTGTTTATTACAAGAGTAAACAAAAACATCACAATTTTTGTTAAATTACTATAAACTTCTATGTTTCAAAAACTTGAAACATTATTAACATGACATGAACATGTTAGTGTTACTTACCAACCTAACACACGCAACAAAAACTGGGCCAAAATTACCAAGTACGATGGATTTACATGAAAATACAGTAAAGTTTGATTTAATGAACAGCCTTGGACATCAACAAAAGATGTGTGTACCATTTTCTCCTCCATTTCACTCCTCAAATTATTATTGCCATTTAGCTTTTTTCTTTCACCTGCTGTCCTGCATCCCATCCAGAACAGATCTGTGACCCAGTTGAGAACCACTGGTATACATCTGTCTTTTCCACTTTCAAGAAAAAAACAAAAAAAAACAAAGGCCGTTTAAATTTCTTGTCACAGCCCAAATATCATATTTTAAAACTATTTAAAACCTTCTTTCCAAATTGCAATCAGCTCTTCCATCAAAGCCAAACATCAGGCTGCAGGCTGAGCCTCGCTGCCTCGCCTCAGTATTAGAGCCCGGCCGATATTATCGGCCGATATTAGGCATTTTCCTAACTCTCGGTATCGGCATTTATAATGGCCGATAAATGAATATTTAAAAAAATGCGGGTGCGGTGATTCATGTAAGGGTGGCGCTGCCAATAAAGCACCTAAAAGCTGTCACAAAGAACTGTCAAAAGTTATGATTATGAAGACAACAAATATAGCAAGGAGACATTTTAATTGTTTATTAATAAACAAGTGTTTTGAGTCAGTGTCAGCCAAAGATGAAGTTGACGATGCTGACTCGCGATCTTCAGTGAACGCGCGCCAGAGAGAAATGCACATTTCATACGAGTACATAAGTCTGTCTGTCTTTCGTTTTGAATTGTTCCCTTTAAAAGTAGACATTTCAATATAGATATATTTCAATTCCCAGGTCTATACGCTGAGTTTCGATTCATGAGACGAGCTCCAGTTCACCCGCAGGCGCCTCCGTGTCGAGATTATCTATCGTCTGCTATATTTACTACTTATTTATTAAATCCAGGCAATTGGTTGATGAAACATTGATTAAAATTAAGATACAATTAATACAAAACGAAATTCACTTTGAAACAAAAGGTTTTGTGCTTTCTGTTTGATGTCTATGTGAAAGTTTCAAAGCATATTTTAGTGCCGCTTTCAGAGCGCTCACGTCCGTAGTGCTGAACTGTTGCGTCCGTAACATTGTTTTTTCCTCATAAATGCGAACACGAAAAATAAAATAAAATAAAATGAATATTTTATGTAGCCTGTGGAGACTGCGAGCCAACCCTTCTTCATCCGGTGGGTAGTAGCCTACTTGTGATTTGCGCAGTGTAATTCACAGAATTGATTTCTCTGCTACCAGCCTCTGTCACGTATTGTGTGAGCTTGTGACTATTGCTTGCACGCAGCTGAGAAGTCCTGATTATATTGTCTGCTATATTTACTTCTTATTTATTAAATCCAGGCAATTGGTTGATGAAACATTGATTAAAATGCGTGACGCGAGCGACAAATCTCCGACAGTAAACTGATTCTGCTTTGTCTAGGGTAAACAGCTGTTGCGACGCGAGCATAACGGCCGCGTCCGGTGTAGACACAGTGTTAAAGCTCATTCTGCCTGATAACGCTACGTTACAACATCAAGCAATATTCCAATAATTTATATAATTATAACACTTTATATAGGGCCATTTTGCATTAAGAGTAGCTTAGTTTCACGTTTAGTACATTTTGCTTACTAATTATTTAAAATAGTATAAAAGTACTCTACATATGTAATTAAAAACGTTTTCATTATGATATTATTAATTTTACTTTAGTAAAAAGATCTGAGTTCTTCCTCCACTGGTAGAGATTAGAGGAATTAAGACTAAAAATAGAAGATAATAAGGTGTTGTCAGTGTCACGGGCACACACGGGAAACAGTAGATCCAAATGCAGTGGGTTTTATTAAGTATAATCCAAATCATAGCCATCCAGGCAAGGGTCAAATTCCATATAATCAATCCAAAATACAAAACAACAATAAATCAAACAAGAAACAGACTAGAAAGACAGACCTCAGAAGTGTGGTGACTATATGTGACGACTCCATGATAAACACTAAAACAGACAGGGAATATATACACACAGAACTAACAAGGTGATGGGAGACAGCTGAGTGCAATGAACTGATGAGTGACAGACAGAATGCTGGGAAATGAAGTCAAACGTGAAAGACACCGTGAGAACTAGGACCTCTAGTGACAACCCAGGGAACACAAACCAGACACTGTGACAGTCAGTGACACTTTTTATATATTTATTGATACAAGTTATGACTAAATTAAAAGACAAAGCCGTTAGTGAAGATTTTGCAACAGTATTTAGAATATAATATAATATAATATAACATGCAATGCAAACTAGTTTGGTTACTGTTCAACTGTATAATTCTCATTCTATCATTCCCCCTGCCTCCATTACATATCTGTGTCACACAAGTGTTTGATCACCACATTTGAGTGATCATTGCAAAACGTGTTTATAAAATATATTTATTCTGTTTATACTGTGTAAAGTACCCATCAAAAGTTTGTACACACCAATAGGAAAGTGTCCAAACTTTTGACTGGTATACTGTACTATAATACACATAAATAATATTGCTACTGTATTATAATATACACATAAATAATATCAACCGATATATCGGTATCAGGCTTTTTTTACTCCCTAATATCGGTATCGGCATCGGCTCCCAAAAATCCATATCGGTCGGGCTCTACTCAGTATCTCTAAGCTCTCGGCGAGGTACTGACTTTAATGTCTCACAGTGTTAAATGGAGAACTAAAAGACCACGGGCAGAAGGAGAACCAGCCGTAGCCTGCAGCCACGCTTTACAGGTTACCTCCCTAATGGAGCTCCCAGGCCTTGAAGTGCAGTTGGGGAGCGGAAGGGGGGAAAATGTCAAACGCTCATCTGAGACCCATCATTAAGGACTTTCTCTGACTGGAGATTAGGAAAGTGGATGGGTAGCACAAAAGAAGAGACAGCGATAATTGACTACTTTTATTGCAATGGGACTAATTCACAATGAAGCACACAGCACCTAGTCATGTGAAGACCTGAGTGATCTTCTAAATAATGGGAGTTCGAAATATAGCGGTGTTATCCAGGTGACTGAGGGTAGCGACTTTACAGGGAGTTGGATTTGTCAAATGTGGCAGATATGCATCGCCAAAAGCGGATTTGGTTTGACTTCTTATTATCAATGGTTGCAACAAAGTGTAATGTAATGTTGTGGCTGTAATATCATAAGCCTGGTTTTCAACCAGCTCAGACCCTGGAGTTTGCATTTTAAGCTGAACCTCTAGTTCTCATCTTGCCATTCCTTGTAGGCTCACTGAATTGGTCTGAGCTTGGTGTAGCTTGAATTAATCTGCTGTGCTTTATTTTCACATGTGAATATGGCCATCATGGCAAATAATCTTTTCATATTTGATTGCGGTATCCACTTCCCCAAGGCAACTATGTACTGGGTTAATTGAATTTCAGAGACCATCCTAAGTTGGTCAGCAAAGATTGAAGTGTGTGTAATCGTAATTTCGGCAAGCACTGCTCTTGTACGCTTGGCCAAATGAATGGTGACATCACAATTTAATATATATATATATATATATATATATATATATATATTAGGGGTGGAACGGTACATGTATTCGTACCGAACCGAAACGGTACGGGCGTCACGGTTCGGTACACGAATTTACACGGAGAATACACGGTATAAAAATAAATAAAACTCGCGTGGAAATTAATTAATGTAATGCGGAACTACTGTTAGATACGCAGGTTCTTTAGGGACACATAATCTGTACCATCGGCTTAGCTCTGAACGCTCGTTCACTTCAAACGTTGGCTTTATACGTGCGTCCTATTCGCTTTGGACTAGCGTCGAACTAGACGCGATAGACGCGAATTTAACGCTCTATTCGCGTTTAGTGTGACCACATAATGAACAGGCTGCGATGTCAAGATTGCAATGCTGGAGTGTGTGTGTTTGTGTGTGTGTGTGAGAGAGAGGTGCGGCCGCGATCTAACAGTGAAAAACATAAAAAACATACTCCGTCATTTTGTTCATACAGATCATTAAACCTGCAAAGTGTTTACTTATATTTGTGTACACTCGCAATAAAACACAACATTGTGCTTTTGTCACACTGTAAACTCTTGTCAAACTGTAACCTGTCACCCAACCAAAATCTCTCTCTCTCTCTCTCTCTCTCTCTCTCTCTCTCTCTCTCTCTCTCTCTCTCTCTCTCTCTCTCTCTCTCTCTCTCTCTCTCTCTCTCTCTCTCACACACTCACACACACACACACACACACACACACACACTGTTTTAAAAGCAAAACATATTTATCCAACTCCATTTCAAAACAGTCTGTGGGTCCCATCTTTTGGACATTCATCGCTTTGGTTTTAATTTCTCGTCCTCGGAGCACTAATCTTACAAATTCCACATTGAATAAAAAATCAAATTGAATGCGTTATTAATGGTAGTATTATTTTATACAGAAATCAATTATTTCTAATTCAGATGAGAATAACGTTACATTGTTAATTAATAATGTTAATTAAAATTAAGGAAAACAAATATATTGATCTGAAATATAGCAAATTAATTTTAAATTAATTCAGGTACAATTACCAAACATATCGCAAGGTCTTTTTGTCTTTTTACTAATTTAATTAATAAACTAATTATATAAAACTATTGTCAGTGCACTACAAATAAACTGGTTCTATGCCTTTATTAATAAAACTTATTTAAAAAATACAATGCCTTCTGCATTTTTGTTTTGCTTTTCCCTCCATTGTACCGAAATCGTACCGAACCGTGATGTCTGAACCGAGGTATGAACCGAACCGTGACTTCTGTGTACCGTTCCACCCCTAATATATATATATACTAAGAAACTAAAGGTACTATATAGAAACTAAGGTTTTTCTTTGTCCATTTACGAATATTAGAACTAAGAGCTGGGTGCTGAAGAGCAAAAAGTTGTCATGACATCCAAATTGACACTATATGCATTCTAAATTTGCCCTGACGTCACTAGGCAGTGTGGTCTATTGGTTGATTAATAAATAAGTATTTATTAACATTAATCTGGTTCTTAGTCCAATCCAATTCTTTTTTTTTTGATGCATGCTGTTTTACTCAGAAATATGCCACATTACATCACAGCCTCTTTTGCAATGTCACTTTACTTTATTGCTCCATTTTTTAGTTTTTATATCTATTTATCTATGGCTGTCTTGAGCAGATTTCATATCTCACTGTTTTTTTTTCCAGAGTCTTGCACTATGGGCAATGTTCTTATAGGTGTGGTATGTAATATTGACCGCTGGCTGTTAAAATTGGTACTGCAGCCCAAATTTAAAATATTGGAGAGAGTTGTTTCCCCTGCCTCCTCCTCAGACGCGATGCTCACGAGGATTGGCAGATTGAGGACACAAAACAGGAACAAGCACAATTGACTACTTGCACTGAGCCTCGTGACGCACTTCCGTTTTAAAATAGTACAACTTACTTATTTCTGGTTATGTACATTTAATGTTAACACAGAGAACATGATTCATTATTTTTAATCATTTGACAGCAATAAAAACATAGTAATAATCTGCATTCTCATGTATGTAGGTCAGCTGAATGCTGTTTCCAGAAACTCCCGAGTTGTAATAAATAGAACGCAGAAGTAGTCCATTGACAATGGAAACCAGCGAGCCTTGCACTGTAAGTTGATCAGCTAATGTATCCTCGTTTTAATATGCCTCTAGTCATAGAGCTTTTTAGATGGATGCTTAGGCCTTTTAGGTTGGGTAGAATCTGCGATCTGATCCAGTTCAATTGCTGGCCTCCAGCCAATTGGCAACCCAGGGTTTTGAAAAAAATATTGGCTAAATTGGCAGTGTGCAAGATAGGGGTAACCCCGAATAGTCGAAGATTCGATGCTTCGATAGGAGGAGCCTGATTCGACTACCAATCTCACGGTCGAATCTTCGCAGATGTTATTAAACGAGGATTATGTCATTTTGGCTGAGTGTGCTCAATGTCTGATTTCACATAGAACTACTGGTTTTCTGTCAATACGTTAATATACAGCCTATTATGATAATGCTGTCAATAAAAATGTGCAAAGAAAGCAGCTTTAAATAAATATTTTTTAACGTGCGTGCAGCGTGAATAAATCCAAACACCCCGTGACAGATTTAAGTTTCACTTTCGATCTGTGACCGACAGAGGAGCGTCTTGTCGGCAGGGATTTAAATCTTTAAAAATGTCTGGGATAAGAAAATCTAAAGATGCACACCATCAGAAGGATATTCTCCAAGGCTGGATTTAGCATCAGGAAAACCATGATTGCACTTCTGCTGGCCAACGTTAACAGGTCGGTTTTCCTCGGGACGTTCTAAAACGCTCAATGTGAAAAAAGCTTTTAAAACGCTTAAATGGCACTTTTACGTGCTTAATGTATGTACACAGTAGGCTATACACACCTTAAGAAACCATTCTATGTGGAGATTAGCAGATGACCCCAGAATATGAACGCAACGCATTTCTCCTATAGAAAGTCACGTAAAGCTTTTTCTTTAACGGTTTTCTATGGGAGGAAAATGCTTAACATAGCCTATAATAAAACGCGTTGCGTTCATATTCTGGGCTCATCTGCTTTTCTGTAGGCTATATAGTAGGCGCTTTATTAATAAGGTGTGTACAGAATTTGATCTTTTAATATAACAGTTTTAGGACAAAGCCGTTAAGCGTTTTTCACGTTAAGCGTTTTAGAATGTATTTTATCCGCGCACACAATGTGAAAAGACTCAAACGGACACAGGCCGAGTGAAAGACTGGGTTTAGTTTTCTCGATCAGGTATGGGTACAAGTGATTTCAAAACATTTCAGCCGGTTCTAATTTGATTTTTGGATACTGTGACTGTGAACATGTTTAGCTAAAAAGACTCCCGCTCCAGTTTAGTGTTTATTGTTGTTTCTGCAGTTAAAAAGACAAAGTTGACAATCCTGGCCATACTTTCGTTATTTTAATCATTTCTTTATTTTAATTTTATTAATTGATCACTCAGGGTGATCTAATTTAACTATTTGTGACTTGTGTTTTGAATATTTGTTCTCCTGCACTTTAGGCATTTTGGACACATTTGTTCTGCTTCCTGTGACTTGATTCTGACTTATTTCGTTTTGTATTTTTTTTTATTATAAATGTAGGCCTATATTGTGTTCTTAATTGTTGATTATTTTTCAGTGCATGTGGCAATTCAGGCAATTCAGCCGATTTAATTTGATTTGCATGTGAAATGCAAATCCTATCTGCAGTGTGGCCTTTCTGAGGTTATTTATGTTATTTCTTAGTTTTATTGATCCAAAATGTTTTTATACATTTTATTCTATATCTTTGTGTGATGTTCTGTACATCGCGGCTTTAAAATGTTAAAGCCCCGCCCCGCCCCCTCCCAAACACCACACACGATTCGACTATTAGTCGACTATAGGCAGGACCTGACGAATCTGATTCGACTATGAAAATCCTTAGTCGGGGACACCCCTAGTGCAAGATCACACAAACAAAAAAATATATATATATTTAACTTAACATTTTTCCTAAATCTCTGCAAACATGTAATTTGTATTTTTTTGCTTTTATTACAATCACAAAAATGACATACAGCACCTTTAAGATGATGTGTGAAGTTTGCAACAGATTACTTTTTAAAAACATCCTTGAGACATCTGCGTTCTGTTCCAATGACCTGATAGTTCAGGGAATTCATAAAATCCCTCTCTTGTTTTCATTATGTCAGAGTCTGTCTTTTCTTTGTCCTTTTGACTACCAGGTGTTAACATACAGATGTTCCTTTTAAGCTAATGCTGTGGTGTGACATGATGCAACAAAATCCATAAATATGTCTCTGAGAATAAACACTAGTACGATTATGATTTCCCCTTCACCCCAGGCCACAATTCATCAGCACTGAGGGTTTTGCTATAGATGGTATATACTTATTGGTGTTACCTTCCACATATTTCCATAATTCATGTTCTAAATGTACAATACGTGTCAATACTACCAAATGATTCATAAATTATTTCAGATTTCCAGTGTATCTTCCTAAATATTAACTACATTGATTTCCACACACTACAAATGGATTGTACATCATCATTTCTCAAATTGCAAATTAAAGTACACTCTTGGGCTAATAATATCCCTTTTCCTAAGTTCTTACATGTCAGTGTTAAGAAGGAATATGAATGAATGTCTTATGTCTGGCATAATACAGCTGAGAATTTCATTATGGCAAACCCCTCATGGGATTCTCCGGTCTAAGCTTAACAAGCCTCTCATTCTCAACATTTAACCCAGCCATGTATAATGCATTAGAACAGACCATAAGCCTCCTGCTTTTTTACTAATAGGCTTTTTGCTAGACTTTTTATTTATTTATTTTTTCTAGTTTTATTTAAACAAAAAATGTAACTTAAGTTTGTACTACATGCTTGGAAAAACAACCAATACAGGATGCTCAGTAACAGTATTCTGTTTTGGATTGAGAGTGCAAATTGATATGATATTAAATTTGTACTGTATTAGATTTATTTTGAAACATCCAGACAGAATCCTTACATTTATGGTGCCTATTTTAAGCATAAATCACCACACAGTGGACCACACAGTTAAGTGACTATGGTGGAGAGCACAATCCACCACCAAGTTACCATTTAATGCTATTTCATATCTATTTCAATAGCGCTAGTATTTGAAAGTAATAACTGACACCTGGGCGGATCTTGTCAAGGGTTGTATAAAAATTGTAGGAAGCCAGGACTCTGAGAATGGCCGAGTTTAGGATGAGAGATTCCAGCCATCCTTTGCAGAATCTTTTTAAGTTGTTACCTTCTACTCGCAGATATTCTTTACCACTTTGTAGGACTAATAGATTTAAAAATTATTGGTTTTGCCATTGGTTTTCTAAATTATTTTAGAGTAATTAATTAAGGAATTAAAAAAATATATATATACATACTGTTGTGTGTTTGTTTTTGTTTTTTGTTGATTGTATGGATTACTGCTGGCTGTAAAACAAATTGCCCCTTGGGGATAATAAAGTTAACCCAACCTAACCTAAGGGTTATATTTATCAAGAGGCTTTACATAAACGTCTGACTCCTACTTGAATTACAATTGCATATTGTGTTTTGTATGCATCAAGTGGTCGATGTAGAACATCAACAGCCATGGTGTCCTTTGAAAAGTTTGCTCACTCAAGAGGTGAAGTGCAGACCCACCACATCCTTCTCCATCTCTGCTGATCTTGTTTTCATCAAGGATGGACAGAATTCAATACCTCCACTAGACCAAGGACTGTGTGTTTTCTGCACTAGAGCAGTGTAGTTTTTTTTTTAGCCAACCAAAGCTGCTGGTCAAAGCTATGAAGTATTTTTTTATTTTTTACACACATTGATTGGCACCTTACAACTCCCACTTCAAACCAGAATTTTCTTTTCTTTTTTTTTACAAGAGGTGAGGCACCATATTTTATTTGCACTTTATAGAGCTGCTATTCATGGTATATAGATCATTTTAGCTAGTAATAGACACAGGGATTCAAATTACAACATATACATAGGCTGCAAAGAAATTATTTTTAGTAACACATTACATAGGTTTGTATTCTATATCTAAAGGTTGTAATACCTGTGGATATTGGTTGTGAAACAGTTAGACATTATGAGCTTTATTGATTACAAACTGGTTGTCCACTCTAGAAATTTCATCATTTCTGTTCATTGTAGTGAGAAACACAAATGGAACAATATCAAGATATTTCACAACCACAGTCTTGCCGTTAGGGCAGACATGTGTGCAATGAATAAAAAGTAGCTCCTCACACTAGGATGCAAGTCTTTGCAGTATTGCATGATTTAAGTAATGGGATTCAATTTCATCCTATTTTTTTTTTTTTTTTTTTTTTTTTTTTTTATGGATGTAGTTGTTGATCTGTGCAGCCATCTAATGTAAGTATGTGTCTGATTATTTTTCAGTGCGAAAATGGTTGTAAATGCTTGCACTTCATTCTCAAATGGAACCAAAAATCAAGCAATTTATTGCAAACGGCTGTTCATCTCAAGCCATTTAGCAAGCACATTTAGTTTCACAAACTATGTTATGATCCTCTTAGGATTGTGAAATGTTTATTATTAGCTAAATGTTCATAATATTTTCAGAGAGCTTTGCTCAAGGCCCTTTGTTATCATGCGCTTAATTATTATTTTGTCATTTGCTCCCCCCAATGTTCATACCTAATCTATTAATTACAATCTCCATTAGCATTTTAATGAGAATAGGGCCAATAATTAAATCAGCATATTTAAAGCTATAATTAAATGACCCCTGTCTCTGCTTTGATGGCTAAAAGTAAGTAGTGTAATGCGTGTGATGGAGAATGAGAGAAAGAGAATGAGAGAATCAAAGCTTGCCATTTTAGTCTGGGATCTGATGACTGAAACATATTTCAGAGGTCACTGTTTATTTTAAAGTTCTCTGATGGCTGCATTTAAGGAGTGGGATTACAGAGGCTGCGTAATTACAAGATCACAGTTGAATATGGAGGCTGAAATAATCAATTTCTATGTTTTGCTACATATGCTTTCCGTAATGTGTCTCTCGCTATAATAGCTAGCGGCTTGAATCTTGATCCTGGTGGGAGGCTGTCTACCTTGCGTTCTTTTTTCTTAAAGAATATCTGCACAGAACTGCTACAGTACCTGTGCAATGGAGCCTCATTGACTGCACTCTTAACTGTTGCTATGTGAGCATCGCTGATCTCAACCCTGCAGCTCACAGCCAGGCAGGGAGGCACGTGAGGCCATAATGAGAAAAGACAAGCTCTCTCTCTAATAGCTTTTATCTCAAACAAAAAAAAACGACTCCCATCGGCTGATGGGAGACTTGGAGCTGTCCACTCTCCACCCAGCATGCAGGAGTAAGGGCTGACCCGGGACCAGCGACTCAGTGCCGGCCCCGGGCGGCAATAATAGTCAGGTTAGTGCTCTCCACTGGCCTTTAATGGCAGCGCAGTGTAAACAGCATCATGAGAGTGGGACTAGATTATGGGGTCGTGCTCTCTTGCAACTTGGGGATATGAACATGCATCGAGTGAATGTGCCTCTAAGGGGGCCCTGATTAAAACAGCCTTTACTGTTTCATTGTTCTCTTCAGAGAATTTACCTTTGACAATGAGACAGCATTTATAAAAAATAAAAAAATAAACCGTTTTTGCAGTGGGAGACTAATGTTCCTTGTTAGTGCAGCTGCTTCTCAAACATTGTGCCAGTACCGATTTGAGTTCTCTTTTGCAACTTATCATGCTTGAACAGACAAAAGCACACAAAATTATGTCGAAATGCCGTTTTTGGCGAGTATCCTCATAAGCTCAGCCTTAAATTAATTAAAAAGTCTTAAATTAACATAAAGAGAGAGAAAATTGCATGTGTTTTAGATCCATGCCATTTGCATCAGATACTGAAGACTAAAAATTAACTGTTTAATGTTATTTTTAAAAAATTATTTATCTTTATTCATTCGGGTCTGTCTCGGGTCGGGTTTTTCTTTAAAAATAAAATAATTTATGCACGTCGGGTTCGGGTAAGTAGTGATTCGGGTCGGGTACAGTTTTTAGGACCCGAGAAGACCTAGTTCCAATGATGATGATACATTAAATGAGTACATGTTCTTTACAAGGAAAGGAATGTTTCAACTGATGCAAATGTACCACTAATGTATACACAGAGGGATGGTGTATTGTACCATGTGTAAGCATGACATATACGTTCCATTTTTAAACATAAGCAACATGTTTCTACCTTACAAGGAAGTTGAAAGTCTCTCTGTGTAAGTTCAATCTTACTGTACCACCTCAGAGAAACATAAAGGCATGACGGGGTGAGAGGAAGGAGAAATAAAGGCATGAGCGGTGAGGGAGGAGAAACACCAAGAAACCATTTACAGCTAGCATGATAGGGTGAGAGGATAGAGAAATGAAGAACAGAGAAATCTGGAATGAAGAGACCACCTCACCTATAGCCTTATTATTAAATGCCTGTTTCTCTCGCTCTGACACAATAACATAATACATAATAAATCTCTTGGCAAAAATATCTGGTGTAGCTTCCGTGATTCAACATTCATGGGGAAAGCATGATTTTCAAATCTTAGATTTAACCTGTTAAGCTTCAAGCCCACTTTTGAAAAATCCCCAGAAATGACATACACAAACTGAAACAGATACAGTTCATGAACCCTTTGCACTAAAAGCACAAGTATGATCTCATTTGAAAGCTGACACCTGGTTGTTTATTGTAAATGTAGAATTAATTATTGTCATAATGAAAAAAAAACATTTTAAATAGCTTCAAAGTTTTGTAAAGTTATTAGAAATTTATTTTTATGAAACATCTTCATGAAAATAAAATTGAAGTTGGCCCTGGAGCAATCTAGAAATGCACTGCAGCTAAAGTCACATGTCTGACCATTTTATATTTAAAATCTGAAAATGATAAGTATAAAGCTCTGTATTTAGTTAAATGTTTTTCAAGATCATGTCAAATTACTTTATTTTGATTAGACTCTATTAGCAAACTGATGTTTAGTCATCTTCTGAGTCATCTATTCAGTCTATTGTCTCTATTGTTTTGTGGTGCCCCATTCAGTCTCAGTCTCCCCTGCACACATTTACACCTCTCCAGACTGGTTATTATGGCTCTAAATATGCATTTCTTTTGTCTGCATTATAGCTACTAACGACTGGCTATTCACAAGCTATTCATAGGGTTTCAAACCCTAATTTCTTTTATCAAAGTTCTCACTAAATATTTGAAACTGGTATCAAATGCACTGAAACATTTCAGTAAGCATTCCTATTTAGAAAAAAATCATAAAACAATAACTGCTCGTGGCAGGTGCGCCTGGGCTCGCTAGCATGTTAGCTTAGCACACCATCAATACACGACCATTTATGAGATTAAAACCATGTTTGCGCTCCAAACTCACTATATAACGCAAGTCTAGTGTTTTAAATAATCTTCTGTGATCTAACTTGGCTTCAGATAAAAAAAAAATCAGACAGAAAATGTATTATTTAGTGTTCTGAACGATGATGAAATCTATATCGATTAGCATTACATTATAAATATAATCTATTATTATGAAATACCTGGCATGGCTTGAAGAACACAGGTAACTCAAATATCATTGCAATCATGTTTATTGTCTTCAAAACATCTTTATCTGCATGTTACAGCGATCTCTGTACTTTCTGTATCACTCAGTGACGTCCTGGAATGTCACATGACTATGGGTCTTCTTCATGATCTATATATGGACTTTTATTGGACATAATAGCGCCCCCATGCAATTGGTATGAATGGAAAACACAGCACATCTCAGTAAGAAGCGATCATTATGATTACATCGACGCATTTGGGTATAAATTCAATAAATATTATTCCTGTCTATAGAAATATGATGTGAATCTATGAGAATATATCAATATTTCTCCACATCTGCACATTGTTGAGCTAAAAGCCCTCAGGGACGTTGTTTTGTGAATCGCTGTCATGACGACAGCACGGAGTGTTTTTTATGAATGGACCAGCTGACGCTTATAATTCATATTAAAGGTATCGACTCATTTTTTTCATTTCATAACTCCTGACACAAATTAAGACATAACTGTCACTATAAGTTTCTCAGAATACAATAGTGGTCAAATACTGAATCTTGAGTCTTATATCTTTTTAATGATGTATAGTTTGTCAAGGTATAACATTAAATCTGATAGTATATTTGAACTAAATAAAAAAAAAAACGCTTCAGTGCGCCGACGCTCTGGAGAAGGTTAAGAGGTTAATAAAGAATAATCTATATTTAACTAAAGAATATGCAGTTATTTTACATGTGCTTACTCAATTTCTGTAGTAATTCTAACCTGAATACTACTGTTAAATCTACCTGGAAATTTTAAAGCACTGTTTATTTCATTTATCTGTTTTATTGTATTTATTTGTGCTATCGCTTGTATCACACTGTCTCTCGGATAGCGTGCAATAGGGTTGTGCCGATAGAAGATAGTATTGTGTATCTTATGTAGCAAATTAGCTCTATGAAATATTAATAATCAATCATAACTTGTTATAATTGATTATGAATATTTGGATCAGTTAATCGGGTTAACTTGATGTAGCTACATTAACATTACAACCAATTACTCGGTTCATCCCGTGAACACTCAATATTGGTTATTAATTGATTAATAGAAATGTACATATCCGGGTCATGGGAAATGTCTTTCTTACCAAGTACTACTAAGAGCAAGTAGTCAGGATCTATGATTAGTGACTCCAGATATGAGCTTGAGACACGGACAACTTTACGTGTGATATAAACAAGACTTTATTAACTAGACTAAACATTTAAACTACTCTAAAATACACATACATACATGCATACAGTTTACCAAGGGAAATAGAGCTGAAGCAGAATACAGGAAAGCAAGAAGTTATAGCATTGTTTGAAGTTCAGCAGATCAAAAGCCTGAGCAAACCATCAGTTTAGTTCTAACTCACCCGTTTTAAAAAGGGGTAAGAATACTTAATGTATCAAATAATGAGACTAAGTTTGATACTTGCATGTTTCGCCCATTTTAATTAAACTGTCCTTATGCAATTTGTTGAGGCTCCAGTTGATCTTTGCTGATGTGGACTTGAGAGAGAACCAGTGGGAGTCAGAGGATCTTTGGTGAATGTAAACACAAGGCCGCAGCCTGGCGCAAGCTTGGGGGTCCTTGGGGGACTTCTAGTTCAGCATCATCTTCATATTAGGACTTCTCAGGAAGGACCAAGAGAGTAAGAGAGCAAGAGGCTAAGAGAGCAAGAGAGAGCTAAGAGAGCTAATCTTGTGATCAGGGATTTTTAAAGCGTGAAGATGTCACACCCTCTGGAGGTGCGTGAGCCAATACGAAGCGGTCCCTTTGGAGGGAGTCTTTTACGACCCTTTGTGTTCTAGCAGGGCATTTGAATGTTTAATTTCATTGGGTGTTTACGAAAAGAATATACACGATTCTTATAATACTAATGCATCATAAAGTTAGCAAAATGTAATGTAAATTAACAAATGGGGGACGAAGATTGGAGTTTATAGAGACTAAACATGCTACACATATGATTTTGGTTAACCATAGTATGCAAGTCATGTTTCAGACCAAAAAAGTTTAGAAGAGAGAATGAAGACATAGGCCAAACCACATAAAAGGGAAATCATGAGATGGAAAATTAGATACATGTTAATACATTTATCACATGGTTATACACTCACCTAAAGGATTATTAGGAACACTATACTAATACTGTGTTTGACCTTTCGCCTTCAGAACTGCCTTAATTCTACGTGGCATTGATTGAACAAGGTGCTGCAAGCATTCTTTAGAAATGTTGGCCCATATTGATAGGATAGCATCTTGCAGTTGATGGAGATTTGTGGGATGCACATCCAGGGCACGAAGCTCCCTTTTCACCACATCCCAAAGATGCTCTATTGGGTTGAGATCTGGTGACTGTGGGGGCCATTTTAGTACAGTGAACTCATTGTCATGTTCAAGAAACCAATTTGAAATGATTCAAGCTTTGTGACATGGTGCATTATCCTGCTGGAAGTAGCCATCAGAGGATGGGTACATGGTGGCCATAAAGGGATGGACATGGTCAGAAACAATGCTCAGGTAGGCCGTGGGATTTAAACGATGCCCAATTGGCACTAAGGGGCCTAAAGTGTGCCAAGAAAACATCCCCCACGCCATTACACCACCACCACCAGCCTGCACAGTGGTAACAAGGCATGATGGATCCATGTTCTCATTCTGTTTACGCCAAATTCTGACTCTACCTTCTGAATGTCTCAACAGAAATCGAGACTCATCAGACCAGGCAACATTTTTCCAGTTTTCAACTGTCCAATTTTGGTGAGCTCTTACAAATTGTAGCCTCATTTTCCTATTTGTAGTGGAGATGAGTGGTACCCGGTGGGGTATTCTGCTGTTGTAGCCCATCCGCCTCAAGGTTGTGCGTGTTGTGGCTTCACAAATGCTTTGCTGCATACCTCGGTTGTAACGAGTGGTTATTTCAGTCAAAGTTGCTCTTCTATCAGCTTGAATCAGTCGGCCCATTCTCCTCTCACCTCTAGCATCAACAAGGCATTTTCGCCCATAGGACTGCGACATACTGGATGTTTTTCCCTTTTCACACCATTCTTTGTAAACCCTAGAAATGGTTGGGCGTGAAAATCCCAGTAACTGAGCAGATTGTGAAATACTCAGACCGGCCCGTCTGGCACCAACAACCATGCCACACTCAAAATTGCTTAAATCACCTTTCTTTCCCATTCTGACATTCAGTTTGGAGTTCAGGAGATTGTCTTGACCAGGACCACACCCCTAAATGCATTGAAGCAACTGCCATGTGATTGGTTGATTAGATAATTGCATTAATGAGAAATTGAACAGGTGTTCCTAAGTATCCTAATTATTAAAGGGAACGTCTGCCAATTCCTCTCCATGTTGTTAAAACGTATAATTTGTATTAATTAAAATTACTTTTAACCATCTGGGGTCTGAGGTGTTTTCTGGGCCCTGGAGGTGTTCTGACATGCTCTGACATTTATGCTTTTTTCTGATACTTGTGACATTTTCATGGCTAAAGTCTGATTACACTGTATTCAGCACGAACTCTGCTACAATAATATGTCAGCAGCATGTATGTAAAAGTTTTTAGTTTTGAGATAATGATGTTTATGTGTGGTTTGTGAAAAAACTAAAAAACATTGTCACTGAAATAAGGTCATGAAACCCATACTAAGTATTTCTTCACAAGACTTTTGTATCACTTTTGTACAAAAATTGTATCACATAGCCTAGAATATTTGCTTCAAAACTATGTGAAAATCATCCTTATTACGCATTCAGATAAGTCAATAAAGTCTTTTAAAATTTGTATGACGTGTTTTGTGTAAGAAAGCTTTATGCGGGGAGGCGTTAACCAACCATTAATATTGATGGGTTTGACACCTGAGAAAGACAAAGACCCTCTCCTAATGGCCCTATTAGGTGCTATCAGCCCCTATTATGGGAAGCCTTGCACAAAGAATGAGATTTAAAAAAGAATGGCTTTTAGTTGTTTGGATTTATTTACAACACAACGTAATCCAAAGATACACAACAAAGATTTTTCACTTAACCATGTTCATGTAGAGTCTCCTGTGAATGTTGAAGTCAGCAGGACTCATCAGTGGCTTCTGGTCCCTGTAAAACATAAAATAAATAAAATAAACACATGTGAACATGCTGATATCAAGAGAAACTATCGGGCTGCACGATTTTGGGAATACATTTGAGATTTTTCTGGTTAAAATTATTATTAAATGTATATAAAAACACCAAGTTTGCTGTGCATTGTTATAGCCTATGTATAGGGCTGCATAAAATAATAACAGATAGATAGCAGGCAGCCTATATATCTTTAAAAAGGAACACTTCAGTAACACTACACTAGACAGAAATATATGGATTATCATGTTACTTCAAACGTTTCCGTTCGTTATGAAATGAGATTGGAGAAAAACATGAAGCCTAAATGTTGGGCGTGTTTTGCTTTTCAAAACCACAGCGCGAGTGACTCAAACTCACCGCGTGCAGAGAACATTTACTGAAGCGATCGAGCCGCTCCAAAATATGAAATATTATTCTTACCATATTATGAAATATTATTCTTACCATATTATACATATCTACGTGTGAGCAGATATACACAAACACAGTATTTAACAGTAACAGTTTGCAGTCATCTAGCAGGAAAGCATTGAGCAGCATTATGTCCGCTGTGGAAATACTTCACACTGGAAACACTGCAGAGCAAGACAGCAAAAAGCAATGTTTGCAAAGCCGTAATTCAGAGAGGTGGAAGCTCCCTCGCATCGGTCAACACAATGAACGCAATCAAACATTTAAAAAAGCACCACGTTAAAGAGCACGAGGATTTTTTAGCCAGGGGGCAGAAAGACAACGGGAACCGTTTTACTGACAGGGAAAGTGCGTGTGTCCTTTAGGACACACACGCCCCTCACGGACGACTGCTGGCCACATAAAACAGAAACAAAACACAACATAAAATCAGGCCTGTTTCTCTCTCGATCTTCACTGTCGTCGCTCCTCCTTTATGCTTCCGCTCCTCTGTGAGAGATGCGAGACCGGTGCGTCTCACAGGTGTCATTCATTATCACTCACGCCACCGGCCTCGCGCCGTTCTCTCACATCCCTCGGCCTCGTCCTGCTCGCCACAATATTATAATAAATTATACGTTTTAACCACTTGGTGGAATTGCCAGACGTTCCCTTAGGGATCATGCGCTGTGGTAGAGCGTCAAAGCATTCTCGAGTAAACGCAGCTATAATTCATGTAGGTGATTTTGAAGTATATTTTATGTCGATATACAATGGTTACTGTTAAAAGTAATCGTGGTATTGATATATTAAGACTGCCGACTATATAGAACAATGGCAAATAAAACTATCTTTACCGCTCTCCGAGAGCCCTCTTGTGGTCGGGAGCATTTCCGTTGTGTTGCTACTTTATTTCGTTGTGTTGTACATTTTACGTTGTGCTGTGGCTTATTTCCGTTATGTTGTACATTTTACGTTGTCTTGTGGCTCATTTCCATTACATTTTCCGTTGTGTTGTGGCTCATTTCCGTTGTGTTGTACATTTTCCGTTGTGTTGTGGCTTATTTCCGTTGTGTTGTACATTTTACGTTGTGTTGTGGCTCATTTCCGTTGTGTTGTACATTTTCCGTAGTGTTGTGGCTTATTTCCGTTGTGTTGTACATTTTCCGTTGTGTTGTGGCTTAATTTCGTTGTGTTGTGAACTTATGGCACTACTGGGCCACCATAGTCTTCAGATCTGAACACATCACAATAATCAGCCATCGATGAAAATCAAAAGCAGCTTAAATTGAAATAAAATGTAATATAGTAAAGGCTAAAACATTTAAAGGTCTATTCGCATGGGATTAGTATTACCTGAGGTAATTTTTCCGGACCTTTTTACTGAAGGTAAAAGTCGGCGTAATCTTTACTGACATTGTCCGTAATGATTACTGAGATGGCACATTCAGACGGGACTAAAATCACAGAGAAGCTCTGGTAATTATTACTTTACCCCACCTCTCCATGTTAAACTAGTCCCGTCCGAATAGGGCTTATGACATTAACACTAGACACTATAAATTACATGATATTGTTTGCATTAAACACGTGTTGATTTGTTAATGTTTACATTTTTTACATATGTACAGTGTATCACACACACACACACACACACACACACATTTTTTTATTAAAATATAGTTTTAATTAACATTTTAACTACACATTGTCATGTGAACATGATACGGGTTTAAGTACCGTAAAACTTCAAATAATAGCCAGGGCTTTTATTTTCCCAAATCGTCGAACTGCACCGGCTTGTATTTGAGACAGGCGTCTATATGAGACAGGCCTTTATAATTTAGTGTTTTGAGATGTTGTTCATTGAGTGAGAATCTCTAAAAATCTCCAAATGCTCCACGTGAAACTGTGGTTTTCCGACCTTTTACTATCGTGTCAATTGATTTTGATTAATATGCGTGAGGGAGAGAGAGCAAGACAGCGCTCGTGTTGTTTGAAGACGTGAGAGTGCGCGCGCGTGGCCGGGGCGCTTTCTCTGCTCGTTATGCGCCGTCAAGCGCAGCAGTCATTCTATTCTACATCACTCACCGATCAAAAAAGGCTTTGGCAGGACAAAAATTTACTTTGGCGGCCGCCAAAAAGCGGACGATCTGACGGGTTTTAGAAGATTAAATACAACCCGAAACTAAAAAACAGACCCGGCCTCTATTTGAGATCGGCCTTTATTTACCCAAACCTGCAGCCACACCAGGCCTGTAAAAGAGACAGGCGTCTATTTGGGACCCGGCTATTATTTTGAAGTTGTACGGTACTCCAAACATGATGATTGAAAATAATAATTTGCGGTTCAGTGTGCGAATCAGATTCATTCGACTTACTGCTCTGACAGATTCAGTGAGTTCAGTAATTAAAATAATCATCTGATTTTAACTGATACCATGTGATTTTGTGAGTCTTTCTGAGCAATTAATTAAGCTCATGTTGCACTTTGTGTTATAGAAGAGAAGCCAGTTCTATGTCTTTTTATCACATTGTATTCAATTCAAACTGCAAGCTTGTGATTCAGCTGTAGATTCAGTGCCAGAATAGCAATGCATTAATGATAGTTAGAGTGTTATACAGGCAAAATAACAGTATTACAGTGCGTTGACACATTCTCTGGTATGAAAACAGACGCATGTAATTAATGAGCTACAGTTTGATTTGTCACACAGTAACAGTGATAGACTGGCAGTTTCTGTCTCACATACTACCACAGCTTGATTTCTTTGACTGTCACTGGCAGCTGTAAATCATTCAGTCTTATGCAGGTACTCACACACATACTCATGTTAAGCAGTTGATGCTGAGCAATCCAATTAACATGCATAAAGCACCTGGAGAAAAAACCCCTGCTCTGCAGATAAGCCCAGAATGATAATTTATTTATAGGGGCTTGTTTACACAAATCGGGGATGCGCTCAGTTTTAGCCAGGTTTGGTTGATTCATTGCCTCAACCTCTCCGGTTCAGGTGAGGGTGAGTAGCGCATTAGCCCGCTAGTCATGAGGATATTATTGCACCTGTGGCTGCACAGTTTCATTTTATGCACCCGTGGGCAATTTGTGCCCCCCTCTCAACACCTTTGTGTTCATCACATTTTTGCTGCTGTTTTCCCTCTATGCGAGCAGGTCATTGTAAATGAGGATTGCGCTAGTCGCGGCCCACAGCTCTCGGCTCTGGCAAGGGAAGAGAACACATGCTGCCTGGTGCTCTTTCATTGCTCTTGCTTTCCCTACCACACTCGGTCTTTCTCTTTATTTCTGTCTTTCTCTCTTAGCATTATTGTGTGCTACATCGTATGTTTGGATGATGCCTAATGTGGTTCGGGATCCCTCCTGTAGATTTCATCCTTGCTGCTTTCTCGTTCCTCAGCTCATGAAGTTGTAGGGAAGGGAAAGCATTCCGCGTGACCCCGGCATGATTGGATTTGCAATCTCATACGCAGTAGCGTCTCCCATTGTCTTCTTCCAGCTCCCCTATTGGGATGGTTTGATAACAGGATATGCTACCAGGTTCTGCAAGGGTTAGTAGAAAATCATAAGCTGCAGAACCAAGCCACTTTGACATTCAAAGTGCCCTCTGCCTTTCAAGGTCAAGTTGACTTACTCTGTTCGGTAACGTGAGGAAAAAGTGAAGCTGTGCTTGAAAGCAAATGTAGATGCAGATTTTTGCTCAGACATCATTGATTCATCCTATTTGACCCCCTGTACATTTCCTTGTTTAAATGCAAGTAATTTAGCAAGTAATTCACTTTGTAGTTGATGACTGATGATACGGGTGAAACCAGTTCAGAAATGTCACTGTGTGACTGTGGGCAGCAATATAACTGTAAAAGCCATCAGCCTAAATGTTATATACTATAAACGTCCCTAGGGATGGGACGGTATGAAAATTTCATATCACGATTATAGTGACCAAAGTTATCACGATTATCAATATTATCACGGTTTTGTTAAAATGAGATGGAAATGTTCAAAAAGAACTGATGCTCACCCTGAAAACATTTGAAAATCAACAAACAAAAAATACAATTAGCAGCTATATGCACTTTTTTAAGCATAAACATTATATTAACATTAACATGGAGCCCTAAGAGTGAGAGGTATAAGTTTTCCTAGTGCAGGTTTTAATGAACCCGTCATTAAACCCTATCATTAATAATGATAATAACACTTATGGATGTGTGTATGACTGAATATTATTATTATTAATAAATAATACATCACTTTCTCTCTCTCTCTCTCTCTCTCTCTCTCTCTCTCTCTCTCTCTCTCTCTCTCTCTCTCTCTCTCTCTCTCTCTCTCTCTCTCTCTCTCTCTCTCTCTCTCTCTCTCTCGCACGCACGCACGCACACACGCACACACACTTTAAATGAACAAAATATGTTGGTTGGGTCAGGGTGACTAAACTACTGGAATACTTATAATGACTGTTGTAAATAGCAACGCACTACACAGCGCACATCCATGTCTCGGATCACCGTGGACGCAATCTCTGGTTTCATTCAAATGTGTATGTCTTGCGTCTCAGTTTTGATTGTATTGAAAATTAAATCAGAGTACTTTAGTATTAATACTACTATAATATTGTTGTAGTGATCACATTTACTTTACGATTGATTTGGACACTGTAACTTGTATAATGGATTTATAAACCGGTAAGATTTAAAAACATTAAGTTAATCACAATTCAATATTTCATGTCCCTGAAATTATTTCTGTGGTAAAAAATAAAACTGTAATACGTTTACTATGAATGCTCAAATCCACTTGCTGTAAAACTTTTCTCTTCGCGGAAGCTTTGCAATAATTACAAGTGAGATAATGAAATAATTGATCTCCAATACATTTTTTGTCTAATTATTTGCCCAAGTTAGTTGTGGTATTAAGGTAAAAATTAACTCAGTGGGTGGTTGTCAGGTAACGTTAGATGACTTAGCAGATTGACGTGTTTCCCCCTTTTCCAGCGACTTTCCTCTTGCAAGATTTGCAGACAGGGTGCCCATCCTCTATTAAATTGCCCTCGGGACTCTTGTAATAGCCAAAATAAGACCATACCTCCGATTTTGTCCTCTTGGATGGCTGAAAAATCTCCCGTGCGCTGTCACTGCCTTCCGCCATGTCTTCTCGAGCAAAAAAACAACATTGCATCTGCGCGCCTGCTCGCGCCTGCATCAGACTGATTCTGATTCTGGCTGGCCAGGATTTACCGCGAGTTTTCAAAATCACGATAATCAAACACGGTTTTTATGATAATTAAATTTTAAACGATAATACTAACCGCCAGGAGATTTTATCGTGGTTTATCGTGAAACCGGTAATCGTCCCATCCCTACGTCTGTATATATATAATATATACACTCACCGGTCACTTTATTAGGTACCCCATGCTAGTAACGGGTTGGACCCCCTTTTGCCTTCAGAACTGCCTTAATTCTTCGTGGCATAGATTCAACAAGGTGCTGGAAGCATTCCTCAGGGAGTTTGGTCCATATTGACATGATGGCATCACACAGTTGCCGCAGATTTGTCGGCTGCACATCCATGATGCGAATCTCCCGTTCCACCACATCCCAAAGATGCTCTATTGGGTTGAGATCTGGTGACTGTGGAGGCCATTTTAGTACAGTGAACTCATTGTCATGTTCAAGAAACCAATTTGAAATGATTAGAGCTTTGTGACATGGTGGAAGTAGCCATCAGAGGATGGGTACATGGTGGCCATAAAGGGATGGACATGGTCAGAAACAATGCTCAGGTAGGCCGTGGCATTTAAACGATGCCCAATTGGCACTAAGGGGCCTAAAGTGTGCCAGGAAAACATCCCCCACACCATTACACCACCACCACCAGCCTGCACAGTGGTAACAAGGCATGATGGTTCCATGTTCTCATTCTGTTTACGCCAAATTCTGACTCTAACATCTGAATGTCTCAACAGAAATCGAGACTCATCAGACCAGGCAACATTTTTCCAGTCTTCAACTGTTCAATTTTGGTGAGCTCTTGCAAATTGTAGCCTCTTTTTCCTATTTGTAGTGGAGATGAGTGGTACCCGGTGGAGTCTTCTGCTGTTGTAGCCCATCCGCCTCAAGGTTGTGCGTGTTGTGGCTTCACAAATGCTTTGCTGCATACCTCGGTTGTAACGAGTGGTTATTTCAGTCACTGTTGCCCTTCTATCAGCTCGAACCAGTCTGGCCATTCTCCTCTGACCTCTGGCATCAACAAGGCATTTCCGCCCACAGAACTGCCGCTCACTGGATGTTTTTTCTTTTTCGGACCATTCTCTGTAAACCCTAGAGATGGTTGTGCGTGAAAATCCCAGTAGATTAGCAGTTTCTGAAATACTCAGACCAGCCCTTCTGGCACCAACAATCATGCCACGTTCAAAGTCACTCAAATCAACTTTCTTCCCCATACTGATGCTCGGTTTGAACTGCAGGAGATTGTCTTGACCATGTCTACATGCCTAAATGCACTGAGTTCCCGCCATGTGATTGGCTGCTTAGAAATTAAGTGTTAACGAGCAGTTGGACAGGTGTACCTAATAAAGTGGCCGGTGAGTGTATATTATATACTATAAACGTATGTATATATATATATATATATATATATATATATATATATATATATATATATATACATATATATATATATATATATATATATATATATATATATATATATATATATATATATATATATATATATATATATATATTTTGATGGGGGGAAAACCTCCCAATAAGTCACTAGGCAGTTAGTGACGAGTTTTTGGATGATTTGTCTCCTTTTTTTTCTATTTCTTTACTGTTTTTCTTAGGCAAATAATGATCATTTTCTTAATCGACAAGTAGCTTTGGATGCTCAGAAACCTTTTGTAACCCAGGTTCCCTGGTTCCACAGCTGACTCAGCCTATATTTATCTAAATTGCATGAGCCAAAAACTGCAGGCTAGCTCTCAGTAAAACTGCTTTAGAAATTAAAAGTAATGGCTGTCATTATTAGAGGTGTGTATCTTCACTTCCCTCAAAATTTGATTAAATTACGATTTGGAGGTTATAAAATGATTCCACCAATTATTTTATTGGTAATTACTATATTAATAATCACAGTTATGTATACAGCTGGTAGAGTTATTTTTGTTATTTTAAAATTGTTATTAAAATAATAAGATGCAAACAACAAAGAGTAGAACAAATACAATATAAAACCGGAACAAATTAAATTATCTTTTTCATTTAAAATCTATTTATCAGAACAATTCAGGTAAGAAATAAAACAGAAATTAAATAATCAAATGAAAAAAAAAAAAATCACTGCATAGACCTTAGTGTCACGATGTGGGTTTGTGTCCTGTCATGTTCTATGGTTCCCTGTCTTGTCTATTAATTATCCCAGGTGTTTCTGATCTCCCACGCCCCCTTGTTATCTTATTAGCTCGTTTGTCTGATTATTTAAGCCCTGTGTTTCTGCCCTGTCTTTGAGTTGTTGAATGTTTGATGTTGGTTATTCCTGTTTCTGAGTCCTTGTATCCTGTTCCTGTCTGAATTCGTAACCTGTTTAAGAAAGCCACACTGCGTTTGGATCCAGCCTCTTCTCAGCTTCATCGCACCTCTTTACACTTAGTGTATTAATTACAAATACATTGATTATTATTTTAGCCACAAAAGTTATTTAGTCAAGAGCAGTGAGTGATTCCTTCTTTTATTTTGTTGTTTGATTAACATTAATATCACAGCAGCAGGCTTATATTAAGACCTAATGCATGGATCTAAATGTAAAGTTATATATCAGACCCCCCTCCCCCCAAACTGTTTATGTTCACTTAAGACCCGTGAATACTTACCAAGACAGATATTTAAAAATAATTCTGTGTATCTGACCATTCAAGTACAATACGCCGCTCTAGAGAGCTGAATTCAGGATCGTATGCTGTCTGAGAGAGGCGTCTTTCTGTGCGCGTGCTTCAGCTCTGTGTCAGTCATCGTGAGTAATGCTATGAGATCTTTTTCGTTGCTTATTCTGCTTAATAATTCTGTTTAACATTAAGCTTGTCCTGCACTTGATTTTCACATTCATGCATGTTCTTTTTGTAAAAACCGAAACATCAGAAAGAAATGCTTTGCTTCCTAAGGACATACGGAACTTTTTTTTAATAAGAGTAATCTACTTTATTTACAATAAAACAGTATATTAATATGTAGCCTTTTATTACAGATGCATCGATGCAAAATTGTACACATCTGCATCACGATACTTCATAAAAACGATTATATTCCACAGCTCTAGTCATTGTCGCTGATCATACTGTGTGCTTAAAATAACGAATGTTGTGTAATAGCTATCCCCTCACAATCTTTTGTGTGTAAAAAAAAAAATCAAGTGGATTTAAATATTGGCCATAGAGTAATAACAACAGTTATATAACAGTTATAACAGTTAACACACACACACACACACACACACACGCACACAAGCACACAGGCCATGGTGCCAAGCAGATGCAGGAGTAATTAAAATCATCATGATGGTGTTAAGTGCCAAATCAGAGAGACAATGGCTTTGACTCTGTGACATCTGTGTTTACTACAGGCCTCACACATGTGTCCTCTACAATGTCTCAATTCAGAACTGCCCTCTTAGTATGCTTCCACTGGCAATAAGTGAGCGGGTGTTTCCACTTCATTCTCTACTAGAACTAGGTGCCAGGTTTGAGCGGGAGGTTGTGGGACCGACAAGCGAAACGGCTCACATGGTGTGGGTCAAAAATTTGTAATATGCTGATGAAACAAGAAGTGAAAAAACGTGCCACACACAGCAGTGCCACATCACAGTGAAGTGAAGGTTGTGACATCTGTCACGATTTATGAGCTTAGGTTTTTGGTAGATTCAGTGCTTAAATTGCATTACGTTATTGTTATATTTAAATCAGATTTCAAATGCAGTTTGTTTGCTTTAAGTGTAGCTAGGCTGTGTTAAAAAATACTGACATTTGAATTTTATTTTAATTAATACTTTTATTCAGCAAGTATGCACTAAACTGATCAGAGGTGACACTATTAATTCCGTTACGTAGAGCATGTGTTTCCATTCAACTTCGTCTCTAGAGCTTGCTCTTTTTTGTTTGTCTGTTTTTTTGTTCCACTGACCTGTGTCTCATGTTTTTAACTGCAAAAACGCATTCCGTGTGAATGGCCCTTTACCTTTTTTGGGGGCGGCAGTGGCTCACTGGTTCATGTAGGTTGTCTACAAACCAGAAGATTGGTGGTTCAATCCCCGGTTCCACCTGACCAAGTGTCGAGGTGTCCATCTCCATGGGGTTATAACCCCAGCTGTTCCCGACGAGCTGGATGGCACCTTGCATGGCTGACACCACCGTCGGTGTATGAATGAGAGAATGAATGGGTGAATGTGAGGCAATATGTAAAGCGCTTTGGTGGCCATTGGGTCTGTGAAAGCGCTATATAAATGCAGTCCATTTACCATTTACCATTTATTTATTGTTTCTCTTCCGGTGAGCATATAGGGTAGTACTTGCTCTCTTTTTCAACTTTGAACACTTTATGTATTTACCAGCACAATAACTTGTCTTTTTGATTCACTTGAAAGCATCCCTGTATGTAGTGTGAAGTGTGTAGATGAAAGAGGATCATGAGATCTTGCAGAATGTAGATATTTTGCTTACCTTATGTTGCATGCCTAACATGGCTGCTAAAGGCTGCTGTTTCAATTTACATTTAGATAGACCCAAGATTAGCCGCTCATAACTAATGTATATTCTCAATGCTATGATTTTGTTAAAACACAGATAGTTCAATCTAGTCATGGCCAGATGTCCCTGAATCTGCCCTAAAGAAACCCACACTATTTCTAGTGCCACCACCCACATCCCATGATTCCATCTGCTTTACTTCTCTGGGACTTTAGGGAGCAAGTGTGTCCAGCTGCTGCAGCAGGCTGTGTTTAAGTAGCAGCATGATTGTGTGTGCTTTACCTAATCTGCTCCATTAGTTTAAATAATGCAGGAACGCTAATGAGCCAGCCAGAGAGAGGGGGCGAGTAAAAGAGGGAGGGTTATTGCAATCCATGTCTAATTAGTCCTGCTCCTTAACAACTGAACTCAAATCAACCAGGGCAGTTAGAAGAACATGAGGGATTCAGTTTTCCGGCTGGCTTTAGGAAGGCCACTGATTTATGAAAACATTACCAGAGCCACTCAAGGGCCTGAAACAATAGCTACTCTCTGTCACACAGACAAAGTGATCCAGTTGTGTCAGTAGAAAGAATGTCTCAAGAATTGTGGCTGTAGTATTCAATTGTTCAATCATTGGCTGACAATATCTTCTAGCTTCCTGTCACCATAAAGATCAACCTAACGGGCAAAGGAATAGTTCATCCAAAAATGAATATTTTATCATCATTTACTCCCAGGGTCTAAAATTAACACTCGCCAAGAGCCAAATGCAACTGTGTGAAACGGTGTCACTCGCCAGTTGGCCGGTGACATTTTTATGAACAATGCATGGACGTGAACAAACGTGAATGACGCTTGGGACAGTTGATGGGCCAGTGCTGCATTATCATGAAAGTTTAAGCCTTGACAATTTAAATATAGATATATTAGGGATCCGCTGATAGACGCCAGCTTTCAAACGCTCCCGTGTGTATCTGTGTAAGCGCTTGGTGAAGAGTGTCTATTTACAACATGTTTTTGAAGCGTTGATCATTGTAGCCACTCACAGACACATATGTTGAGCGCATGAACACAGTGGCCAATCAGAGGTTTTTAAGAATCCGTTCAACAGGGAAATGCTGGTAGTCACATTTTTTAAATTTCAGTACCGACTTGGTACCGAAATCGTTGTCGTTGAAATTACTTGTCTTTAATAATAATTAAAATTTATATTAGTTAGGCTAGTAGTTTTAGCTGTGTTACCGAAATTGGAATAAAGAATTGTGAATTTTCACTGGCATCTAAAATTTTTGTGTCATTACTGCCTGTTTTTGCAAAAACATTTTACACGTTTTTTTATTGGCGGTAGATTTTCTTAAATCACCGACCTTTGATGGTGTGGCAACAGGTTAGTTTTAGGCCATCAAAACCTGTTTGATGAACAAGATGGGTTAGTTATAACAGAATGTCTAAGCTGCTCTTTCCAGTTCAGTGAAAGTGAATGATGACGACAGTTGCTAAACTAAACTAAAACTAAAACTATTTTTTTTTAGTAAATAACAAATTTTTGTCTCAAATTTTCAGTCCGATTTTCACTTCCTCACAAAAGTATATTATAAGACTTGAAATACTGTGTACTTAAAGACTGTGTGTTTTGAAACAATTTATATTTTTTTCTAAGTGCTATAAATAAAACGTGCTTTTTTTTTTTGTCTTTTTTGGTCTCCATCCACTTTTATTCCATGAAAAGAGCAGTGAGAACATTCTTCGGAACGTCTTGTTTTGTTGACGAATAGATGAAAGTCATATGGGGTTGGAACGACATGATGGTGAGAATTGTCGTTTTTGGTAAAACTAAAATTAAGTTCTCAAATTTGAAGTTGTGAAATTAAAGCTTAGAATGTGGAGAAGCTTCTGTGGCTCCTCAGGACTAATGCTGTTTCTGCAGAGATTCATGTGCAACATCAGAACTAGAGTCAAGCTGTCACCTTTTCATACTTGTGCTGGCACACTTTTGGTAGGGTACTTGTGATATTTCAATTTAATTCACATCCAGAAGTGAGGGAATATATCCTTTAATAATGTTGCAGTTTACCAAATATTATCGGTGAACTGATATGTCACTAGTTTGTGTGCAACTATACTTCTGTAGGCGAGTGCCTGTGTGTGTGTGTTTGTGTTTTGCTCTCCTCCTTACTCTCCGCATTCCTCTCGTCCCTCCCTTTTCTATTTGGACAAGTTTAACCACTTCAATCATGCAAAAGGTGATAATGAGTGAGTGCACACTCCGGCACGGCAGACCACTGTGTGCAGATGGCTGCTCAAATGAAGTCAGTAAACCATCCTGACAAGCACAAACGTTGCCCATGCAAATAAAACACTCAGGGAAGTTTATAGCCCCTTGCTCTCAAATTGAATATCTCTCTTTTTGCTCTTTACAGCTCTCTTTATTTTTTAATCTTCCTTTTCTCCAGACTTCCCATCCTGTAGAAATAGCTGGCTGATTTGGGGGAGTCTGTTGACCTCAGCCAGAGCAGCAGGAGCGGGCATATCTAATAAAGGGGGCAAAGCCCTCATGAAACCGCCACATCCTTGAGATGGCGCTGCTTGGATCCTCTTCTCGGCGGCCTCTTGGGGGCACCGTTTTGATTTATTTCAGGTTCTTCTGTTTTTCGTTAAATGTTGGGCATGACTTACTCTACATCATATTTGACACAGGGAGAATTGAAGAGTAAGTACAAAAACACATGCATGCATAAACGTGCCTGTTGAAATTATACTTTAGTGCTCTCTGAAGAGCTCTCATTTCCTTTTGAAGAGGCTGGGCTGGTGTTTATTAATTACTCTGAGTGGTCATTGCAGTGTGGTTGTGACCTGCACGTTCATGGAGGCGGCTAGTAATTATACTGCCTCTAGGAGGTAGATTAAAGATAATGTTATTCTCCATGCATCTCTGGCTCACAGCACATTATGCACACCTCCATTAGTATTGGGCAAAAGGTGGAAATGACCATGCTACAGGTGCAATGCGCTTCGACCGACCCCCTTATTTGCACAAGTGAAAGGGCAGAATTGAAGGCAACATTATAAATAATTGCGTGAGAGGATGACCTGGACTTGCATTCACCCTAATAAGTCTGAAGGTGGACCATTGCAGCACATAAGATTCATCACGGGAGGACAGATGTAGATCTGATCTGAATTACTGAGTGACTTTGAACCTGTGTAGTTGTCTGAAAAGTCTTTTGTTGCCATTCAGAGTGGCATTGATTGATGTCTTGGTTTGCACTGTTTTCATAGTACATCAATCGATCCTCTGCCTTCTTTGTTTCTGGCCTCCGCATATTCAGTGTTATATGTATTCATTATATTCATTTGTACCACTGTATGTTATACTTGTACATGCTGTTAGTGTTTAAGCTTTAACATGCACATTCAAAATTTGAGAGGAGCTTTTTGCAAAAACTTTGAATATATTATTATATATCAATATATTAATGTATTATTTAAACAGGAAGGTCCAATTGAGATATCTCTTCTACCAGGGAGACCTGGTCAAGATGGGCAGCAAAAGACAAAAATTCAAATAAAAATACAAAGTACCAAAAAAATAAAAATAGGCGCTGCATCTGCCCTGTGTTTGTACACTGTGTCTACACTACCTAAAAAATAAAATAATATTTTTTCCTTTAATAATCAACAAGGCTGTCTATACTGGAAGCACTCATTATGGGGAGAACAGTGTAATGTGCCTTCAGTTAATAGACAACTGTTTCTTTTTTGTCATGTGAACTATACAGCTATTTCAGCCACTTTCTCCATCTGTGAAAAAAAATAACACTTGTTTATTTACAAATATTGCTAACACAGGTGTAATGGCTGTGTTAACAAGCGTTAATTTGTAACGCTAAGATCCAATGAAGATAGTATAACACAAGGTTTAATAGATAAATCCAAATAGACAGCCAACATGCGAGACATCTTGTAAACATAAACACGAAGAGTCTTTAATAAACTCCAAAGTTAAATCCAAGGAAACACAACCACAACGAGACCGGACAAATGAGAACTGAAAAGACTGCAACTTAGGCCTTGTCCACACGGACACGGGTATTTTTATAACCGTGACTTTTTTTACGCGGTTCGGCCTTTCGTCCTCACAGAAACGCAGTATCAGGACACTGAAACCGAACATTTTTGAAAACCCCTGCCAGGGTGAGGATTTTCAGAAACGCCGGTTACAGTGTTGTCGTGTAGACAGTAAAACCAGGGTTTTTGCCTTGCGACGTCAGTGTGCGCCCGCCTGCGCCGTTATCCGCCTACCGGAACCTGTAATAACTTTTTGTTAGGCTTCTGATTGGCCAACGTGGCTTTACGGTTAGGGTTATATCGCCGCCTGCTGGTGTGGCATGCTCTTGACAGCGCTTGATAGCGTGTTTTTGCGTTTTCATGTGGACGGGATTTTTTTAAAAACGCAGGAGGAAAAACTCCGGTTATAAAAATACCCGTGTCCGTGTGGACAAGGCCTTAAATACATGGTAAATAAGGGTAAAATGACAAACACCTGTGCAGATCAAAATAATCACCATGACAACTGATAAGTGGCGGGAAATCAGGAAACAAATGAAAACAAACTAAAAGTCCATGAAAATGAAATTAAGACCAAAATAACTGAATGTCTGTGACAACAGTAAGATACAATTTGTTGATGAATCCATGACCCAACAATGAACAATACTCTTCTAGTATTTATTAATCTAGGTTTGTTAATTTTCACATAATACAAATTATTTGAAGTTATAAATGAACACTAGTGAATTATTACAGAGCATACATTAACATAAACAAAAGTAATTTTGTAAATTAATATTTAACCTATAATAATAAATGCTATGCTGTTCATTATTTCATGATACCTGATGCATTAACTAATGCTAATACATAGATTTTCTTTTGTGAAGTGTTCGCAAAATATCATACGTGTGAATTGATTGGTATGAATTATGTTTATAATGTCCATTACACCAAAGCCAGTTACATCAAAGTTTTTCTGGTCTTTATCTTATGTATACAGACAATACTAACTAATACTAGCATAATATGTAATTATTCGGTATTCATATATATATATACACTCACCGGCCACTTTATTAGGTACACCTGTCCAACTGCTCGTTAACACTTAATTTCTAAGCAGCCAATCACATGGCGGGAACTCAGTGCATTTAGGCATGTAGACATGGTCAAGACAATCTCCTGCAGTTCAAACCGAGCATCAGTATGGGGAAGAAAGTTGATTTGAGTGACTTTGAACGTGGCATGATTGTTGGTGCCAGAAGGGCTGGTCTGAGTATTTCAGAAACTGCTAATCTACTGGGATTTTCAGGCACAACCATCTCTAGGGTTTACAGAGAATGGTCCGAAAAAGAAAAAACATCCAGTGAGCGGCAGTTCTGTGGGCGGAAATGCCTTGTTGATGCCAGAGGTCAGAGGAGAATGGCCAGACTGGTTCGAGCTGATAGAAGGGCAACAGTGACTGAAATAACCACTCGTTACAACCGAGGTATGCAGCAAAGCATTTGTGAAGCCACAACACGCACAACCTTGAGGCGGATGGGCTACAACAGCAGAAGACTCCACCGGGTACCACTCATCTCCACTACAAATAGGAAAAAGAGGCTACAATTTGCAAGAGCTCACCAAAATTGAACAGTTGAAGACTGGAAAAATGTTGCCTGGTCTGATGAGTCTCGATTTCTGTTGAGACATTCAGATGTTAGAGTCAGAATTTGGCGTAAACAGAATGAGAACATGGAACCATCATGCCTTGTTACCACTGTGCAGGCTGGTGGTGGTGGTGTAATGGTGTGGGGGATGTTTTCCTGGCACACTTTAGGCCCCTTAGTGCCAATTGGGCATCGTTTAAATGCCACGGCCTACCTGAGCATTGTTTCTGACCATGTCCATCCCTTTATGGCCACCATGTACCCATCCTCTGATGGCTACTTCCACCATGTCACAAAGCTCTAATCATTTCAAATTGGTTTCTTGAACACGACAATGAGTTCACTGTACTAAAATGGCCTCCACAGTCACCAGATCTCAACCCAATAGAGCATCTTTGGGATGTGGTGGAACGGGAGATTCGCATCATGGATGTGCAGCCGACAAATCTGCGGCAACTGTGTGATGCCATCATGTCAATATGGACCAAACTCCCTGAGGAATGCTTCCAGCACCTTGTTGAATCTATGCCACGAAGAATTGAGGCAGTTCTGAAGGCAAAAGGGGGTCCAACCCGTTACTAGCATGGGGTACCTAATAAAGTGGCCGGTGAGTGTGTATATATATATATATATAATGAAATTATATACACAACAGCTCCACCTCAGAAAAAAAAAAATGATTCAGTGTGATTTCATAACACTAGAAGTGCCAGAATTCCATAACTACTCGAACTGCCACAAGCGGTCATTTTGACCGTTAGATTGCAAACTCCCTATATCTTTAATGATAAATACCCAATTGAGAGATTAATGCATTTATTGTGTTAGGATATCTTTTAAAAACAAAACAACAGCAAACTGTACATTTAAACACGTTTAATTATACATTTACAAATAATAATATCATTAGGGTAGCCCGTAATTATCGCAGATAGGCTATATATTCCATATCCATTCAACATAACTCAGAACAAGATAATAACAACTAAAAGTATCTTATTTAGATATTCTTTTGACAGTGAGAGAGACAATGTCACGGTTTATGAATTCACTGTCTCCTTTCTCGTCTTGTTGTGTGTGTGTGTATGTGTGTGTGTGTGCGTTGTCGCTGATTTTTAGTGTCACTGTTGTCGCCTAGTCTTTGTCAGATCGTTGTGGATGTTTCCTGCGTGTTTGTTCCCTGCCTGTATCCGTTTTCCGTGTGTCATCCATCCGTGTTCAGCACTCCAAGGGCTTCATACCGGACATTTGCACACCGTGGCCCTCATTTATCAAAAGTGCGTACACCAACTTTCCAGCGTACACCTGGCGTACACCCAAAACCACGGTGACTGATATTTATCAATATGGACATTGGCGTACGGCATGCTCAAATCCTACGCCAGGTTAGGAGGTGGTTTACATGTACGCACGTTTTGAGTTAGTGCGGAAATGCGCAGAAAAACAATTCCTAACACCACAAAACGCACTGACAAACTAAAAGATATGAGGAGCTCTTTTCCAAAACGCGATAAACGCCATTTTTAAAAATAAAGTTTTGTTTTATTTCTATTAATAAACTAGTGTTGTGTCTGCAAAGATGAAATTAATGATCACCACCTCCGTAGTGAACGCGCCTAGAGAGAGAGTAGCCTATTTCTTTTTGTTTATAATTGTTTCGTTTAAAGACATTTCAAGCTTTCTTTATAGATATATTTCTCATATCTGTGAGGCATATACTGAGTTTCGGTTAATTTGTGATGAGATGCGCTCCAGTTCACGTGCAATGCAAGAGACCGCGCCCGCGCCTCCATGTCATGACTCATTATTCTGCTATTTGCTTCTTATTTATTAAATCCAGGCAATTGGTTGATGAAAAAGAAATATTAAAATTAAGATACAATTTATACAAAACGAAATTCAGTTTAAAGAAAGGCTTTCTACAAAACAAAACTTAATTAAGTGGCCAAAATCATGTCTGAGCATGTCTCCCGATATATTGCGCATCCTATCTTAGCCTATGTTCACTTTTCATAATCAACATTATAATTTTTTTCAACAAATATCAAACTAAATGCACTTATTTAATGGCTACAACACGTAGCCTAATAGTAGGCCTGAATATTGTTATCATTACTTTTTTCAAGTTCGGCACGAATGACTATTAGCCTAAATGTTTTACTAAATGATTTGAATGTATTTTTAACATTTTTGTATTTAACGACTGTATTTGTGTGTTATTTTTTAAATTATTAGTTTTATGTGGTGGACAATATTGGAACGTGACATTTGAAAATATTTATTTTATTTTTACTATTTAATTTATTTTACTATTTATGTGTAAGTTATCTATCTATAACTTACTATCTATAGTCAGGTAAGAGTCCCTGATTATATGTTGCACGTTCTCTTGTTGTTGTTTTTTTTTAGACAAAAAATGGATGGATTTATAGCGTTTTGAAAAAAAAATACAATTAACTTTGAATTTATCATCAACAATATTTTTGTTTGATTTAATAATAATTTTTCATGATGGTGATGGTCTCGATCTCCACGTCGGAGAAGTGTCTCCTCTTTGCCGTCTTCCGTGTGTCCATGGCGTAAAATGAGGGCGTGGGGGAAGCGGATACTTGAATATATAGGGGCGTGTTATTCTACAGGGTTCCCGCGGATCCTTAAAAAGTCTTAAAAAGTCTTAAATTAGATTTTTAAAATTTAAGGCCATAAAAAGTCTTATAAAGTCTTATTTTTACTTATGAAAGGTCTTAAATTTTAGATGACACTTTGACTTAGACATATCTAAAAGCTTTCCAAATTAAAACCATCTAATTAGCGTACGTATTTTTATTTATTTATTATTCTATCTTTGTGGATTTGCTAGTTCACGTGACATTTCGCGTCACTCGCGAGTCGCGGCAGCATAACTGTCTCCTGCACGCGAGAGGAGAGAAGGAGAAGAAAGGTCGTAAATGTCAGTTCAGTTGTAACTTAAGTTCATTCTTTATGTGCGTATGGTGTGCGATGTGTATTGTCTTTTATGATATTGTAATCATTGTTTTAACAATGTACGAGGCACTGCGAGCTGACATCGCATTTCTCTCGTGCTTTCACTGCGTGATGTGTGCAGTGTAACTGTTATGTCCCCAAGTTAGTTTTTGTCTTATATTTATATCATATTATGTTCTTATATTAGAATATCACATCAGAAAGAGTGCCGTTTTCCCGTGCACAATTCCAATTGTGATATTTATGTTATACAACAGTTAAATTAACAATAAGTTAACATTGATTTACTTTTTAGACACAATATTGTCAATATTGTTTGTTTTCCCTTTATTTCGCCGACTATAATTTCAAAATGAAACCGTAGCAGAGTCTCAATGCAACCGACAGCGATGATTTCTTGACTGAAATCCGCGTTTGAACGAATCACTTGCTTCTTTCCCGAATGAATCAGCCGTTTGAACGAATCGGTTGAATGAATGACTCCCTCAACTCACTTATTAAGACAGTGATTTGCCGCTGCGGTTTCATATTTAAAGTACCCTTTAAATAAAATGTTAAAATTAGAAATCATTTCATATTTAAATATTGAATATTGATTTAAAAATATATATCTCATAGCTTTATTTATGCAGTTGTAAATGGAGTGTAAATAAATTAATGCCACTTCTGATGTCGCTTCTGTCACCTCTGCACTGCAAAGATGGATTTTGATTGAATGATTTAATTTGACTGTAACAGTGGTACTGTATGATTATTATATAATTAAGTATTATTGTATAATTACTGTATAATTTAATTTGAATGATAGTATTTGACATTCAAGGTGATGCATAACTCTAAATAAGTTTAGAAAAAATGTCCATATATAGGTGAAAATGCCCCTGAAAAAATCAATTTAAGGTGGCAAATATTGCCCCTTAATTAAAATATTAATTTCTGTCACTGCTGTGAACCGACCACTGCATAGAATATGAAAAATATGAATATCTTCGTGAGTCAGCTGTCAACAACAGACCTAAACCAGCCATGGCACCAGCACAAAAACACAATCAGTAAAATATAATCTAATTATTATCAACAAAACGTTGAAAATATCAAGATATATTTTTGTCAATACTGCACAGCCCTAATGTACGGTATTAATTTTGATTTCTTCAGGTCTTAAAAAGGTCTTAAAAAGCCTTAAATTTGACTTTCAAAAGTGTGCAGGAACCCTGTTCTAATGACGATCGTTTTCAGCCGCGGCATTTATCAAGGGCAGGTATTGCGTACACCTGGATTTCAAAGGTACGCACAGCTTCATAAATCAGGCGGTGAGAGGAGTGTAAGCATAATCTTACGCCAACATATACGCAATAATGATAAATGAGGGCCCTTAACTCTCCCAGCATCTGACGCTCTCAATAAACATATCTGTCATTTTGCAATTAAATCTTCTGATTATTTTTTAACAGACAAAGGTCAACCGCGGGAAATGTAACAAAAAAAATACCGCAAAATTCAGTGCGGTCAATATGACCGTCTATGGCCGAAATAGGTAAATATGTTCATTTGTTTTTTTGCCTTATGTGTAATTTATATGAAAAACATTTTAAATGAAAATACAGACACTTTTAGGAAAAGTCAGGTAGCAGCAGGATTTTATTTATTTTTTCAACAAAGTTATTGTATTAAAACGGTCAAAATGACCGTCGTGGCTGTTCTAGTGTTAAGCAGTCTTTCAGCATATCAGTGGCTTGTGGGTAAATTGTAATACTCTTCACTAAGAAGTAAGCGGATCTGTTCTTTTAGCCGTTTAAGCTAATCATTATTGCTTGCCCTGATCCGTTCAAGCTTCATCGTGCATTTAGTTAATTTGAGAATACTCTATGGCACCTTTTTTTCCTTTAGACTGTACCAGCTTTCACCTAACTTGAGGAGAAAGTTGAATCCTCTTGCTGATCGATTAGCTCACACAAATCCTGCAGCGATATAAATGAAACGGCAAAAATGGTCTGCAATATGCTTAACAGGGCAACCTTTGCTGCCACCCCTCTTCCCCATTAAATCCCAGGATTACAGTACTGAGGTTTTGGTGTCTGCCACGAGACCAAATAACACTCACCTCGAGGTTACTAACGCAATTAATGTTGTCTGTACTCAAAGGGCTTTCAGTCGGTTACCAACAGCATAGGATTAATTAGACCTGTGTTATGGAGCAGTCTTGTTAAACAGTCCTGTTTCCATGGAATTGTTTCCACATGCTGCTATATTTTTTTAAAGAACTGCTAATGAAGACTGATGTGAGTGGTGGTGATGACTCATTTCTAATGTTTACCTGCAGGTAATATTGGCAAACGGTTTGCTCTGTCAATGCACCTGTTTTAATTAACCTAGCGCCAGTCATCTTTCTCACTTCTTAGGGAACAGCACAGCTAGAATAGAGATGCGATGGAGTAAAGCGTTGAAGAGAACTCTGAAATCAATGGAACACTGCAGGGCTCAACCTTACATAAATAGTTCACCAAAAAATGGAAATTCTGTCATTGTTTTTCCACTCTTATGCTATTCCAACCCAGTGTTATTTTATTTCTTCTGTGAAACTCACAAGGAGATCTTAGGCAGCTTTTCCATGCAATAAAAGTGAATGTGATTCATAAATGCCAAAGTCAAAATATGACAAGAAAAGTATCAACTTGTTCATATGAATAACGAGCAATTTTATAAGTCTTCTGAAGACATACTGTACAATAGTATGTTTTTGAAAATAGCTCACCATGGCTGCATTTCAAAAATACAGTATTGTGAAATATTAATATATTTGATATATTTATAGTTTTTTTATTTTTTTTATTTTTTATTTAAGTTTTTATTACAGTAATTATAACATTTCCTTACATTTGGATGGTACCTGGAATCTTAGTCAAGGCATTCAACAATTGGGTATATTGGCTAAAAAGAAATAAAAAAATAAAAAAAAAATAAAAAAAAAACCAGCAAAACATATCTTGTGAAACAGATATTTTATTTATAGTTTTTTATATACATTTTAAAATGTATTTTATTCCTTTAATGGCAAAGCTGAATTGCCAGTCTTCAGTGTCACATGATCCTTCAGAAACCATTTTGATATGCTGATTTGTTGCTCAATAAACATTTTTTTTCATTGTCAATGTTAAACTTTTTTTTTTTTTACTTAATTTTAAATATTCTTCACAAAACAATTTATATAAAAAAATAATAATGGGAAATTAGAGCAATAATAACTGTATGACCCTATAAATTCATACACTGCTGGGAAATCAAATATTAAATATTACAGATGTTTTTCAAACTGATGTTAACAACTATCACAGGTCAGTTTTAGAAAACATTACAAGGTGGTGATATATAGTATTTAAATAATCAGAATTTGTAACATCATTGTTCAACTGTCCAAAAGTTTGCGAGGATAAATAAAAAACACATGACCATCAAGCATAATATGTAGTGACAATGCAGCAGTGGCCAAGTGATTATTCTGTCAACTGGCCCAAATATCTGTCAGACGGCCGACAGCCATTGAGCAGTCGTTATTGTTGAGCGCCGCTTTGTTCCAAACTGTTTTCTCACCCGTACTGTAATAAAACAATGAATAAGGCAGCAAGAAGAGAAGCGTGTGTTCTCACTGAACTCTTGCCCAAATTATCATAAAGACTCTTCTCAGGAGCCCATCTGCCTGGGCAGCCAGCTCTTAAACCAGAGATTCATTACTCCCGCTTTACAGCGGGTTAATCGTTCAGGAAATATCTGTGAAGCGTCTCGCTTTGACTCAATTAATCGCAGAGCCAGCTCTGTCAAGCAGCATTCTCATGATGCTCTAATCAGCCTTTGATCTGCATTTCTCTGTCACTGTCTATCTCTCTCTTTCAGCGTAAACAGACTGCACAAGGTGTTAAGTAGCCAGTTTGACAAGTTTGTGGCTCAGTTACATCTTTTTACACATTTATTGAATGATGTGGGGCGGTGGAATCATACAAATATGGGCCATTCATCCAAAGAATGCTTTTTTGGTTTGTGTTTTCACATTTTTTGTGTAAAATGACATAGTATGTTGTGTCTGTGTATGTCAATTGCATTTGAATCTTGTACAGCCGAGTGTAGAGAATGCACTTTAGAGTCAGTTACCCCCTCTAGTGGCCAGAGGGGCACAGTGCAGATGCCACAGGGCCTGGTCAGAACTAAGACCCTTATTGAACTGAGAGCATTCATACAGTGTCAGGAAAATCAAATAGTGTGCATTGAATATACTAGTTACGCTTGCCAAACACAAGTTCTTTTGTCGTGCATGTGTTAAATCCGGCAGCGAGTCAATATTGTTTTATCACTGCAATTATATTCTTATGGAGTGCATTATATTCTTGAATATGGGGTATTGATGCAAGTGTTATGCAGTATAAAAGTGTATAACAATACAAAGCAATTTTGTATTATTGACTTTGACCCTGACCCTTACAAAATCACTCTGAATTTGAAGATGTTCATCTTGTGTGTGTCCTTTGCACATACACATTGCTCAGTGAATATAAATGGACTTAAAACATTTCTTGAATTTTCGCCCATGCTAATGTTTGTCATTACTGGAGCTTTTTGACCTCAGACTCATGCTGCCTGGGAGGATATTCATTCTGCACAGATCATTAACTTTGTAATCAGGCCAAGTTATTTTATCACACCACGGTTGCAGCCTCTGCACTGTGTGGAGGTTGATGGGGTTCAGTGTCTATTAGAAAAATGTCTATTATAGTTCTTTTATTGGCTTTTATTGTTTAAACCAGTGTTTTCCAACCTTTTTGTTTTATTTATCCTCGGCCTCATCAGTAAGGCTCAAGTACATCATTATTGAGACCAAACCAACAATGCATCCCTTGCAATTAACTCAATAATAGATTGCTGGATATCATTTATACAATATAATGGTATTATTAATGACCATTGTAGGGACTCAATAAACACTTGATATGGGTGCCTAGTTGCTAGTTGCTTTCTCTCAAAATGTTGCAAGAATCAAGAATCTGAGAATCTGTTATTTTAGAATGATATTTAGTTACCCAAAACGTAGACTTTTTTTTCATTTCTTTAAGAAGCATGTGTTGAGCTGTTAATTACAAAAAATTAAATTGGCAAATTATTTATAGTGTGTGTGTGTGTGTGCGTATTTAATTGATTTAAATTATTTAAATAATTTGCCAATTTTATTTTTTATTTGAAATTTTAGTTTTAACAGACTCTTGGTTAAAAATTACTAGCTTAAGCCATTTTGTGGATGATTTGGCATTACTGGAAGAAGAAGAGTGTCGTCCATGTGCTATTTACTAAGCTATTCTGATAAGCTGGATGAACTAGATATAGCCTACATATATAATGTTTTTCTGCTTTGTTTTTTAGTTCTATTATGTTGAATTTTAATTTGCTCAAATAAGTAGTTGATTGCATTTAGCTTTTCTGCTTCATTAATCAATTTTGTTAAATTCATTAGTAAAATAGGCTCTTAAATTTCCAGGAACTCTCAGAACATTAAATTTTATGCTTTAATGATAATTAGACATAGCATAGACGTAGGTTTTCCAGCTTTTTTTCTTCTAGGCAATTTTTTGTTCTAATGAAAATACCTTTAAAAAAAAAATCCAGTCACTTAATGGAAAGGATGCATACTGTATTCTTTTTCGTCCATTGTCCTGTCCTTGAAATGCTTTTGCTGGTGCCCCTGGGAAGGGGGAAGGCACCGATAATGGTGTTCACAGATGCAGCTCGGGCTTTGACAGGGTTGGCTTGGAGTGTCCCGGGTCCCCCGTGGGGAAGACCATAAAGCAAGTGTCCGGTATCTGCCTGACACCTGAGCTGAGACTTCCAATGAATTCTACTTAAGGCATTCATTCTCAGACGCTTCATTACCCCTCAGCCTTCTGTGTTAGCTGGCATGACAGTAGTGCACCGAGGCCGGACATGCTGGACTTATCTCGGGTGCTGAGAACGATGTGTGTGTGTTTGCAGTCTGTCAAATAGACACACTTATACAGATAAAGTTTAGTATTATATACAGGAATGGCCTATTTACACTAAGACACGTAAATATGTATTTGCGAAACAAATACAATGTACTATTCGCTATATGCAAATATACAGATTGGATTGCAATCCGTACAGATGCATATTGATGATGAAGTATAAATACCCTGAACAGAAACTCTCTCTCTCCTTAGTCTTTTTAGCTCTTACCTGACACACACTCTCTGCCACCTGATGTGCTCACTGTGTGTGTAGTCAGAGGTCACTCTCTAGCTACAGGCATGCCTTTAGCCTCATTGCAGGCTGCTAATGAGTTTCTGTACTGACAGAGAGACTGGCATCAGCAGATATAGCTGTTATCCAGTTACTGTATATTCATATAACATAACTGTCATTGTTTGAGCATGGTTATACAGAGACATTCCTTATGTAAATGGACCGTTCTGTATAACACCAAAGACAAGGGATTGAATCAGCATTTCAATAGCCCTTAATGTGACCATAGCGTTTTTGGTGATTGCCTCTCTTTTCTCTCTGTGTGTGTGTGTGTGTGTGTGTGTGTGTGTTGTGTGTGTGTTTTCTTCTTGCCCCAATCACAGAGTAATTGTAGACCAGTGAAAGTGCCGTTCAGTGATCATCAAATGCAGGACACTCAAAAATGACTGGAATGATTGAGAGAGATGGAAACATGCATAATGCATGGAATCACTCTAGGTGGTCAGTTTGTGCAGTTTTACATATTAAGATTTAAAGTTTGGAGATCTCTGTACTAGCAGTCATGTTAATGGTAGCCCATTACATTTCTAATAGTTGGCGCAACAGTTATCAGCTATTCATGGTTTTATGCACTAACATTCTAAAGTTTGGGATCGGTAATATATATATATATACACTCACCGGCCACTTTATTAGGTACCCCATGCTAGTAACGGGTTGGACCCCCTTTTGCCTTCAGAACTGCCTCAATTCTTCGTGGCATAGATTCAACAAGGTGCTGGAAGCATTCCTCAGGGAGTTTGGTCCATATTGACATGATGGCATCACACAGTTGCCGCAGATTTGTCGGCTGCACATCCATGATGCGAATCTCCCGTTCCACCACATCCCAAAGATGCTCTATTGGGTTGAGATCTGGTGACTGTGGAGGCCATTTTAGTACAGTGAACTCATTGTCGTGTTCAAGAAACCAATTTGAAATGATTAGAGCTTTGTGACATGGTGGAAGTAGCCATCAGAGGATGGGTACATGGTGGCCATAAAGGGATGGACATGGTCAGAAACAATGCTCAGGTAGGCCGTGGCATTTAAACGATGCCCAATTGGCACTAAGGGGCCTAAAGTGTGCCAGGAAAACATCCCCCACACCATTACACCACCACCATCAGCCTGCACAGTGGTAACAAGGCATGATGGTTCCATGTTCTCATTCTGTTTACGCCAAATTCTGACTCTAACATCTGAATGTCTCAACAGAAATCGAGACTCATCAGACCAGGCAACATTTTTCCAGTCTTCAACTGTTCAATTTTGGTGAGCTCTTGCAAATTGTAGCCTCTTTTTCCTATTTGTAGTGGAGATGAGTGGTACCCGGTGGAGTCTTCTGCTGTTGTAGCCCATCCGCCTCAAGGTTGTGCGTGTTGTGGCTTCACAAATGCTTTGCTGCATACCTCGGTTGTAACGAGTGGTTATTTCAGTCACTGTTGCCCTTCTATCAGCTCGAACCAGTCTGGCCATTCTCCTCTGACCTCTGGCATCAACAAGGCATTTCCGCCCACAGAACTGCCGCTCACTGGATGTTTTTTCTTTTTCGGACCATTCTCTGTAAACCCTAGAGATGGTTGTGCGTGAAAATCCCAGTAGATTAGCAGTTTCTGAAATACTCAGACCAGCCCTTCTGGCACCAACAATCATGCCACGTTCAAAGTCACTCAAATCAACTTTCTTCCCCATACTGATGCTTGGTTTGAACTGCAGGAGATTGTCTTGACCATGTCTACATGCCTAAATGCACTGAGTTCCCGCCATGTGATTGGCTGCTTAGAAATTAAGTGTTAACGAGCAGTTGGACAGGTGTACCTAATAAAGTGGCCGGTGAGTGTATATATATATATATATATATATATATATATATTAAAGAAATGTATTGTATTGGACAAGCATGCATAACATTTATTTAAAGTGTCAGTAAAGACATAATTTCACAAATATATATATATATATATTTATAATCTTTTGAAAGGTAGTGCATGTCTTATAAATGCTTGGCAAACAGACTTAAGCTATTTTTACTCATCATTCAAATACAATTGTCTGTCCTGTTTTACAGTTAAGTTCACACACAGTTTGATTATACAGTAAATGAGAATGACAACTGCATTCTATTACCAAACTGACGTCCTTCATTTTTCTTTTAGGATACACATCCACATTTTAAATTCATGTTTAAGTGCTGTGAAATCACTTTCTGTCACTTCATTCAGTGCAATATACCCCTTCTGTGTGTGTTGTGTGTTATCCAGTTTCTGTCTTTCCTCTAGATCTGCTCCCATCAGTTTTGTGTTCTGGCTGTGACCCAAATGCTGCACTTTACACTCGGCTAAAAATAAAATCCATTTCAAAGTCACTGTCACATTTGATTTAATGTTTGAATCCCAGTTGGACTTTACTAAACTGTGAAAAGACTTTCCAGTGTTATGAAAGTCTCTATTTTTGTTCCCCAAACACTTAGATATCTTAAACTTAAATTAGATATAAATTTGACTTGGGTGATGGGGACAATCTCCGAAATTTTTTATCTTTCAACACTTTGATGGTGATGTCAAAAGACCCGTGTTCAGTGTGGGAGTTACATACCTCAAGGTGTGAATTGATGAGGAACTGCCGCCGCAAAGATGTTACGACAGCATTATAAGTAGCTGATAGATGGTGTTAGAGACCTTCCTCCCCCGTACAGGAGTGGCTGTTCCCATGCGATAAAGATGAACAGGTTATCTTCACTGTCCAAAATATGTACATTTAACATCGAAGTAACTCCCTCTTCATCTTTACCCTGCAATAGAACACCAATGTAACCTTCTATTGGCTATAGTTCTCCATTATACGGTTGGCCTTGACACTGATGTCTGTGGCTAACAGCAGTATTTACTCTATTCCCAATCCATCATAAGACAGAAATGGGCAAGCGTTGCAATGATGTTCGTAATTTCCAGCGCTCTCACAATGATCAAGCCCATTGTATGGCCCATTCCATCACACAATACATATAGTCATACACACCAACCACCAGCTTTTTTTTATTTCATCACTTATAATGGACTCGTGAGCTGGATAAAGAGAGCGAGAAAGAGAGAAAAGATCATTTTGCCAGACCTGAAGCGCAACGCAGGCTCGAGGCTGCCCAAATTCAATAAAGAAACAATCAAGCACGGTAACACGGCATAATGGCTTTTTAAAAAAGATAAATGTTTAGTAAATGACTCTTTTATGTCCAGGAGGGAAGGGAGAGAATGGCTTTCTGCATTAGGTGAAGAAATGCAGCCTCCTGACCCAGCTGATGCTTTCTGATTACAAGCTAAATTGCAGGAGAAACCCCCTTTGTCTCGCAGGTAGCCAGGGCCATTCTTTACCCTCCTCCTCATTTCCTGTGTGTGAAAGTGTGTGTGGAAGAGAGAGGGAGTGAGGCTGAACGAAAGGTAGGAGATGCAAGATAAAATGTGCGTCTGCATGTGTGTGGGTCTTGCGGAAGCACCATTTGCAGTCTCGCTGAGGTGTATTTATCTCCCTTATCATACTGCAAGCATCATGACTTCCATTAGAGCAGTTTGATGTGGAGGAACCAGGGCCAGATATTGTGCTAGACAGCACTGAAGAATAGATAATGCTCCTTCACCAGCTAGATATAGCATATGATGACTCTGATCTTCATGTAAAACACATTCAGGTGTGAGAGTAAACAGAACCACCCTTGAGCTGTTAGCTTTCTCGATGGCACAGAGATCCACATTTGAGCCGATATAGTTTGTTTGGCTGTGTGTTTGTATTAGTCTGTTTGTGTTATCCATGCCTGTGTCATAAATCACAATCTGTTCTCTACGCCTGGTCCTCCACAATGAAATATTAATCGTCCAGTTTAGCAGAGACACCACTTTTCAGTTCCGTCATCTGGTGCCCAGGTTATTAGTGCACACTCCTCTGTATATTAATAATGAATTAAGTATTTTCTATAAATCAGCGCAAAAGACTGTGCGGTGTGGAGTCGTAATTGCTGGAGGATTATCATTTGTGTTTGTTACACACAGATTTAAGCTTTCAGAAGAAAAGGTCTGTGTGGTTTGCTTTACTGTGGGCCTATGAGTCTGAAGTTTTTGTTGAGTTAGCATGCTGGCTGTTTAGAGAATGATTTAGAAAACATTCGTAATCTGTTGACGCACACAGTATGTGGACCTGTGTGCCCGGTGCTTTATGGATGGCATCCAGACTGGCATCTGGTCTAAAGAGATTTTTCTTCAATTGAAGGCACAACTAAAAGATTTACTCAGTAATACATCTGCAACTTTTATGAATCAAACAAAGTTTATTTCAGCCTGTTCAGGTGTTTCCCTGTTACATGAATGTTTTATTGAAGTAAGATGTAGCTACTCGTTCATGTTGAATTGATCTATGAATTAATTACAGTGCTTGCAAGGTGGGACTGTATTGATATTCCTCACACATTCTGGTTTAGGGTTTGTACTAAACTCCTAACCCTAAATCAACTTCTTAAAGTACAGACTCAATCTTTGTTTTTTAGTTGAGATAATCCAGAGCCTCAGGATTGCACAGATGTTTTTTTTTTATTCATTAAAGTTTCACCATTTTTAAGATCAGCTAAAACTTGAACGCTATGCTCTTGCTACCTTGCAAGCCCTGGTATTTCAGGAAATGCAAACCTAGTTAATTAACCGTCAGATTGGTTAATTCGTTCATTCATTCATTTATTTTTCTTTCTTACAATGTGCACACTCAGAAGCTGATAAAAACGTCTTACAGAATGCTAAGGGGTGGAAAAGAAGAAAAAATTACACTTTTAGCTTATCTGACTGCCAGCTTAATACTGGTTGATTTTATAGAACAGTTTGCAGTTCAGTGGTTTATAAGCAGGTAGCAATTACTGGCTAGTTTGCCAGTTAAGACAAATAAAGTATAATGTAAATTCAATCAAACAATGAGCAATAAATTGAGTCAAGTTTGAAGCATCGCAATTCCAGTCAGATCCATAGTATCCTGCTTCTCTGTGGACATAGACAGCAGAAGTTCTTTAAACACTGATTACACTGAGCAGATAGAGCCTAGAACAAACATGACTCCCACAGGATGGGCTCATCACATCCTTACACAGCGCGGCCGGTTATCTCAAGGGTAATCAAGAACAAGAAAGAACGTGTGTCCACACATCATCCCTCTCATCTGGTGCATTGTCAGACAGAACACGGCTAGGGTCTAGCCATCATTACAGCACAGCGTTGTGACAACCCATTTTATTACCCTACACTGATCATTTTACTGATGTTATCAGCCTAGTGAGTACATGATCCTCCTGTAGATTTCCCCGAAAAGACTAAATGATTTTATTTAGTGATTTGCATTGGCCTCTCAGTCCTTGTTTCTTTCTGCAGTTCTTTGTCACTGTGTTACTGGGTGTAATTAGAGAAAAGGGCATCCAAATTCATAAACCTCACTTTCCTAGAGGCAAAGCAAAGGTTACACTTTGTTGGGGGTATTTGATTCTGGATGAGAAAAGTGGCACAAAAGAGTCTGCAATCTGACATTAATTACTCTGCCAATCTGGGCCGATGCGGGGGGGGGGGGGGGGGGGGTGTCAATCACGGGCAGGTGTGCAATAATTCTGCAGCTGAATCACACACCCACAAGCTCCTCAGCTGAGTTTGTTGTTCTGAAACTAAACTGAAGGCTTCCTGTCAGCATGAGAGAGTTCAGAGCCCTCTTGAAACATTCTAGAAACAATTCATAATTTGATGAGTTTATATATACTATATATTTATACATATATATATATATATATATATATATATATATATATAAACAAAGCTCTGTATGCTTTTGAATCGCTCTTGGGGTATTTCTATATCATACACGATCACTCTGCACAGAGCCGTTTCATGTTGAACACACCTTAAATTGGCATTGGTCAGGTGGTACAGCGACCACGTGGTACAAGTTGTAGCTCTCAAAATTATGAGTTTGCACGTTCTATAAGCACGGGAAGGCTTTCTACAGTTCAGAATCGTTATGGTAATTATGACATGCCGTGAATGCATTCAAATAAATTAAATAAGTTTGCTTGTAAATGTGTCCTCGTATCCCTTTATTGATATATCTTTGATTCTGCCAGTCCCTTGTGCACAGCTTGGTTCGGTTTATTATAACTGCTCTCACCAAAAATTTAAGTAAAATTTTTCAGTCTGTTGTTAACCATTATTGAGTATAGATTCTCTTGGAGAACCAAAGATATTATTGTCTCAAGGAGTAGCCCGGCCCTTTGTACTGCTCTATAATTGGTATACCACTGTCCCCAACATAAGTTTCTGTCTTGAAAGTTAAGAGGAGCTAGACTACTTTTCCCTGCAGTGGTTCTTCTGTTTGTTATCTACCCACTGGGTCAGAACTGAGCTCTGCCTCCTCTGGGCCTCCGGTCATTCACCTACAGCTCTGAGCCGTGCCTGAGCCAGCTCCCTACAGCCTGATCCACGGATGAGGTGGAAGGGGCGAGTCCTCATTGTTAACCCAAAGTTTGAGTGAGAGCTCTGGCGGGAGGGGTGATTCACTCTTCCCCCTGGTGGGTCCTCAAAACTAAGGAAGCCTCCAGTGCGGGTTATGTGCCAAGCAAGGCATGAAGAAGCTTCGGAAAGGGGTCTGTTTGAGTTAGGGCAGCTTTGGTCTCAGCAGAATTCAGAGTGGAGTTCCTAGCGCCTCTCCGGTCCCTTAGCAGTCCAGCTCGAGCTGTCAACCTGCTCCCTGTGCTGGAGATCTCTGGAGATAGTCCTTCACCTCGCCAAAGAACTCCCCCTTCCCCCCTTCCTGTCACCTTTCTCCTCATCAGTGCTTTCTTTCTCTCTTTCGCTCACCTGCTCTGCTGTGTCTGAGACATTGCTTAACCTTCACCTGATGTTCTTACGGCTGGCTGGCTTCTTGCCTCCCTGCTGCGTCCCCAATGAGACCTAATACATTTTTGTCCTACTGTTTTCTGTCACAAAAGCACAGTTTAAGATCCAGTAAGAAGAACATTTGCTATTAGAGAACTTTTTGCCACGATCATGGTGACACTGTACGCAAGATACACTTTCTTTTTCTTTTAGATGTTCTGCAGGCAGGAACTTGCTGTTAAGTCTTGAATTTGCTCTGGAACACTTATTTCAGTTATCATCAGTTCATATTTAATGCTTCACAGTGTTGGAAATGCGGACATGTCTCCTGTTTTTGCAGTGATTGTGTACACTAGTTATTTTAGTGAAACTTTTATTGTTTATCATTTTTATAATTTAATACACAATTTCACATTATAAATTGAATTCACATCATAACATTTTGTCAAAAGTTAAATTGAAAAAAAATAGTGTTCCAAAGATCATTGTATTATTAAATGGAAATGGAAAGCTGACCTTTGTACAAATGGGTTAATATGGTCAGTGAGTTATTTAAGATACAGTGTTACACCTATTATGCTTGATAAGCTTACAATGGGTAAAGTCATGTGGAACCCTTAAGCAGTTATGCAAATGTCTGTTTATGTTTTGATCTCTCACATCTCTTTCTTGTTATATATATTTTTTTACTTAAAAAGTTAAAATACTATTATCTCTTCCAGTCTCTCTCTCTCTCTCTCTCTCTCTCTCTCTCTCTCTCTCTCTCTCTCTCTCTCTCTCTCTCTCTCTCTCTCTCTCTCTCTCTCTCTCTCTCTCTCTCTCTCTCTCTCTCTCTCTCTGTATATAAATGGGCAATATCACACGATTAGCCACGCGGTATCTCTCTATATCAGGACGGCTGTGATTCGGGTGTGGGTACTTGAGCACTGAACTGCCGCTGACAGCCTGGAGCTCACATCTTCGAAAACGTCTAAACAAATTGTCAAATATGCACTATGTTTATATGAGGAGCTCTTTTCCAAAACGCGATAAACGCCATTTAAAAAAAAATTAGTTTGTCATGTCATTTTGTTGTGTTCTGAACCTATTCACTGCTCCATCAATGTTTCATGCCAAATTGCTATATTTCCTTGTTTAAAATGTACTGCAAGATGCAGTTCTTTTCCAAACCGCGATAAGCGCCAAACCTATTTTTAGCCTAAACGCGATAAATCCTCTCTCGACAAATCAGAATTCAGTGAGCGTTCTACGCAATCCAACATCGGCGCGCTGAACAGAGGTTTGTTTATGTTCATTCATTCCTCAAAATGAGTGCTTTAAACGGTGATAACACTTGTGATGGCCTTGATGAGCCAGTGAGACCTACACCTGGGGTAGATGCTGCTGCCAAAGGTTTCTGTTTATAATTTCTGCCAAAAATGGCATTCGACAATCATGGAGCAAAAGTCGAATATCGTTCGAAAATCGAAATTTTAATTTTATTTTTATTAATCAACTGTTTTCTGTGTGTCAGTGTCTGCAAAGATGAAATTGACGATCAGCATCTCTGTAGTGAACGCGCCTAGAGAGAAATGCATGTAATGGATTACATAATCAGAGAGTATGCTATTTATTTTCGTTTTTAATTGTTTCGTTTAAAGACATTTCAAGCTTTCTATATAGATATATTTCTCATGCCTGTGAGGCATACGCTGAATTTCGGTTAATTTATGAAGAGATGCGCACCAGTTCACGTGCAATGCAAGTGACCACGCTGGCGCCTCCATGTCATGATTATATTGTCTATTTGCTTCTTTATTAAATCCAGGCAATTGGTTGATGAAAAAATTATTAAAATTAAGATACAATTTATACAAAACGAAATTCACTTTAAAGAAAGGCTTTCTACAAAACAAAACTTAATTAAGTGGCCAAAATCATCCATTTTTGGATTTTTCTTTTGTGGATTTATAGCGTTTTGAAAAAAAAATTACTTTGAATTTATCATCAACAATATTGTTGTTTGATTTAATAATCATTGTTCAACATGTTCAGACTGAGGGGAAAAAACATTTTAGCAGGCTAAATTGAATATTCACAAAATGTGTGGGTCTAGTAAAAAAAATGCATTTTCCTGAAAACTATTGAAATGGATTTATCGCGTTTTGGAAAAGAGCTCCTCATATATAAGTCGCATATTTGAGGACTAAATAACTACATCATCGCCTAAAACTTTTAAAACTACATTCAGTGACACAACAACAATAGTATTTGTAAAATTATGGTGTTTGCTCGTCCGCCATGACACTGGCTGTGAGAACTGCTGCAAGCGGAGTATACAAACGTTGAAACCATGGTGATATTGGTAGAATATTGCATGAAAAGGCTCTCAGCCAATCAGATTTGAGAACCATACCGAACTTTTGTATATATATATATATTACAATTGTCTTAAATTATTTGAATAAATTTTATATTAATGGTGATTGCATTTTCTTGTTTATTGGTTTTCAACAGTAAATATAAGTTACAGTAGTTACATAAATCAATTTATATATTAAGACAAATTAAGACAAATTTACATTTTGTTGTACAAGTAAACACACTTCATGTCACAAATGTACTTAGTGACCTCAAAATAGAATATCTTTGTTTTACATTTTATGAAATCTCATAATTACTATTTAGCTCCAGGTTTAAATGCAAGCTATAATAATTAAAATGAAATTGCAATGTGTTAAATCCCACATTGGGCTTTGGAATATGCTATCTGCACAATTTCTGACAATCTGCTTCATCCTCAAAATTAATTGATACCTTTGTGAGAATACATTATGCAAACATCCCAAATTCACGATTTCACCCTATTCTATAAGGTCAAGCAACATTTCTTCACACGCACAAGCAATTTAGCTTGATTATCTGCAGCACTTTTGACTTTCCACCTTGAAGTCAAATTGTGTGAACCTTAATTCCCCTTCCTTTCATGATCTAACCACTCATTCTATAGCAGCATTTCCAGCATCCCCTCTCCTGTGTTCATATTGTCCTTACCTCCAGAGAGGTCACCTGGCAGGTCTCCCTCTTAGCCCAGAGGTGAGGAGGTTCTCTCCACTTTTCGGCTGGGTGAGAGGGAGTCCAGGCCCAGTAGATGGGGCTGAAGAGCCACTTCTGACAGAAATAAGTGCCCCATTCACAGCCATTTGATCCTCAAGCAAGCCCGATATGTGCAATTAGACTACTAATGATAAGCAGCACTTTAGCTCACATTTTGCATATAAATTACACATTTGTGTGAAATAGATTCTTATATTCTTAATTGATAGAATATGAATTGTGTTCAATGCCCTTCAGATGCAAGAGAAGAGGTCTGGTGTTAAAGCTTAGGCATCAACCTTCAGAGCACGCTTTCCGAGAAATCAAATGCAGACATTAAACATATCTCTCACTCTTTGGTGTGAGAGCGGCTTCTTCTGACTCGTCCTCTATTGACATACCGTGTATGTGTGTTTTTGTGTTTCTGTGTTTGATGAAACTGAAGCTGCAGAGCTGTACTTGAACACTGATATACAGGTTTTATAGAGATTGTCTTTGAATATCTGTTTTATACCTCTCTGTTTCTGTTCACAGGCCTCTGCATCCTCGTCCTGAATGATGACCATTTGTACATGTAAGTAGTAACTCATCCCATTTGCTGAAAGTACAGCCATGGTACACCACCACAATAAGATAAAAACAACAAAACAGTAAAAAAAAAAAAAAAAATTAGTCAATAAATAAATAAGTAATTCACTAATAAACCACAATATATTACACTATATTACAGAAAGAAAAAAAATACTTGATCTGTTGCGGTAGCTGTATTTAATTGTTTATTTTTTCTATTTTTAAAAATATAATTTATTGTTTTGCATTGACCCGGATTATCTCCCACTTTGAGAGAATTGCATCAGTGTAATAACATTTAAAATTTAATTTCATTGCTAGTCGGGTAGCCAGTGGCTAAACTGTGTTGCTACAGTTTCTGAACCATGAGAAGAGATATGAAAGCTGCCAAAAGGCCCTTCTGGATAGTACTGTCAATCTCCATCTGATGTGCACACGCACATATCTGCCCCCCACACACTTTCCTGCACCCTCTACACGCAGTGTGGAGTTGTCTCTCTATTTTAGATGTATTGGGACCACCCTAGTCTGGCCTCACTCTGTCTACCTGCACGCCCATCGATTGACTGATGACCCCTCACATCAACTCATTGTACGCTTCCACCCTCTAGCAAAGCCCTGTGCATTCACTATTCTCCCTTTGTCATGCCCTCACACACACTCCCTGTCTTTTTCTTGCTTTCTTGTGCATGCAGACTCATGAACACACTCGTTCTCCCTCTCATCTCACCCTTCCCCCCTCTCGTTTTTCTTGGATCCTACTTTTCGCTTTCATGCTGCTTTCCCACAGTTGCTCCACACTGGAGGCCTGCACTTTACCCAGAATAACTCTTTCTGACTGGCCCAGCTCTGAATGCCGGCTATTATACCACATAAGCATAAAATAAGGCTTTTCGAGAAGAGCGGGGTGGTGTGTATGTGAGCATATTTGTGTTTGTGTGTGTGTGTGTGTGTGTGTGAAAATCATGGTCAAAGAAACTAATCCAGGGTGGATGGATTAAAATGAGCCAATGCAGTGCAGTTGGTTTGCACACTTGAAAAGAGCACGTAATAGATGCTATCAATTGACACTAACCTCTTTGTAACAGTTAGGAACCATAAAGGCCTGTGCTGCTCAAACAGACACCACATATGGGCTTGCGGGTGAATCCCTGGATTACAAAATGTGTGCAGTTTGAACATATTTTGTGGTTAATATTATTATTTTTATTTTTATTTTTTTATGTATTACACAAACAATTTTCTGAAAGGAAATGCTTGCACAAAATCAAGGAAAAAGTTTGCCATGAGGAAGCAGTGAAGGTATGTCCGATCCAAATAAAAATAATAGTATTTAATAGGTTGTTAATTACATTTGCTCTACATGTTGTTGCAAACCTTATTTAAAAATGTTCCTGTTACATTCCAAAACCTGATGGCATTTATTTAATTGTACATTAATTAAAAGTAACATCACATCTCAGATATATCAGAAAGACCTTGTTTCGATGTAAGTAGTCTGAAGTCATTACCCAATTATACATTTTTTAGCACTCTTACATGCAATTGTAATAAAACACTGTATATGTAATTCGGGGGAATTGAAATCTTGTTAAAGTGAGATTTTTAATTTCAGTATCTGTCTAATATAAGGCTTATGGACATATTCTTGATTGTCTATAAATGAAACACTAAAATATTAATTTCATTTAACTTTGCTTTATTCTCTGAAGCACCATCCACATTACTGTTACTGAAGGAGTATGAAATTTACACCAGTGCTGGTCTTTCTAATCTAAAAATTGACAAAGAAAAACCAATTACTCTTAATTCCCTTTTAACAACTTTAGGCAACAATTAGAGTTGCTCCATTTGAGAGAGTCCAAAGAAGACAACGCAAGAGGAAAATAACCTTCACTGTCAGATTAATTGCCACTTGATTATTGCTAGTTGTGAGTGGACGTGAAGGTTGAGTAGCTTACTATAAATGTTTTTAATTAAAACGGATTTACTTTGATTTAAATTAAGTATAATACCTTGTTCAGTTGCTTATCATCTTTTACAGGCCTTTGGAGAAATGATGGATGTATTAAGCGACTGTTTTTTTACTTTTTAAGTCCTTAAAAGTTTTAAAGAATTATTAAATTGACAGTTATTTTATGTGTTATCGATCAGTTAACCTAATTTCAGCTGGTACATCTGCTTTTCCGTCTTCTTCTTTGTCCTCACAGACCTATATCTTACTTTACCTTTATTCTGTTTTCCATGAGAAAGAGGCCTTTGAATATCAAAGTGTTCAAAGACGCTATGCTGGTCGATCCACTCAAAGTAGTTTCGGCCATTTCTTGCACAGGCTAATGGAGAGAGAAGGCTTTTGTGCGGGCGTGAGCCGCAGCATGATGCCTAATGCCTACAACACTCTCCAATCCTTCTAACTGCCCTTCTGCTCAGCGGAGATAAGGCCTGAGTAGAGTGAGTACACCTGCAGTCTTTACGGACAGCCGCGACCGATGCTATCGTCCAGAGAATATTTACTTCTGGCTGTGTAATGTGAGCGGATGCTCAGTGGGTGAGCGCTCCTCCTGACTGCAAGCCACAATGTCTCTCAGGCCAAACCTTGTCATGTCTGCACTCACTGCTATGCTGCAGCTTTAATGATAGCACTTTTTGGCAAACCCAGTTGTGAGATTGCATTAGATACCGCTTGGCCTCTTTGGTCCCATCAGGGTGCTGTGGTTGAGCGATCATCCACCTACCAGTCATTGGTATGTGGACTTGTGCTGGTACGCTGGCCTACTGTACGTAACAGCGCTGGCACTGCTCATTAGCAGGTAACTGTACTAGCTTCTGGAGCAGGGATTGTTGTCTTTGTGAGTAAAACCAGAGCAAATATGGCTCAACAGAGTTTTTTCTTTCAGTGCCATCTCCTAGTTGGACCACAGTTCATTTAAGCTACACAGATCCCCGAGTGTCTACAACTCTTCTATTCCCTTTCAAGCCACTGTCAGACAGGCAGCAGCGAACGCTGTATCCCTCTAACCCAATTACAGATCTGAGCGCAGCTGGGTGGCTCAGCGTGTGGCGTTTGCGCGTTCCGTGCTACATGGCCCCAGTTTTTTTTTTTTTTTTTTTTTTTTACGGTTTCACAGACAAGGCTTAAGCCTAGTCCCAGACTAAAATGCATGTTTGAGCTGTTTTAACTGAAAGCAACTTGCACTGACATATTATTTTAAAATATGTCAGTGCTGTTGCTTTGTTGCAAGATGCACACCAGTAATGTTATTTTTCTAAGGCACGTTTATAAAAGCTACTTAAATATCCTAATTAAACTAAGGCCTAATCCTGCTTATTCTAAGTCCTGTCTGTGAAACCAGGCCATAGTCGTTTATTTTTAGTGCCATTATGTATGAAGAGAAGTTTTAGCTCTAATTCAAAGTTTAAGTCAGCTAGATAAAATGAATATACTATGTGATGAACACTGGGTTCCTGCTGTTTGATTTAATAAAAAGTGCATCGTAGGACTGAATGAAGAAATCTCTTTGGCTCTCACCTTTCTGGTCTACTGGTTAAACACACTTATGGAAGTGGCTTGTGAGGGTGGCAACATCAGTGTGTGAATTTAAGCTTGTGAAGTTTAAATCAAACTCTATCAATCACTCAGATCATTTGAAGATTACCTCATTTGCAGCCGAAATGGGTGCCTGCAAGGGTGTGAAAACCACAATCTTGGCTCACTTTGATTAACTATATTTACCTCATACACGCTGTAATTACTCATATCCCTAATCTTTCTGTGATATCATAATTACAATATTATGTGCCAGTTTCACCAACTAATGCGCCAGTGTAACTTTACAAAAGAAGATTCATTTAAAAATGTATTTTGCCTAAATGTGCTCAATATTTTTTTTTTTACAGTCATCTGTTTTGATATGGTTTCCCTTAAAGCGATAGTTCAACCAAAAATTCTATCTATCTATCTATCTATCTATCTATCTATCTATCTATCTATCTATCTATCTATCTATCTATCTATCTATCTATCTATCTATCTATCTATCTATCTATCTATCTATCTATCTATCTATCTATACAAAATACATTGCTGAAGCAGACCAATGACTGAGGTATTTCATCCTTTTAAGAGCTTTTATTAGGATTTTAGGGATATTAGGACTTTAGCTAATTTCCCTCACCACTGATGTGTTTGCCGAACATACTGGAATTTTTTTTTGCACACAATTTACACTGAATAAGAAGCTGATGTAATGTCAGTGCAACATGGAATGCATGATTTAATAGCGTTTTGATTTGTCTTTTTTTACCCTGGCTTTTCGCTCAACAACAAATTTGCACAGGTTTTAAGACAGGTTTTGAGCCCGTTAGCATGCTTGTAGCCATTGTTAGATAAATGTATGCTCTTGTATTGCAGACAGGGTCCAAAATTAACTTTTCACCACACTTGCCAATGGTAGGTGATTTGAAAAAAAATACTGGCCATATATATTTCTTACCAGCTCTGATACTACATTGTGATTTTTTTTAAATATAGTTTTGTGGCAGTTATAAATTTGTTCCTTGTAATTTGGTTTTGGTGTCTTGCTACGATGAGTATTACACATATGGGTCACCACATGGAGTTCTAGAGAAGAAATAAACTTTAAGCATTATTGGTAAATTTGCTAAATTTTCTACTGATTTTGCGACATGTTTAGACCTATCCTTTTTAGGCTTTTTAGACTAAAATATACATTTTTTCTATTTATTGGCACTTTTCCCAATTAATTCAGAAGGGAAATGTATAAAATTAGCGTACTACAATTGTTCAGAAACAATTCTCTTTTCTTAATCTCTGTAATTTGATTGCTTTTAGTGCTTTAGACATTAGAAACTTTGTAGACCTGTTTTGCAAAAAAACTCTGTATCATCAATACAGACCGTCTGCCTTTCTATAGTGTTGAAAGATTGAGAAGAGGCAGAGGAGAATGTTAATGGCTAACTACTGCTGACTGATGGGTATTGGGAGAATGTTGGTGCTGAGATATGGAATTAAGAGGATGCTGACATAGACTTGCATGACGGGGCTGTGGACTGATCCAAACTCAGTCTCAGATCCGAGATGTGGCAGCACGTCTACCCCTGCCCTTCTCTGCAATTTGTCATCCGCACCGACAGGCCTTAAGTTTTTAAAATGCTGCATGATATGTATTATCTGACAGCCCATCATATCAGCCACAGTCAGGCGCATAACATTAAATGTTAAAACTTTGCCCAGAAAATCATGATAGACTTGCACAAACTTAAAAGATATATATTTTCCCTCTGCATTTTATGTTGGACCAACATTTTTTTTCCTTTTGCAAAAAAAATCTGACCTGTTTCATACATTTTTTTTTACACATTTTTTTTTCGTTTACCCAAAATATCTGACTGATTGACTTTATGCATTTGCTGTAAGCAAAGTTATTATTATTTTATTAGTATTGAGCAAGCTTTTAATAGCATCAATAGGTAACTTGCATGTTTTTTTGGGAGGGGGTTGTGCATGATTTTTTTTGTAAATTATATCTACAACTACATAGGTCAACACCTCCTTTCCATCACCTTTTATGATTCCCAGTCTGCTGATACTTCTGGCCCTTCTACACTTATAATATCCGCAAAATGAAGCGCACACTCAAAGTGAAGGAGTTGAGCATGGTAATCAAAGGCGCAGGCAGTTTTATGTGCTGATGTGACATTTTCCAAAATGGCAAAACCTTATAAAACAAATGGAAGACAATTTGACAGTCTGGTAATAAGATTATTTTACCTCTCTAAATCTCTGGTCTTTGCCAATAGAACTGTAAATCACTGGCCTGAGCCTCATAGAATGTGCACTGTATTAACCCTTATTCTAAAGCATTCAGGGGTGACCATGGGGTTCTGGTCTCAGCTTATACATGGCTAAAGCTCCTATTTGAACAAGGTCGTCGGTCACAGTGATTTAGCCCTAATTTAGTGTTAAAAGGAGCTTGTGAAATATCCCCTCTAATTCCTCTGACACGATATAAAAATCCCATTCAAAGGCTTGCCCGATTGATATGGCATAAAAAAGCATTTTTCCCCCTCTCAGTCAATCGATGAAGAGGCAGGAGCTGACATTTGCTGAAACTAGGCTGAGAAACTCATCATACTGGATGTTTTTTTCTTCTATATTTAAAGAGACACTCCACCTCTTTAAAGAGACACTTAACATCAGATTCATTAGGCCCATTATAATACTCTTGAGTAAGCTATATTTTCATTTTTTTTTCATTTTTTTTTCATGGTCTGTGGCTCATAAGACGAGCAAAAAGAAGCTCTAAAGAAAATACCTATTGGTCCATTTCTTTGAAAGGATTTTCCCAAAAAAGAAAAGAAAAAAATCATAGTGAGTGTACTCCAAAGATAAGTATATGAGAGACAAAAAGCATCTGAAAACCTTGTTGCTCCCCCATTTTCTTTCGAAATGCCTGTGTTTTTTTGTGCTTGTGTATTTATTTTATCTACCATTTTAGTGTTCATCAATGACATTGGGAGTAAATCTTGAAGTCGATTGAAGGCCTTTTTTTGGCATTTGGAGACGTAACTGTTTTTTTTTTTTTTTCAAATCTATTGCATTCATAAGATGCTAAATAGACAGAATGCACATCATTTCAAAAGAAGAATCAAGGCCATGCATCCAGAAGCAGATACACAATAGAAAATCAATGCTCCTGTGAAAGCATTGCCTGAGCTGGTAAAAAGAGGTTAAATGGGCTTGTGCTACAGAGAAGCCAATTCCCCTGCTGTGACCTTTGGGTTACACCATTAGTTACATACACAAAAGGATGAGAATTAATGGAAGCTCCCTCATTCTGTCTTTTTCTACCAGTTCAAGTTATTAACCTGACTTGACCAAAACCCTCAAAATTCTCCAAGCTTTATAAGATTGATGTGCAGTGAAGTTTAATGCTTCTCACTGCTGCGGAAGTGTGTTTTTCGGACAGGCGGCTTTAATAAGCTACATGCCAGTTCTCCGAGTGACTGCCTTTTTTTTTAGGAAAAGGAGATTCCACCTGACTTTGGTTCATTCCCAGAGCCAATTATTCAAACTGGGCTGAGCTTGCTGTGTATGTATCTGTGCAGTTGACATGATATGGCTTCTCTGTAGCTTCACATACTGACACAACTTCACATCTCGTAAGTACACTCATTATCAAGAAACTATTCCATTACAAACTTTTACTGATAGCTGTACAACTGGTGGTTTTGGCCATGATATGGAATACAATTGATTACAGCTGGAGTTTCTAAAAATGTCAGTAATACACAAAGAATTAGAAAAACAAATTAATGAATTGAGAGAGATGAGATAAATAGAATCCACCAGATATGTAAACAGTCTGCTCCACTTGCAGTAACTTGGGATAGCTTTTCTCCCCAGCCTCTCGACAGCCATCAGATGAGCTTTTTGTTTGTGTTGTCAGGTACAGCTTCAAGGGAATGCTTCACTTTGTCAATTAGTGAGAGCATTTTTTTTTTTTAATTTTGTCTTCCCACCTCAAATGTTGTCCACAAGGGAAATGTGCTGCTTTAAAGGGTGTATCTAGTACATTAATGCGAAAACTTAATTAAGAGAACAGTAGAAACCCATTATAGGTACACTGGAATTAGCCAGTCAATCTCCAGATCTAAATTGAATTTTTTAGCGGGCAATAGTTCCCAATGAGTCTCGTCGGGAGATCCAACCATGACCTCCTGGGTTCAATTTAGGATGTGGTGAACACACATAAAGATGTACACTTATATTAGCACGATAGAGAAGTCAATTAAGAAACTGCTTCTAGAATCCAATTAAAAGTCTTTAGACAATTTCACCCCCCCCAAACCCCTCACCTAGACACCCCACCTCCCCAACCCTTGGTAATGAAGACGGGAAGAAGCACAAGGGGGCTTTAAATGGGCTTTCTAAAGGATTGTTTGTCTTTTTTATTGTCTTAAGAGCATGGAACAAGTATTATTGACTTTCGATTTAAATGAAAAGTTTTTTGTTTTCCCTCTTTTCCCACATTTCTACGGGCGTCAAGAAATCGGCCTGAAAAAAACAGTTGAGTGGGTCTATTAGATTAAGCCTGGTAATGAACAGCATAATGGACACCTTGTTAAATCTTATTGTTCTGTATTATTGCAGTCACCAGAGACAAACGCTACGCCGGGACCTGCAGAACGAAGTCCTCAATTCAATTTCCAAAAAGTATTACAAGTTGCTCCATAGCCAAGTCCACTATTTCATAATTACTGCTGGTCTCAGTAGATGTAAATGTCAGTACACTACACAGACAAGATATCTCACTTACTGGCTATGGATGACATGGCTGGGTCATCATTATTACAATCGATCAGAGTCTGAACCAACTTAATTAGACAAGGCTGTCAAGATTTCAGCTTAATTTGAGGAGCAGGTAATTCGCTCTGACAGTGTGGAGTGTTGTTCGGGGGCTTTCGTGCTACAGAATGCAGGTGCGTCAAAGGAGCTAATGGGCAGCGGACTTGGTTTTGGCTGCACATACACAAGAGGCCTAGCGAAAGGTGCCATGCTGCCGCTCCGCAAAAAAATCTTGCGCTGCCATCGAGAGGGTTGTGCGATGGAAAGTTCTTGTGCTGATTGAGTTCATTTGTCCATGTATTCCCACTGTGAAATTTCCTGGAATCTGACCAGCATTATGAGTGGGGTATATTTAATTAGACCTTATCAAGCCATGAAAAACTGCCTATGTGTTTGGTGCAGGGAGAAAACTGAGGCATCTAAACATAGCTTTTTTTCTGATTTTCATGGCTATCCTTCAGACTTTTAGTACTGGTAGTGTTTCCTTTTTCATTAAGGTGGCATTTACATTTCTTAATTTTGATCAGAAAAATTGTTATGGACAAAAATAAGTTAGTATTTATGCTTCATACGTTCTTGCTGTATTTTTGCTGTACATTAGCACTTATATTCTGTAAATTGCCATGCTTTACAAGGCTGTGATGAGAAATAGGTAATGGTGTGTTTGATATTGTTTGTACATTTTTGCACATTTGATTTTGGTCAATTGCAAGAAAATTTTAAACATTTTGAAAATCATGAAAAGTGCAAATAAGTAACAAGGTGCTGATACAGTAGACATTTAATTAGAATGATATTATATGATATACATACATATTTCTGAATGATGATAACTTAAGTTTAAGAAATAGAAGATAAGAACATTTAAGAGTTTCTGTATATTGATGGTAAGACATTTTATTTAATGAGTACTAAATTTCAATTTGACATTTTTTGAATTATAAAAAAAACACAGTTTAGTATGTTTTAAAGGCATTTGATTTAAGAGGAGACATGAAGCGTCCTCTTTAACCATGTTTATATTTTAATACCCATGTCAATATTTGTGTCCTCATAAACCATATATTCAAGAACACACACTGGTTTCCATGTTTTATGCGGACTTTCAGTAGACGTAATGATTTTTATATTGTACAAACTGTATATTCTTTACACCTACACTAACTGTACCCCCTACCTACCCATTACAGAAAACTTTCTGAATTTTTAGATTTTCAGAACTCTTCACTTAGTATTTATGAGCTGTTTTTCTCATGGGGACCAAAAAAATGTCCCCATTAGGTCATAACGTAGGGAATACCATAACATATGGAAACACACACACACACACACACACACACACACTATATAACAATAGATAATAGATATTTTGTCAAGTCTTTCAAAAATAAAATGTGATTTATATATATACACATTTTATTTTTTAGTAACAACTTTTATGTTCCAGCAAAACAAATAAAAAATAATACTAAGTATAATACAATACAATATAACCTGCTATGAACCTTGTATTTATTTAATATAAATACTTTTTTTTTTCAGGAAGAATGAAAACATACAGTATAGTGCAAAATGAAGGTTACACTACACAACTCATTTATGAACAACTAGACTGTCTGTTGTTGTAGAGTCTGTACTTTGAGTTAATCCATTGCTTTAAAACAAACCAGGCTTGCAGTAAAACGATGTCAAAAAGCCTGTGTTACGTAGCAAAGTCTGAACCACAATCTTTGAGAAGCCAGTCTGGTGAGCTTACTGATGAAAATCTCATTGCTTACTGTGCAAAATCACTGATAATTAAATATTGATATAAAAGTGAAAAGGGCTTTTTTTCAAATAGTAGGAAAATAAACGGAATGCATGTGAAAGACAGGCAGGGAGAAAGTGTTTGGGGTTATTTCATAACACAATACTACCCCTCCTCTCCACAGGCTTTGATTCGTCCTCTGAGCCAGTGAAATTACACATTACAGTATTTGATTGGTTGGAGAGGGTGCACAGTCTGATAAGATCCACCCAGCAGAGAAGGGTCCAATCAATAGCGTTGGCTTTCATATGGTAATGTGTCACTGCAGGAAGCAATAGGTGAAGATATTCCCATTCGATAGCAGCCATGAGACACCCCATCAAATGTATACCAGGAAGATGAAATTGTTGTTTGCATAACAAAGCAGCTGTGGTCTGTGAATGTTTTTTTAAACAAATATTTCCCTCTGCACTTACAAAATGTAATAACAGAGAGGTAAGGGGTCAGTGTAACAGGAAAACATTACCTCTGCAAAAACACCCTGTGAATTGAGTCGCTAAATCTTGGGCTGCGCGATCAGCAGATTTATGGTGCTAGACGCACATAGCTATTTTGTAATTTTGTGAGATAGATAAATAATCTTTTGTCTTTTAAATACATCACATTTGAATGGAATCTGTACAGTGCTGTGGCATAGGAACTAGTTTGTAATTAATGAGTATTATAAACCCCACAAGGGGAAAGCAGTAATAGAGGAAGACAGTGGGGATGAAAGGGAAACCGGCTTTGTCAGGCTAGAGAAATGTATTAATTTTTTTTATTTTAATTTTTTATTAAACTTTTTTTTTCACTCTATGATCAGGCTACACACTTTTAAGTCCTGTTTGTCACAATATTTTGTTAATCTTCTTTGATTCTCCCCTTCTCCCTCTGTCTCCCCAAAATAAAGAGCCAAACGAATTCCAATTAGATTGTGTTAGATAATAAAGACGCTGTAGGCATCCTCCATCTACAGCATGCTTTTTTTCACTTTGCACCTCATTGTATTATCAACATGGGTGCAAAAAAAAAAAAAAAAAAAAAAAAACTTCCCACCACAAGGAGAGGCTGAGGAGATTGGGTGATGAATTTAATTCTGCAAGTTCAGAGAGATTTTTTAGTTTGACATGCGCAGCAGGGGTTCTTTGAGAGCTTGGCAATGTCTCCAGCACTGCAGGCTTTGAAAATCTCTCCCCACAGTCGAGCTCCTATCAAAAGCCAAGGATAATATTCCCTTCGAGGTAAAAGCATCCTGGTGAAAGAACTTCTAGACCCTTTTATTTATTCATCATGGTTATATCTGAATATATCAGAAGGCTTTGCGATAATGCATAAAAGGGTAATCACAGGCCTAGAAAGAGGGAAAGAGTGAAGATAGATTGGTTTGCTTTTTTTTTTATTAGGTTTCTTTAATTCCACACAATATAATTACAAACATTAAAAAAATAAAAATTACATTTTTATATTGAACTCACTTAATATTTTTGTATGCAATTCCATTCACCCATTTAAAAAAATTAATTGTCACTGCTAAGGGCCAATTGGCTTTAGCTACCATTTTCAATATCAGTGGTTCTCATTTTGTTTTACTTTAGACATCAAGTGGTGACCCAACACAGTGCAGTAAGTGCCACAGCACCGTAGATTTGAACAACAAAATATATATATTTTTTAAGATAAAAAGAGTTTATTATTTGCATTTACTATTTTTTTCTCCCTGTCGTGGGCCACATTTGGGTCACAACCCATTAGTTGAGAAAAGCCGTTTGATGTCACATATCCTTAGATATTATTTTAAGGAGACAGATCACACACTTTATGAATAATACAATAATAATACTCTTGCTTGTTTCAGTACACTGACACACATGAATCACCGGAACATCCAAAAAAGAGCAAGTTATTTCTGTTAATATCAATACAGTCAATGAATGTTGAGTGTGATGGATTGTCTTTGTTGCCTTTGACTCAAAGTATTGACTCATTGAGTTATTTACTTGCTGTGGTGGATGCTAAATAAATTTGTGAGGTATATTCACTCAACTCCAAACAGATATAGATTTTTACACACCCAGATGCAACCATGATTTATTCAGATTGAAGATGCTATTTTTAGGCTTATTTTTTGTCATGATATTATCAGTATTTTCTATAGTGCTAAAATTCACTTGTGAATTATATAATACATATAAAAAAAAGTTGTATTATTAAATTAGTTAAAATTTTTAAATAATACTAATAATAATAACTATTATTATTATTATTATTATTTTAATACTGTTCAATATACCAACATTGTGAGTTTCTTCACACATCAGTCAATTGTGAGTCATCCTGCATATGCTTGAACATACAGACATCCAGCAGTGTTGTGTGTTATCAAACCTAGACAGCCTCCCACTCCTTTGTCATGCCTCTAACCAATTTACTTCCTTTTACTTGACACTTGTGCTAATGATGTTACATATAAGTCTTCTTCATGGAGGGAGATTAAGACCATATTTGAGGAACTGAGAAAATGACTGGGCCAGCGTTCTAATAGTTGATGCAAGAGTTTGTATTAAGGTAGAATTATACTCATAAATCTCATAACATTATTAAGCCCATAGATTAGTGTAGAGCAGTCAGTATGCAAAAAAAAAAAAAAACTCGCTATGTTCTCCTCCTGCTCTTTAGAGACTCTTATTCGTCTTAAACTGCCAGGGCTGTAATACCGCTTGATGTAATCATCTGCTTTGCCTTACAAAACTGCACGCCGACTGCTCAAATTATTGTGCTTCTCATTCAAGAACTTCCTTCCAAACTCATAAACATCAAAAGGTTGTTACTATTTCAGAGCTTGTCCTTTAAAATTATTGTAAAGCACCTGCAGTATCACCCCCCTCCCCCCCTTACCTTTATCATTCTTGCTTTGTGCTTGGGTCTTTTGCCTTAGGGCTTTGGGACATCAGACACATTAAAAGACAGGCGGTGGCGGCAAGCGGGCAAAACAAAAGCACACCAGCTCCCCTCCCACTAATCGAGCTGGCCCTTTAACAAGTTCATCTCTCTGCGTGAGCCCTTCGATTGAAGGAGTTTCTTACTTCTGCCCAAAGGGCAAGCCATCAATGCCATCTTGCTCTTACTCATTTACTAGCGCTATCTCCTGGCCCTCTCCTAGCATCAAACAAATCTTAGCTTCGTCACAATGGCTGTCACTCGTATATATTGATACCAGTGATATTAGAAGCCAGTTGTCAAAATGGGAAGTCGTTCTCACACTTACGGAAGGTCATATCCACAAACGAGGCTAACTGGCAAGACTTCAAGCTAAGATATGTGATGCATTAAATCTTTTTGCTGTGCTTCATTACAGTGGTGTTGCAGCATTTCAAGCCCCTTTCATTTATATATATATATATTTATACAGTATATATATATTTTTTTTAGACTGATAGCATTCAGCTGGCAGTGTGACCATAAAGTTTATTATTTCTTTTGCTTTTTACATCCTGTTCTCTGCTGACATATGTTCAAATTAGGATGGACATGGAGAACATCAGGCAGAAAGATGGTGGTTTATGATTATGAATCATTCCGTTAGGTTGGGCCGATCATATTAGTGCAGTTCCAAGAGACGAGGTATTTTTGTGCCAGACATTTGGTGGAAGTGCAGCTTGTCTCCCAGAATTAACCATAAGGTTAATGGACTGGAATGGTTCTCTTTCTCTTGGCAATTTTGTTGTGAAAATATACAATTTGTCAATTTATTGAATTGTAATCTTCTAATTATTTCACTGGCTAAACAAAATAGGTGTTAAAATGTGCGTTTAGGTAGAACTTCAAGTTTGAATTGCAGCACTGGTAGGAAAAAAAAAGTCAGGAATGTGTCAGGAGGCATGCAGAATTATTGCAAATAATAATAATTATTATTGCATTTTTAAATAATTAATTGTTCCAAATTAATAAAAAAATTACAGCCCTAAAATAGTTTATAGCTATTTGTTTGCGAATTGGATGTAACTGATTACAGCATTATACATGGTCACATTCATGACTTATTTATAATAAATTATTTAAAATGTACATTAGGGTGTAAATCTAGCATTAATTTTGAATAAATAATTATTTTAAACTGTAATGCATTAAAAAATGTTACTGTGCATTATTATTATGTATACTGCCGTTGAAGAGTTTGCCATCAGTATGATTTTTTTTTGAGAAATGAGTACTTTTACTCAGCAAAGATTATTTGTAAACATGTGAAAAGTAAAGACGTGTTCAATGTTAAAAGATTTTGATTTCAAATAAATGTGGTTCTGTTAAATTTTTGGTAAAAAAAAAAAAAAAAAAAAATCCCACAAATCTATCAAGCGGCACAACTGTTTTCAACATTATTTACTAATAAGACATTTTCATTGAACACCAAAACTGAACGATGTGACATTGAAGACTTCAGATGGCTTTGACTAAATTACATATTAATAAAATAAATTGTAATAATAATGCACGTATTACTGATCAAATAAATGCAGCCTTGATGAGCATTAGAGACTTTCAAAAACATAACAAAATAAATAAATATGGACCACAAAAGTTTGAATGGTATGTATTGTTTTTCTGGTCATATTCATTCAGACCTCAAGCTCATAGCTTTGAGTTTGTAGATTCAGCAGTAACTAAATTACAGTACAAGAAACACAGATGCGTACTACCTTTGGAATATTTTCTGCAGACTTTGTATAGTGAATAACATCATTCCATCTATACTGTGGTTGCTAGATTAAATTTTTATTGGATTTTTCCAATCTCTCACTGTTTGCATGAACATTTTATTTATACGTACTGACCTACATTATATACCTTACAGCTGATGTGCATAGTCACATTATTATAGTTTATTTGTACCATGCCCATCATGCTCTAAATCACATATTTATGTGAAAAGGCACCCGGATTTGCTTGAATAATAAACTTTAATGACTTGCATAGCAGTATCTATTTATGCAATGGTTGGATGTTTGTCAGCTTCAGGTGAAGTGTTCATAAAAAGAAAAGAAAGAAGAAGAAAAAACACTAAACGGCATGTTGAGCTGTGTGTCTGAGAAGGTTCCATTTGCATGATGTTATGCAGCAAGTCATACTGTAGATTTAGACCGTTGTGCTATGTCTGACTTTAGGTCAGGAACAAATTGCCTTCTTTATCCTATAATCTCAGGCTGGATATAGAGTAACACGTGTGTTTGCTTTCTGGTTTTATGATATTTGTTCTCTCTCCATGTGTCTGCCTGTCACTGTCATGCGCTTGAGCGGTTCTTGGAGCAGTTTGTGCACTAGGTGCGGCAGTAGGTGTCTAGCCGGATCCTTATATGAATGCGGTCGGGATACTGATATACATCAGCAGCTGAAAGGAAGAGAGGGCCTGTTTGGCTGATAAGGTGGAGCAATGGCAGCCTGTGGCAGGGTCATCAACCCCCTCCCATCTACGTGCCAGAATAGTTTGAGAAGAAGTGGTCCCATGATTTGTCTCCTTTTCAGCATGTGCACCATGAGTTTTTCAGCTGCCAGCTGCAAGCAGAGAGCTTGCCCTTCCGTCTGACGGAGGAAGACTTTAGCCAACTGGCCTCTCTCTGCCACTCAAATCTTTTGACACTTTGAGCTCTACTGTCAAAAAGTGCTAAAAAGAGTCGTGCATGTTTATATAGGGGAGACTATTTGTCACTTTTCTAATCTTGAAAATATTTCTCAGGGTGGTTTTACTTTCGGGGTAAAAAAACTAAAATATTTTGTAATTATTTGGTAGATTTTAATTAAACACATTACAATTTTAATTGTTCAGTGGCTATATTATATTTTATTATATTATTTAACTTTTTTCTTTAAAAAATAACCAAATATACCAAATAGATATTATATATTAGATAGATAAGATTCTGTACAGAAATGATCTTACTGAAATACAGCCCTTCTGGCAACTAGCCCTGCTCTCTATATTTCAAAATTAATAATTACTTGTAATGTATAATATTATAGGTTATTACAGTAAGTATACAGTACTAATTTATTAAAGTAATTTAAGCATATGTATTTTAATTGAAATCTACTATAGTTATGCTTCTACACAAATGTATCTTACTGAGATTGAAATACAACCCTTGTGACAACTACCCCTGCTCTCCCCTATATACAATTGTAAATAGAGTTAGAACCACTGTAAAAAAAAAAAAAGAAATAGTATAAAAAATGGTAAAATGACTGGCAGCTATGACTGCCAAACAAAATCCATACAATTAAAGTAAAATATCTTAATTCAAATAAAGTGCAAAACCACACATTTTACAGAAATTTTCTTTACAAGTTTTTGAGAAAAACGCTGTAATTTTAGATTGTTTGTAATTTTACAGAGTTTTGAATATATTTTAAAATAACAGAAAACGACTGTAAAAAAGTTTGTTATTTTCCATAAAATTTGGATTTTTCTTTACAGTGTATACTGAATCGGATGTGTCCCATCAGTCCTTCTCCAGATTTCCTTTTAATGGCTCTAAAATAATGTTTTAAAGTGTTTTCTGTAAAGGATCACCAATTAATCTGTCTCAGTTCATGGCCAATTCTGTGTTATGATTTAGACCAGTGAAGCTGTTGGGATGTGTGATATATTGCCAGTAGTAAAGCTGATATACAAGCCTTTGTTACAGCTGGCAGGGGAGGAGAGTTTTTGCTTTTGCCCACCAAAAAATATAGCAGAGATCAAAGGTCTCAGGCATTATAGGGAACCTTTCCGTGCTGTTAGGCCTAGTAAAGTATACTTAAGGGTATGTGCTTACACACCCACAGGCCAAAAGGGCCATTAAGGGGGCAACGTTTCGCAGTAATTTTGAAGTCTGGAGACTGGGTGCTACATAACACAGGAAAAATGCACACACCCAAACACTCTTTTTCCTCTCTCTATTTCTCTTACCCATCCTCCGTGTCTGGTAATTTGATGAAACCTACATAGGCCAGTCCTCCAAGGGTCAATGGAGGCGCTCACAAGGAACACCAAACACAAAGACAACAACACACTGGATAAATCAAACACCTCAGCTCTTCCCACAGCAACATTGATTTCCTCACTCGATAAGATGAGAATGGAGGATTATGCCTAGACTTGTTTTCAGGACACATCTCTTTTGACCATATACTGTATTTATTTCTTGTATACACACTTGTCAAAGTAATACCTTCTCACAATAACTTCTATATTTCTGTAAAATGAACTATTAAAAACTCTATCTGTGATCTTTACGATATTTTTTTCATACATTTCATTATTTTGGGTTAATGCATTAGAGAATATTCATAAATGCTGTTAACTCTCGGCATTGCCTTATACAATTTAAGATTATTGATCGACTTCATTACTCTAAAACGAAGCTGTATAGAATTTTTTCAGATGTTTCCCCAAATATGTGATACATGTCAGACAGAGGAAGCCACACTCTTGCATAGTTATGCTCTTTGCTCTAAGTTAACTCCATTCTGGACTAATATTTTTCAAATTCTGTCAGAAATTTTACATGTTGAATTAGAGCCTGATCCCCTTGTGGTGATGTTCGGATTCTCAGGTAGCATTACTTTTCTAAAATCTCAACAACAGTTGTTGTCTTATGGACTTCTTATTGCAAAGAAACTAATACTTCAGTTTTGGAAGAACTCCAAAGTCCCTACTGTTAACCCTTTGATGCGCAGCATGGGTCTAAATAGACCCGACTGAGTTTTCATTTTCTATATCTTTGCAAGAAATTAATTTCATCATTCAGTATTCCAGGTATTCCTCAATTAACTTGTTTTAGATCATTACAAATCCTTATTTAAATTTTTCCTTTCTTACTTTTCGAATAAAAATCGTTTTTGTTTCACTACCCTTCTAATGCGCAACATGGGTCTAAAAAGACCCGTATTCATGTTTCTTTGCTGAATATTTGAAAGAAATGTATTTTATCATTTATTAATCCAGATATTCATTAAATATCTTGTTTTTGATTTGCACAAATCATTATTTTTATTTTTCCTTTCTTACTTTATAAACAAACACGGTTTTTGTATTTCTACATCAATTTTACACACATGGGTCAAAAATGACCCATATAGGAACCTTTGATATTTATAAATAGTATAAATATATTTACTGCACAAAACTATTCGCCTGCCACTCATTTCACAATTCAACACGGCTGCTTTTGTATATTTCATGCATGTAAGTTTTATTTAATACATTTTTGTCACAGAAAATATTTGATATTTTGTGAAAAACATCTAGATATAGCCTAAAATTTGAACGTTTAGGCTAAGGTTACCTTGACCTTGAAATCCATTACTAGTGCAAAAGAGAAACATGTCCAATACTATTAGCTAGCTTGCGGTCGACATATTTTATTTTATCTAATGTTAGCTAGGTCAACAAAATAAAAGTTGCAATAGAAAGTTGTATATACAAGTATATATTGGCGCTGTTGGGCAGAAACCTTACCTGGGCAGTACCTCCATATAATAATTTTTATTTGTGGTCATAAATCAATGCTATCGGTCACATAAGCCGTTGTGTGGTGGCGTTCTGGTGCACTATGGCTGCTGTCACATCATCCGGGTGGATGCTGCACATTGGTGGTGGGGAGATCCCCCTACAGTTGCACTACACTACAGTTCAATTTCAGTGTTATCGGTTATATGTGTGTTATGCGTGACAAAGTGGCCAATAAACATATTTCAAGTGTTACAGTAAATGTGTTGATCTAAACAACTGTGACAATGGTTATTTTAACAAAAAGTTTTCTTTATTCTTTTGTTTTATCACGCTTGCATAGATGGGTCATTTTAGACCCATGTGTGTAAACTTGATGTATTTACACAAAACCTAGGAAATATTAAAATATGAATTTGTAATAATTGAAAACAAGATATTTTTAATATTCATAAATCATGAAATTTATAGATCATCAAATATAAAATGCTCAAATAAAGTGATTTCAAAAGGTGAAACAAAAAAATGCCAAGCCATGCATGAAATAACATAGGAAATGAATACGGGTCTTTTTAGACCCATGTTGTGCATTAGAGGGGGTATCCATAGCTTGCGCATCAAAGGGTTAAAATGTGGTTGGACGAAATGGTTAGGTTATTACATCTGGAAAAAAAAACTGTTCTTTTTATTTTATTTATTTTATTTTATTTTAATGTATTTATTTGTATTTACTTATTTATTTATTTTGTGTTGCCTTTATGTTTATAATGAGGAAAAGCGATGTAACAATGATTGTCAAATTGTTGGATTCCCTAATAATAACATTTTAAACACATTTCATTCTTTTCATACATTTTTAAGGAACAAGTTACAACCTTTCACTTTATAGCATTTTAGCATGTTATGAAGCTTTAAATAGTTATTTAGTTGACCTAACAATAAGTAACATTTAATATGCTTTAACAACAAAAGACACATTTTAAGTTGTTACAAATTCTAAATTAAATTATTTAATTTATTTTCTATCCTAATAATCCATGCAGTATTATATACCAAAACTGTGGTTAATAATAACTGATAGGGGTGCACGATTCAGAAAATGTCACGATTCGATTCGATACTGATTTTTTGTCTCAAGATTCGATTCAAAATCGATTTTCGATTCAAAAACGATTCTCGATTCAAAAAACGATTCGCAGTATATAAATGTAGTTTACTTTTTCCTATGTGATTGATTGCAGTAGACACAATTTAAAAGAAAAAAAAAAAACACAACAAATTAAATGTAGTTTGATATTACTTTATGTCTTCATACAAAAATAAAAACTTTTGCAACTAAAAAGTGCAAAGTGCCAAGCTTTGGCCAGCTTTCAAATACATTTAATTCAAGTTTAAAATAAAACTTAAATAAAAAGCTTTTACATTTAGCTTTAAAGTGCTGTAGTCAGATCAAACAAACAATTATGCTAAATGTGGTTTAAGGACTACTTCAGCTACCAGGCTGACTGTTGAAATGTGAACTCGACTGGGCACATTGAACTTCCTAAAAATATACTAATGTCATAGAACCCTTGCGAAATAATTTTAAATAGATTTTAAAAAGCCACCGCTACTGGTAACATCGGTTAGATTGATTTGTTTAGATCTAGTGAAGTCGTTCATAGGCGTAATTTGCGGGTATCTCCAGTTAACTAGCAGAGCATTCATTTAGTTCGAGATCTGTTGTTTTTGAAATCAAGCTGAGCGCTGAAAGCGCTCGTTGCCGCTGCTATCAGTGTCATGGATACAGTGTTCTCTGTGGCTCGCGCAGTCTTCACTCGGACGCGCGCTTCATATCGCCGTTGTGGTTCCGGTGAAATCCCAAAATAAAATGCACACAAACGTGATGAACATATTCGGTTTTGATGAGAGAGAGAAAAAACTATACGAGTGCGGTTTAGAACCCGTAACCTCTGACACGCTTGGCAAAAGATCTACAGACCATTAAGAACTCAAACATAATCTGCGGATCGATGCATTTATTTACGGGTTGAGCAGAGAGGCTGCACAGTTTGACCAGCGGGCGGCAAGAACTTGCAATGTAACTATTTATCAGACCGGCCCTCGCAGCCTCGAAACACTACCGAACCACCGGTAAAAGTCCCGACTCAGCCGATTGCCACTCCGCCCGTGCACGCCATAAATTTTTTTTTTTAAAATGAATCGATTTTTGGAATTATATGAATCGATTCTGAATCGGTAAAGATTGAATCGCGATTCAAATGTGAATCGATTTTTTTGCACACCCCTAATAACTGATGAAAAATAATATTTAGTCATTAAACAAATACACTTTTGTTTTCCATAGTGTTTAGAACTGTTTTAACCTAATGGAGAATTCATTATTTTTAATGTTTTTCAATGTTTTGACTATTGATCACAGGTTGAGTGTCTTTCAATTACTTAATCAACAATACTAATACTACCTTTGTATTGTGGCATCTCTCATCCAAACTAAGCTAAAAAATACTGTTGATGTATGAATGTTGGCCACAGATTTGTTGAAGGGTGGATGACTCAGGGGACGGTGTTAGAAGAACCATTAGCCTACATGTTGGGGATTCATTTTCTGTTGTCGTCGGTCAGATAAATGATTGTACGTCTCAGGTGATGAGTGGAGTGTGTTTTAGAGCAGCGGCGCATCACTAGTGAAGAAATGTCAATCACCCCACTTCATTAGTTTGTCACATTTAGCCAGACTGATGGCGATGGGCACTTGTTCGTGTGCGAGCGAGTAGATTTGCATGAGTGAGGCAAAATGACTGCTTTCAAATGGCGTGTTTGTCATCTTGCTGTCATCACTGGACACACTTTTGATACAAGTGCTTCCCTTAGCACAGCACTATTCACTACAACATGATGAAAAGACCTTTCAAATCCTGCGATGGGTTACGATGTTTTTGATAACTTTTGCTTCATCCATGAAATATATTCACTCATATCATGTTCAGTATCAAACTATTACTACTTCTTTAATTTTTTTTTAGAAGTAGTGTAGCCAATGGCCAATGTAATGCTGATATATAAAAATACATATTAATTAAATATATAAAGATAAATATAATACAAAAAATACATAAATATAAAATTGCAAAACTGACCAAAAATAACCAATTTATTTATTACTCCCATTAAAAAATGCGTTGAAATAATATTTGACGTAATTGACTTTGTTTAATGTTTATTGACTTGTTATTGTTTTTGTGCACCAGAAAAAAGATACAGTTCTGAATCTTATGTCCTATATGTTCCAAATGAGTGTACAAGACCTCCCACAAAATCATTCTTCTATTTGGGAAAGATCCTTGGCTCCATCTCCTAGGAAACAAGGAAGGACCTTGTAATTGCTTTCATTTTTGGAGAGGAGGGAAATGGCTCCCTTATACTTTTGTAAATTGAATCGGCACAGATGAGCAACTGGGGTTACTCTTTCACTATCTTCCAGGTAATTTACCAAATTACTCAAGCCACTTTCTCTAGAAGATCAAGACAATGTCATTCCCCATCTTTCATGTTCTTGGAAACACAATTAATTCTGTTTCAGGGAAAAAAAAAGAAGAGCTAGAGACTTTTGCCATATTGTCCCATAGTTAGAGCAACCTTTTCAAAAGTGACATTTTGTAAAATGCAAAGATCGAAGTCTAAACTATAATTCGGTGTGTTCTCATGTTCATACAATTCAAAAGGAGTTCGGAGAAAGAAAGGTTGCCGTCCAACCTAACCTTAGTTTTTCTCTGGTTGTAGAGGAAGACCTGTTAAATGGAGTGAGTTTAGTGACCATTTTATATTGTAACAGATGGAATTGTGTGAAATGTCCTCCTTGATCATCACATTGAGGGTTTCTTTAGTTGCCAGTTGTCAAAGCCCTGATATTAATTGAGGATACTGTATTGAGGATATTGTCAATTTACAGTGTACATTATTTGCTTATTAATCCACAATACTAATGTCTTGAATTTTAGAAATGTCTCAAAATATTCGCGTCGATTCGTCAGACCCAAAACAAAGACGGCGGCGCCGGAGAGTAGTATAGCAACACGAGTGGCTCCTCAGACTTTCAGAAGTGCAAGGCGGCACGCACGCACAATGCATGCGAGAGATGTCATCGTCATGTTTTTGTTTGGGCCGTAGTTCCGAGATTTCTGTCTGTTGGATTTATTCAAGGGGGTAATCCATCAGCCAGAAGTTGAAGCCTCGCGGGAGCCGCCATTGTAGCAGAACTTCACCTGGTGTTAGCATTCCATTAACTCCCATTCATTTTGGCGTCACTTTGACAGCGAATGACTTTACATCTGAGGCGTCCAAAGACTTCATTTGTCCATTATTTATTTCTAAAGAAACACGACAATGTATAAAAGGCTCCATTACTTTGTATCTTACGTTAAGGCCCCGTAGAAGCCGTTTTTGTAAAAATAGGCTAACGATTGCGTCATAACCACGCAACTTTCTGTCGCACAATAGAGACATTACCGTATAGACAGGAGGAGAAGCTCGCAGGCAATCTTTCACTGTCTATGAGGCAATCGGGGGGACATGGAGGCATAAAGTCAAGGGAGAAGCCCATAGATAGAGAGTCCATAAAAGCAACGGGCCAAAATATTTCAACAACGTTTTTGAGGAATTAGGTGATTCAGATTTGTCTTGGCACGGCTACTAGAAGTTTTACAAATGTCAGACTGTCGTCAAGCTCAGTTTGAGCCTGCGCAGTCGCTCAGACATCAGACAGGAAGTGCAATAATTGGGCTTCAGTCTTCTCCGTTGAAATCAATGGAGTCGCTGTGTCAATTTCTTTTACTGTCTATGGATTTATTACAGCACGTGAATTCATCAGAATTCATGAGCGGGGGGCTCATGTTCGCATTTTACCCTATTACCCCTAACCTCTAACCCTAACCCTACTCTAACCCTAACTCTAACACTTATATAGTCTTTTATTTTGGAATTTTAAGAGCAATAAACATATTGCAATGTTAAGGAATTCATGTTTTTTTTCCATTCAGATATGTAAATCAACATGTATAAAGTGCTATTAGTCGATTAATGCGGAGATAATCAATAATCGAATCGGACCGAAAAATAAATCGTTAGATTAATCGATGGTTAAAAAATAATAATCGCTAGATTAATAGTTTTAAAAATAATCGTTTATCCCAGCCCTACTTGAATTGTCCTCAAAGGGAGCTTATTTCTGGAGACAAATGTGTCCCCACACTGTAGATACATAAACCAACCCACACACTTTTGGCCTCTTTATACTTCTAAACAGCCCTTCTGCCAGTTTCTTATTTCAGTAGGTCGGCAGCCTCCTGTTCTGATTGTTTTTTAGTTTTTTTTTACTATCAGAAATTCCTCTCAAAATTCAACGAAAGTGCTGTGAGTGTAATTCTGGCTGCAGGTTTTGGTGACATACTTAAAGCACTTTAAGAGCAGAAAGTCAGGTGATGATGAGGTCTAATTTCATATTGAAAACTATCAGAAAATCAGCTCAGAAAATTAAAAGGAAAAAAAAAGTAAATTGTATTTACATGAGATTTTGAATATTTATTTTTTTGACATACGTAATCAGACATGCACATTGAATAAGTTGCCAGAACACCATGACATTGTACTTTGTCTGGTTATAAGCACAGTCGGTGTAAGGTGTTACCCGTCACCCGAACTTTTAAGAATCCACATCATGCATGCTTTGTTTTCTCATACACTCTCCCCTTTCGTTTTAACCTACTAAATGTGCCATTTGACCATGATTTTTCTGTCTTTTGTCTCTGAGGTTGGTTTCATTGAAGGTGTTCCAATGAAGAAATTAATCTCATCCCACACCCACCCCTTTGGGGACCCCCATCACCCCCTTTTTGGCGGTTTGCTTTGTGCGGCAGTGCAGACAAAAGCACTGTCATGCAACACAAAGATTTAGCGAGATGGACCAAATGTAACGTAAACAGGGCTAAGGGCCTTAACCATGCCTGTCATAAAGATAGAGCACTGGAACAAGCAGATGAGGACAGGTTCACAATTACTAAATACACACACAAACCTGTGAATGAGACCCATTTAATGTCATCATCACAATTCAGTTCAAAGCCACAAAGTAATGAAGAAACTGCCACTGGGTTCGTGTTTGTGCGGTGTAAATCACAAGCTGCCTGTTGCCATGGTAATTCATAAAGCCTATAACATGCTTTCCGATTGCAGTATTGCAAAACAAGGAATATAAAATACTGGGTCAGAATTACAGTACAATGTATGCATCAGTTTGGCTTTTCTTTTTAAAATTAATTATTTTATTTTAAGAACATTTAAATAGCGTTTGTATCTGTGTTTGATGCCATAATATATTAGGTTTTTTATTTTATTTTATTTTTTTATGAAGGGGTAGAGTGAATTCAGGTTGATTGGGACACTTTTTGCCTTTGAGATGACTGGGGAAAAGTGACCCATTCAACCTGAATTTAGCCCTGTGTTATTTTAGAATATGCAACTTTGTTAGATTTCTTAATATGTATACAGTAGAACAATGTGTTTCTTTATTGAAATAATAAAATATCTATTTATAAACGTATATTATTATTATTATTATTATTATTATTTAAATTCAATCCTCACTCTAATAAAAGTCAGAGGGTTGCTGTAAATCTGTAAATCTAAATATTTTCTCTGTGCAAAAGAGAAATGAAACAACTTTCACCCATAGTGTCAGGGTGATCTTGAAACAGGAGATACAAAAAAAAAAAAAAACTCTTGAAGACATAACATAGCCCTGTCTAAACATATGACAACATATCACTTTCTGTTGAAGTTTTGAAAGGTCAAAGCTGAAAGGCTTTCGCTAGATATGAATTGGATATGTTTTGGAGAGTTTATAAAAAAATGTCAAAAGAATTAGATTATATGTACAGAGTCATGCACTTGGAGGAGGAGAGGGGCTGAGAAAAATCATCAGTGCTTATTAGAATCGACAAGACTTTCAACCCTGTCTCTGAAGCTGTTTCAATTTCAGTGTAGCAGCAGGCTATTTCAGTGTAATACAGATTCTCTTCCAAAATGTGTGAAATAACCTCTTATTTGGAAAAAAAAGAAAAAGAAAAAAAGAGCTGTACTAAGCTCTGCTTCAGATCAGGGAAGTCTAGGGCAGATGCTCAGCGGTTGTTATTTCTAGTAGTGTTATGTTGAAACGGCATATTTTACATGATACAACCCTCATTTGTTCCTGCTGAAAGGGATTCTTAAAACAGTGCTCTGTACTATTTTAATGGAATGATCATTTGTTTTTGTTTTTTTTAACCAGCTGGCTTTATAGAAAAGCTGGGATTTATACTGTAAACCTTACATTATAGCTTAAGTTGCATTTTTGGTGTCCAGAATCCCCAAAGAGCAGTAAAACAAAGTAAAATAGCTGACATTCTTGTTTATTTTTATTGAATCGTTTTGTCCTTTTCTCTTCTGTCTTTCTAGTATATTTGGGGAATTTGGTCTGGTGTGACTTTTGGTACAATAAGCGGCAATAAATTATTTATCAGCGCCGCAACGTGTCTCACATCTTATGTTCTGCCACATCTTTTGATCACAATGAGCTACTTTGAGAGGTCTAACATACTCGGCTTCAATCAGCAGGGAGGTGTGGTGGCTCAGATAAGCCTGTCCCGCTCCTTTCCATTCTGCATGGTCAGGCCATTTCACTTTGTCGCTCCGTCAGCTGACTCAAATCACACCTCAGGCACTGTTTGAGATACTGATTTATTGTTGACCTTTAGTTTTTAAATGTCTCCATTCTCTTTGGAAAGTGCGCAGAAGCGTCGGCCACCACAGTTACCAATAACAAACTGTGTGAGATATGTCACATGTAATTCACCATCGCGTGTGATGAATTGTGTTGTGGGGTGGGGATGTTGTTATCAGATTGCAGCTTGTTAAACATTTGATTAGGCATATAAAACGACCGCATATTAGCTGGATTCGCTCACAGTATTCCAGATGTCTGCAGGCGAGGTGAGTTGTGAGGCGTTTTCTAGATGTGGCCTCTCTTCCTGATCGGATGTCTCAGTCATGCCTAAAAGATGGCTGTCAGAAGAACTGCCAGATTATCGTACTGAAGGTGTTGGAAACCTCTCTGAGGGTGTTTAAAAAGGCAATCCTAATCACCTAAGCCCCAAATTCAATTATTCCAGATGGAAGACATTTTGCCATCTCTGATGGCTCGAATTGACTTTTGGGCAATTTTCTCAGTGGACGGCTCCGTGCTGTGGCATTAAACCAAAGGCTTAGGTCCACTGTATACTTTTTTTTTTCATAAACAGGGGGAAAGACCCATACAGTGCTCTCATTCTACCCATCTCATGACATTCCCCGCTGAGGACGTCTATGTTCAAGCACATACTCCACAGATTTTTAAACACATTCTTACCTGAAATCTTTCATAACACTTTTTTTTTTCGTTTTTTTTTCTGTACCTCAGAGACATGACTTGTACTCTCTCTTTTTTCTTTATGCAAGCATTAAAAAGAGGTTTCCTCTCCAGCAATCATTGATATGCATGGATTGACCTTCCTCACTCTGGGCATGCGATTTGCACATTCCCCAAAGAGAATGCCCCAAACCTGTCCTTCAAAGATGGCATTTACGTCACACGCAGAGGTCTGGCTCCAATTGTGTTGCTCTTTCCGGTATCTTTACTTTGTATACTTTGTGTTTCTATTTTTTTATCTGAATGTTACTATACCTGTCATCTTATAACTAATAGGACTGTCAGTCTATGCTAATTTTGCACAATTAAAATAATGCATGAACAAAAAAACATAAAAACACAAATAAACTATTTATTAACAACCCCTGACCTATATGTGAATCTATCATATTGGATTTTGGTTGTTGTGGACTGTAGGTCAGTGATAGCCTTATGATATGGAAATAAAACAATACATTGATTCTAAAAACACTTTCTGAAATGTATTTTCAATGGTTTTGTTTGCTACAATAATTAAAAACATTAAAATTGACAACCCTATAATATGCATCAAATATGAGGCAAAACTAATTAAATCAATATAATTTCAAAAGAATGCAAGTTTCAACTTTGGAAATTTCTCTTTCCTAATGGGATCTGTTGAACCCTCACATCTGATTGTGAGACTTGAATTGTATGTGTAGTCTGTATCTTCAGCAGAGCAAGCCTGCCGTTGTCTCAGCTAAAGTTTCTGTGTAGGTGTGCATCTGGCAGCCTCTATCAACTTGAGGATTCACCATCACTGAGATTTAATCTACATATCCGCCTTCACTATAGAAGAAAGTTCATAAAAAGTTCACGAGTACACAATTTCCTCTAGCTTTTTTACCCCTTTCATTTGCAAGGTGAAAGGCTTGTGCTCTAAGTTGTGAGTACATGTTGTCTCATGTCATATTTATATTAATTTAGTAGAATTGCCATTTTGAGTTAATAACAGATCAGCTGTGCTCGGACAGGGAAGTTCGGGTAGACATTGAACCCCCGATGCCCTCTAGTCTCTCAGAGTTTGAACAATGACAGAACTCCAGAGACTATAACAGCTCCTCAGGAGCTGCCATCTTAGACAAGTGTGAAAATCTAATAGTGGAGAGCTGTGCCTTGCAGGGTTGTGTGTGCGAGTGTGTGTCTAGTGTTTGCACGTCTGTTTGTTTGCATACCCGCTGTACTCCTGTGACCGAGATGAAGCAACAGCTTGTCATCTTTCTGTCATGGAGCAGAGCTTTTTTTGGCCGGAATAAAAAGCAGAGCTTGGTGGGACGTCTAGGCACTGCCATCAGTAGACAGGCAAATGGAGCGGCGGTTTATGAGCATTCTACATGTTGTGGGCATGCATTGAGATCAGGCATAATGGGACGGTAGGTGGGCGTTGGGCACTTGAACTCCCACGGTGTCTGGGTTGTATGTGGCGCTCCGCTAAACCCATTAAAAGGCTGATGATGACCAGCTTCACTGATGCTTCTCTTCAACATTTTCAGCTCATTATCAGTGATTCCTTCACTTCCTTTATGCAAAATAATCCCTCGTGCCAAAGAGCAAACGAAATAGGAATTGAGTTTTGAATTCTCTGTTAAAACGATCCTTTGAATTCTGCCTTTTTGAAAAATCTACATTGTACCCTATCGCTTCTGAATGAATCCTTCTAAATGATCCGCAGTGGGCCGTTGGGTCAGATACGAGAATTTAACCTCTAACCTCTAAGTCACTGTGAATATTGCAATAATTCTGTCATATTTGATGGATAATGTGAAGTTTTCAGAATGACATCAATTATGGCCATAGTAATTAGCTCTCAATTTTGGGTTGTTTACGAATGTTTTTTAAGAGTAAACAATAAGCTTTGTAAATAAAAATATATATAAAAAAGCTCCAAATAGTCTTTTCTAAAGAAAATGTGAGAGGTGCTTACCTATGTAAAATGCATCTGCAATACTTGGGTAGTTGTTAGCGTATTGCAGGGGTGTCCACACCTCTTGTTTTTTAAAGGGGGCCAGATTCGATGTTATGGACACGCCTGGGGACCGGATACTTCTCATTCTTCTCTTATTAGCCTACATGATTTGCCTCTTGGAAATGCACATTTGACAGTAGCATTAGCTTGAGTTGGGACACATATGTACATTTATTTTCATTAACACAAACAGTAATATCTGTAAAATATAAACATTCTTACTGAGTTAGAATTCTTATAATTGTCTTGATAATGTAGTACGAAAATTTTGATTACTCTATTTTAATATGTAATATATGTCGAAATCAAATTTTGTTTCACTCACGGTTTACTGCAACAAGTGACCTATAATATAGTGCTGTTGCCTTGTGTTGACACTGAAAGGATTTTAAAAAGGATTTTAACCCAGGACTCAAAAAATAAGGATTGACAACTCAGTGTAAATATTTATTTATATTAGTGCTGGTTCATCGCGATTAATCGCATGAATTTATTGCGATTAATCGCATTGGTACGCGCAAGAGTAAATAATGAATTCTAAAGTAGTGTATTGCGCACTTTTGATTAGTGATCGATCGATATATCGGCCAGCCGATATATCGGGCCGATATTTGCGTTTTTTACGTGTATCGGAATCGGCCGATACGCGGCTGCTGCGTTCGGCGATAGTTTTTTCCCCGCATTATTTATAGACAGGCGTCCACAGGCAGCTCTGTGCTGCTGGAGACGCTGCAGTTCACGTGCAGACCCTGCACTGTCCCTCCCCCACTAGCAGAGTGCAACCTGCGCTTCAAGATAACGGTAACTTTTAAACTTTCAAAGCATCTTTTAACTGTTTGACTGCTGAAATATTGTCAAACACTTTGAAAATGGAAACACGTTGCTCTATAACTGTTATGTGGTTGCAACTATATAACTAAGCAAGTTTGTGGGTCCAAATGGAAAACGCGAATGACTCGTCTATAAAACTGCTTGCTTGCCATTGTATTTAGGGAGCTGCAAATAGCTGTAGGCTATCCGTTCAGTATGCATTAGGGCTGTCAATGAATATTCTAAATACGAATATATATTCGAATAGTTTAAAAAAACTGAATTTTGAAGGTGAAAATTTATATTCGAATGTGGAAAAACACCCCCACGGTAGCAGACTAACGTTACCACAGCACAGCTCGCTCGGAGCGCTCAGTGTCGGTTCTATGTACTGTGAAACTTCAATTAATGTATTTGTTTCAATCACTGAATGAAGCCTGCTATATACCTTAAATTGCTTGCACAAAACTCTTGATCAGCACTCAACATTTGTTTGTTGTTGTTCATTTAAACCGGTATGCGCGGAGAGCGTGAGGGTGAGTGTGAGAGAGAGAGAGAGTGCGCCTGCGAGTCCGGGCGAGCCAGAGTGAGCTCTGCGGTCTTGGCCATTAGTTGATTTACTACGTTTTTTTTTGTAGTAATACGTTGTCAAATATGTTTAAACTCAAATAAGCTACTTAATACTAGTAGTTATGTCTCTTTGTATTAATTTGTCCTGTTATTGACGTAATGCGCGTCATTGACCAAATGCACGACGATATGTTCAAATATGTTTTTTAGAGGGAATATACAAACGCCATTTGAGCAATTTTGACAGCCCTAGTATGCGTACGGTAGCTGTTACGAACACTGGTCATAGGATTAAGTAATACCAACGTTGTTCCGTGCTTTTTGTGGGAGATTTATTCAGCGACCACCTGGCTTAGGTTTGGACGCGTGTGGTGTGTGTCTCCCTCGCCATCGCAGTGATATTAGAGACTAGACATGCTCATTTTATTTTATGTAGAAAAATTTAAACCATGGCAGTAAATAGTTCGTTACTTTTAAAATGAAGTACAGTGTGCACAGTGCACTTTATTATGCTGGTTGCTACTGTGTGCAATAGTGTAATTATTTTATTTATGCTTAAATATTTATTTTCAGCAGTGAACTTTTTTTTGTTCTACCTCATGTTTTTAATATTTGTTAAATATTGTTTATCTACTTGTTCTTGTTCTACCTCACATGTTTTTACTATTTGTTAAATATTGATTTTTTTACGTTAAATAAATGTTACTTTTATTAAATTGAGATCTGTAACATTTGTTAACATCATGTCATTTTTATGATGTAAATTGAGGGAGCAAAATGTATCGGCTCCAAATATCGGCTCAAGAAAATCGGCAGCCCGTATCGGTCATCGGCTAAGGCTGATGGGAAAAAAATCGGTATCGTTATCGGCACTAAAAAATCCATATCGGTCGATCCCTACTTTTGATTTAAATGTACTGCTATACACAAAAGTGCAATAACATGTGGTTTGCAAAAACTTTAAACAAGCAAGGTGCTTTATACCAGCAGTATTCCCTTTACACAGTAGCAATAACATATTTATTGTAAATCTCAACTTAAACATTAATGTAATCAAATCAAATATTAAAACAAAGCTATGCCACTGCCAGGGCATTACCTTTTATCTAGCTTGATAAAACGAGTCCAGTTTTCTTGTTTTTTTTCTGAACAGGTATCAACAAGTATCTTTTATCAGGGAGCAGCAGAAACAGTCTATGTAGTCAGAGGTCATGACCACTACTACAGATATATGTCGACCAACGTTACTTCTCTGATCTTAGGTTTGGTCATGACATGGTTTCCCACGTACACTAAGATTACATTAAACAGATGTAAAGCCCAATTTAGACTTCTGCGTCGAACTCACGCCGTAGCTACGTACCTGTTGTGTGTAGCGCGCGTACCCTGACGTGCAATAACAATAACGCGTTAACTTGCCCAGCCCTAATTTATATATACTTATTTTATGCACAGTTGAATATATTGAGTTTAATTCAATACACTATTGATTTTTACTATAAATAAACATCAGCTCTATTTCTAATTAAATATTTGTTAAAACAAACATGTTTAATATTTTAAAATAAATATTCATTAAAACATGTTGCACATTATGTGCACAAATGTAAAGCTGGGTTTTCTGATAATGGTCTCAATAGCAAGTTGGTATGGATTCCATAAAACTGATGCCACTCAACACAGGATGTGAATTTTCAAATCCTACCTTTGTGAATATTAATCATGTTATTGTGATTAATATACACAGTCCACCATCAGACTAAACACTTGCCACCCCCGCTTTAGTCCCCTCCACTTTTTAGCGGACAAAATGACGTACATTATGAAACGTGAAAAGGAAAAAAAATCTGTTAATGCATGCTGTTTGTCCAGCGATTAAGTGATATTTGTCAACTTGAAAAAATAGACAGAGAATTTAAAGATACATTTACTAAAAAGCTTGTATATCAAGCCTTTAGTACACCCATAGGAATAATTCCTTCAGTTCCAACTGATAGAAATGCTGTACATGACAGGGCCTCAGTTATTATAGGATGCTTTGATCTTCAGCCCAAGATTTTGCTCAATCTAGGTCTGTGCGGGGTCCAACCCCTCATCATTCAAATGTCTATCTTTATTCTATGTACTGCCCATGTGAACGTCATTGAAGGCCACTCAATTTTTGTCTCTGATGTACAATCTTTTTTTGACATTTGAGTCAATTAATTGAGAATGAGGCGCGGTATGGGGCAATGACTCTTCATTGGTAGCACTTGACATTTTCCTGGAGATGGCTCACATTTCATCTTGCTCAGATTTTGAATTCATTCTTGCTTTCATTTTCAATTATTATTATTAGTATTAAATTTTTTCACCTTCTGTTCAGCCATAAATATGTTGCTTTGCCTAGATCTTTGAATACCATTTTCTCCCAATGTTTATTTAAAAAGTGATAGAAAAACAGCATTTATTAATGAGGCTTCAACCTCACAACTCTCGTTTGCTGCATATAAAAAGCAGACATATTCACCTCTCCTATTCATTCACCATCATGTTTTTCACCCTGTACCACTACCCAAACCACATGTCTGACTTAAAATGCACTTTGGAGTTTTTTTTGCTCACTGTATAAGTGCTCATGATGTCACATGTCAGGCCGGCATTACCACATTATGCACAGATGCAGCTGCTTGAAGAGAAGGTTAGCAATTAGGAGCAAATGGTGAGGCACTTTAATAAGAATCTGCATTATCTCTGACAAAAACTGCACTAATTGGGGGTAATTAGTTCAATGAAATTTGGATCAATAAATATTGCACAGATTTGAATGCGGGGCTCCACGAGCAGATGGTATGCCCAGGCATGAACACGGTGCAGCTGGGTGTTGAAGCCTCAACCTTTCTTTGTGCAGAAGCAGCCTTATATTTAGCACAGTGATGAGCTTCTTTCTGTACGAAGGAACAAAGAAATGAATAGGTGTGACCTGATTTACTTCCACCTGTAGTAAAATTAACACATTAACGACAGATTAATTTAATCAAGATTGGCAAATAAAAAACAAACAAGTAAAACCATTCGACTTTAAGAATGTAGTTAGCTGCCTCAAAACCTCCCACTGCGAAAATAATTCAGAAGAGCCTTCTTTGCTCGACAAGTTAATAATATATTGCAATTTGTTAATTAAGGGCAAAATGCATGGGAGTTTGGGTGTTTTCCCAACACAAATTAATCATTGAAATGAACAGAGAGAGGCCTCGCGCTCGTTTGCGCCAGCCGTAATGAAATAAAGGAGGCCTGCTGTTTGATGGGCTGTTTTGGGAGAGCGAGCCTTGTCTGTGCCGAAAGAAGAAATCAATAGCTGGTTGGGTGGTGATGCCCTGACTCTTCTGTCAAGTGCTCCACACGCTTTATCCTTTCACGTGCACTGGGTTTCCACTCTACACCTCCTATCTGATAATATTTCTTTTTCTAGCACCTGAATGTGTCCTCTGATGCCATAGACACCTGAGGGACTTGCGTGCTGGCTATATAATTGACAGCATGTATCACTAACTAAGAAAGGCATGGAGGATTCAGACTCATTATAGATAGTGAACGTTCGCTTTCCACTTCTTTCGTAAGGTCCATCTCTTTCTTCTCTTACAGAGAGTGAGGAAGAGAAAGAGGGTGCGAGAGAGAGATTTTCAAAGTAGGAGTGATGCGAGGCCCATGCTGGGTTAGCCAGCAGGAGGCGGTCTCTGAACTCGCAGCCAGTGAGAACTGATAAACACTTCCCAAAGACTGTTTTTGTCCAGCCCAAACTTTTGGGCTGAGAGAGAGGGAGAGAGCAAATGACAGAAGAAAGAGAAAGTGTCCTCTGTGTAAAAGAAAGCACTAATGACAGGGGGTGTGTGAGTGCTCATGAGTATTCATAATGAATTCCACAGTGTAATGCCACACCCCATCTTGATTCTCTTTACATGTCTTCTTAATGGTCAATGTCGTATTAACAAACAGTACAAGTAAAGAAACAAGTCAGCCAGTCATTGCAGTTTTCTTTTTTGCTTTTTGCCAGTGCTACATCACTACTGAAAATTTGGAAAAAAAGAAGAAAAAGAATAATAAATAAATACATTTATACAGAATAAAGGCGAATTCAAATGTGGATGTTGTTTTCTGAATTCAATTTTTGGATGCAATAAGACATTAAAATGGTAATGCTGAACTAAAATCTGTAATAACCTCAGTTTTAGTTTGTATGTTACGCAAAGCGTGCTCAAGAAAGTTTGCTTAAAAATGTCAATGTTGAATATATGTATGTACACTCACCTAAATGATTATTAGGAACACCATACTAATACTGTGTTTGACCCCCTTTCGCCTTCAGAACTGCCTTAATTCTACGTGGCATTGATTCAACAAGGTGCTGAAAGCATTCTTTAGAAATGTTGGCCCATATTGATAGGATAGCATCTTGCAGTTGTTGGAGATTTGTGGGATGCACATCCAGAGCAGGAAGCTCCCGTTCCACCACATCCACCAAGATGCTCTATTGGGTTGAGATCTGGTGACTGTGGGGGCCATTTTAGTACAGTGAACTCATTGTCATGTTCAAGAAACCAATTTGAAATGATTCAAGCTTTGTGACATGGTGCATTATCCTGCTGGAAGTAGCCATCAGAGGATGGCTACATGCCTACATGGTGGACATAAAGGGATGGACATGGTCAGAAACAATGCTCAGGTAGGCCGTGGCATTTAAACGATGCCCAATTGGCACTAAGGGGCCTAAAGTGTGCCAAGAAAACATCCCCCACACCATTACACCACCGCCACCACCACCAGCCTGCACAGTGGTAACAAGGCATGATGGATCCATGTTCTCATTCTGGTTACGCCAAATTCTGACTCTACCATCTGAATGTCTCAACAGAAATCGAGACTCATCAGACCAGGCAACATTTTTCCAGTCTTCAACTGTCAAATTTTGGTGAGCTCTTGCAAATTGTAGCCTCATTTTCCTATTTGTAGTGGAGATGAGTGGTACCCGGTGGGGTCTTCTGCTGTTGTAGCCCATCCGCCTCAAGGTTGTGCGTGTTGTGGCTTCACAAATGCTTTGCTGCATACCTCGGTTGTAACGAGTGGTTATTTCAGTCAAAGTTGCTCTTCTATCAGCTTGAATCAGTCGGCCCATTCTCCTCTGACCTCTAGCATCAACAAGGCATTTTCGCCCACAGGACTGCCGCATACTGGACGTTTTCCCCTTTTCACACCATTCTTTGTAAACCCTAGAAATGGTTGTGCGTGAAAATCCCAGTAACTGAGCAGATTGTGAAATACTCAGACCGGCCCGTCTGGCACCAACAACCATGCCACGCTCAAAATTGCTTAAATCACCTTTCTTTCCCATTCTGACATTCAGTTTGGAGTTCAGGAGATTGTCTTGACCAGGACCACACCCCTAAATGCATTGAAGCAACTGCCATGTGATTGGTTGATTAGATAATTGCATAAATGAGACATTGAACAGGTGTTCCTAATAATCCTTTAGGTGAGTGTATACGAGATTGGCGCTCTTTTAATCATCATTGATTAGTTATCATTTGAAAGATTACGAACTCCAAATTCATCCTGTGAAAACCGTTTTGAAATTAGACGATTGAGAGGCGAGCAAGATCTTTTAAGCGAGCAGCTACTTCAGACTCCGTTGTTCTCTTGTGCTCCGCTCCGCATCTCACAATAACGTTGGATTAAAAATATATATATTTTAAAACTTGCGGGGAATGCGCATTGATATACCTTTATTCTAGATGTTATGTGGTTTATTTTGACATGTGAACTGTCTTTGTAGTGTTAACTAGTTTTTTTTTGCACCTCCGCCGTTGTCTGCTGAAATGACTCCAAAAGTGATTCCCGCCGGCTAATCTGCTAGCTGGCTCCAAACTGTGGAATGGATTTCCTGAACGGAGGCGCGGCTCAATGAGACACAGAGTTATGTGACGCCTCCGTTTAGGAAATCCATTCCGCAGTTTGCAGCCCGCTAGCAGGAAAGCATTGAACAGCATTATGTCCGCTGTGTGGAAATACTTTACACTGGAAACACCGCAGAGCAAGACAGCAAAATGCAATGTTTGCAAAGCCGTAATTCAGAGAGGTGGAAGCTCCCTCGCGTCGGTCAACACAACGAACGCAATCAAACATTTAAAAAAGCACCACGTTAAAGAGCACAAGGATTTTTTAGCCAGTGGGCAGAAAGACAACGGGAGCTGTTTTATTGATAGAGAGTACTGTGTGTATGTGTGTGTGTTGCACACTGAGTCCGAAATTCGCGTCCGAAATTTTTGCACGTCAAAAAATGAATCGTCACGTACGTGACCTCACGTATGACCTCACGTTATGTCAATCACGCTTGCAAACTGCCACTGAAACATTCGTCCGTCAAAATAAAAATCAAATCGGGTTCGATTTTCTGCGTTTTTCGCAGGAGTGGAGTTTGAATGGTGTTTTGACAATTCAGAGCCACTGAATCACGAATACGAAAAAACGCATACGAAAATTTCGGACTCAGTGTGCAAGGGCCTTAATATGTTTACAGTTATTGTACTTTTCTTATATTTCTAATATTTGACATTTTAAAACCTTGATATGTTGATGCTAAAAGAGCCAGTGTACTTGATTTGTGCTGTTCAGATGCACACTGTTTTATTGATAGTGTGTGTGTAAGATGTTTACACTTGCACTTTTCTTATATTTCAAGACTCAAGTATTTGACATTTTGGGAATGTAATAAATATTGACATGACAATCAATTTGAAATCCTTACAGTTGCATATTTGTTTTCAGAATGGGATTTTTCCTGTTAACAGGATTTCCTGTTTTTCCGACTTCCTTTCCTGACCTTATGCTTACCTAAAGTTGCCTTTTGGGACATAAATGCATACATACGTGCATATCACACTTGCCTTTTGAGAGGAGTTTATTTCAGCATCATATAAATTCAACAATAATGATAATAATAATATTAAAGCAAACACAGCTCTGGTATCGGAATAGAATCGGTATCGGCCGATATCCAAATTCAGGTATCGGGATCGGAAGTGAAAAAATGTGGATCGGTGCATCCCTACTCTACGCTATTTATAATCTTAGTTCCCTTCCTTATCCATCTGACCTTTCAGTGCTCTCCCTTCATCAGAGACTACACTAGACTTTTTTTGTACCTGTGTCTTTGCCTTTTAGCAGGCCCAGTAGGTAGACCCTCTGTTCATACTTTCCCCTTATTTCTCCTTCTTTCTCCTTTTAAATGAGGTACCTGACCTGGTCCAAGTCCCCTAGTGGAAAGAGAGCATGTGCAGACCTTGGAGAACCACTGAAGCACCTGACACTTCACCTGCAGTAGACCTGACACTTTTATTCAAAGTGTCCAGATTTTGAGTGTACAGTAACCCATGGCACAAGACCCCGTGTTTAGAGCACCACACATGTTATGCTTTTCACTCTCTACAGCCTCTTTCTGACAAGCACTGATGAGATGAGAAGTTACAGTAGCCAGACAGTCCGGAACTTGGATATTTCAAATACACATCACTGGCATCTGTGTTGATGGCTTGGATTAGCCATTTGTTTCAGGGGTTCTCTTTATAGCTATAGACAAGAACAGGAAAAGAGTGTCATTCCAATCCATGACAAAGAGATAAGCAGCAAGCTCTGACAAGGGCCAATATCACCAGAGTAAGTTTATTCAGTGTGTGGCTTATTTAATGCCCAAGCCCAATCAATTGTATTGATCACAGCAGGAATCTTTCTTTATCATATGGGCTGTTTACACATACCCAATTACACCGCCGTTTGTCATAAATTTACAGCTAGTTAATGATGGCCTCCTGTCATACTTTTACAGGGCATTGATTAAAACATTACAGCCCTAATTGAGTATGTGAATCGATCGACTCTTTGTCCTCTGAAGCCACAGCTCAGCCAGGAAGAAAAGGAGTGCTTTCTCTCCCTCTCCTTGTACAAACCTTTGGAATAGAGCTGTGGAAAGATGAAGCATTATTAAGGATGATGAGAGAACAGGGCGTGCCAGTCCAATTCACCAAAATATATCACTGGTTCTCTTCTGTTCACTTACAATACCAGCCAAATGTTTGGATACACTTGTTTTCTCCTGATGTTTCTTTTGTTCTAAAGGTTACAGAACTAACATTTTAATATTAATTAAGTTGGACCGGATAGTGAAGGAAAAGCAGTGAAGGAAAAGCAGTCAACTTGTGCTCAGCATAATGTGTATGGGAACTCCTTCAATACTTTTTAAAAAGCATACAGTGATGCTCCTCTTAAAGTTAAGGCTTGAATATACTCAGGGCAAATTTCTATTTCATTCTTCGTTTAGGGGTACAATGAAGTTTGAAATACGTGAGCAGCGATATACTGTTATCGAACATCTGACGCCGCCCACACTGCTGAGAGCGATGTTTAGATGAATATGTAAATATGTTCTGGGCGCTTTTTCCTCTTAATAAAATACACACACAACAAAATTGAGAAAACAGGAAGCATTTTAATAAAGCATTAGAAAAGCATCTGTTTATAGCAACGTGGTAATGTTTATACGAGCATACGGCACTCAAGTGAAGTCACTTCATGTTTATTTATATATCACTTTATACAATATATAGCTTAAAATCATACAGCTTTACCGAGTTAAACATGAAAAACTTTGTCAATGTCTTGTTTCATCAGAAGTACAACTGCATTTTTCTACTATAAAGCAGTGTTAATGCTTTTACTCGCGAACATCTGACCTCGACCGACTGCATAGGCCAAATGAACCAGAAAAGATTTTCACTTGAAAGAAGGCTGAGCCTCCGCGCACACCTACCTATTACGTAATCGCAATGGACCAATTGTAGTACGAAGGTGTTTTGCAGCCGGAGTTGTTGGCAAGCTGTTTAGAACTCCCAAAACTAACTCTAAACGAACGTTGTTTTGGCCTGATTTTGTTCGAAATTACATCACATCAGTTCGTTATTCGATTTCGCTTGAATTATATTGGGGCCTTTAGTTTGAGAGAATGCCCAGATTGTGCAAAGCTACAATCAAAGGATCTACACTTACGAATAAGCAAAAATATAAGGTTGTTTTGAATTGTTTGACTTTTTGGGGGGTTACTACATAATCCCCACATTTAAATGTATGTTATTTCATAGTTTTAAGACTATGATAATGTACCATAATGTGGAAAATTAGCACAGTTATGAATTAAGAATTCTATTTGTCATGTCCAAACTGTTGGCTGTTTGTCTAATGACAAAATTATTGATGCAGTTAATACCTTGGGAATGTAAGGTGTTAACTCTTATGCTAAAGTCTTTACAGAAACGTTATGCAGGCTGAGCAGGGTTAGTTAGAAGCATGTCATTCTCTCAGGCTCGCTGTGTTAAGCAGCTGCTCATCCCAGCACTCCATGGGCCACCAATTACAGACACCGAGGGCTGGACACCTGCAGCTTTTATAGCTGCCTTTCAATTAAGAGCTGATTTAGGCCAGCAATAACCCTGTTACTCTCTTTCCAATGTACATAACTACCTCAATTAAATAATTAAGGGGCAGGGGATGTCTGAGACATCCTAGACATTACCTTATGTCTCCTGTGACTGCTGTCTACATAGTCTATAGGCCACACATTGAGTTGACTGCTCAGGTCTGTGAACTGTTAGTCTTTCCCTTCTTATCGTCTGCATTCAGTGACTGTTTGTTGTTCTGTGCATAGTACTATTGTGAGTCTGAACTAGGGCTGGATATTGACACAAATTTCACAATTCGATTCGATTTCGATTCACAAGCTTGCAATTCGATTTCGATTCAATATTGATTATTTTGGATATCAGGTACAATACATGACAAATTTTCTCAAGGAAAGCAAATCTCTTAACTAATGCTGTAAACTATGGGAGTCAGTTGTAGCCTAGTAGGCTTCATTAGCCTACTATAATATTGAAGGTAAAAATGAACTGATTTGTAGCTATACAAACACTTAAATTACACTTATGTATTTTTATAATAAGAAAGTTATATGAAATATGAAAATTTAAATGGTGGCTGTCATAAAAACTTGCCAGATTTATTCAAACATACATTAAATATTGTAGAACATTAAAAATTATAATGAATATGTAATATGGTGCATATATTTAGCAAAATGCTCCTCTTTAGAGTTAATTTTTCTAGCTGACTAACGAGTTTATGGTCACATGGTTTTTCTGAGGTAGGCTAAATGTGACGTTACATGACATTGTTTACAAGCTGTTTTACTAACTGCTTTACTAACGCACTGATTGAGCGATTCCATGTGACATGATACGGATTTCGACAAGTTGTACTCTATCTTTTAACACACTTTTAGATGCTCATTCATGTTTATTTTGCGCTGTAACTGGTATTATTAAGGCAGAAGAGGAGATCATGTGCGCTCCGCGCTGCTGCTTCTCTTGAGCTGAGCTGAGCCAGAGCGATCTCACGCCACAGCGCCAAAACGGTATATGTTTTTGAATTTCGTAAGAAAATGGACGTAATTTGAAATTTGAGACTTTATTTAGTATCAATAGTAACAAAGAACAAAGATTATTGCAATGTATTGGATGGGATGCGCGCTACAATGTTCCATTTCATTCATCAAATGAAAACAGGATGACTAATCGATTCTTGAGATTTAAGAATCGATATCGGTTCGTAAAAATGAGAATCGATTAATATCGAGAAATCTATATTTTTTACCCAGCCCTAGTCTGAACACATGGATGCAATATCCTATTACAGTAGGTTATTTAGTAATTTTCGTTGTCACTATTTTGATGGTTTCCCCAGGAACAATATAGTTACACAAGCAGATGTAGTGTTGCAGGGTTCAAGATTAAGGATGACATGCTGACAAGGGGCCAGTGTGAGCAACTTCTGGCAAGATGACGAAACACTAGAATTTCCATGTTGTTGTAATTTTTGTTTTTACAAGGAACTATTTTTTTTTTTCTTTAAGATTTTTTAAGTTTAAGGCAAATTATCTACATAGTGGTACAGAGTGCACCGGTGTCGTATGGGCTGGAAATTAGAGCTGGGTTTCGATTCAAATTTCAAGAATCGATTCGATTCCGATTCTCAAGATCTTGAATCGATTATCATTATTCGATTCGATCCGATCCGATCTGATCCGATTTTCGAGATTTAGATAAGTGTTTTTGTTTTTTCCAGCTGTTACCTGAATTACAGGACTGTAGTTATGCAACATATTGATACTATTAGGCTATTATAGACATTTAACTGCTTGTTTTGAACTTCATGCATGTGTATTGAATGTTAAACAAGTTCATAATGATAACAAACAAGACTGTTTATCGTGGTGATGTGTAGCCTACAGAGGCTTCGCACAGACAGTGAATGAGAGAGATCGGCAGAGCGCGTGCGGATTACCTGCGTCTGTCTTTGAAGTCATATGTAATCGTGAAAAAGGTTGCCGTGTCAAAGGAAAGCGAAATATTTGTCGTATCATCCTTTTAACGTTCACGTCACGGGTATTTACCATAAATGCGCGTCAGCGCGAGGAAGCCGCGGGGAAATAAAATCAGCGAGTCACGCATTGAATCCATGCCATATTGGTCTCTAATAAGAAGCATCAGCTTCAGCGTTACCCATGCGACGCATTGCTGCTCAGCTGAGCCTTGAAAAGTGGAACTCAAAGTTAAAAATAATTAACACCTTGTTTCATTACATCTCTTTTAATGAATCAGCTTTTTTGAACGTGTTCGTTGAATGAACGAATGACTCACTCAAAGCCCGTTGTTGTAACAGTGCGCGCGCTGAGCGAAAGCCTTTCAATGCGCATACAGGGATCTCCCAGTCGTGGCAAGTTAAAGTTCACGGGGAAAATGTAAGCCTATTATTAAATCGATCCTCTGAGTTACGGATCGATCTTTAGAAATTAATATGAAAATCGATTCAGAATTGGTGAATCGATTTTTTCAACACAGCCCTACTGGAAATGACTAATTATCTCATCAGATCTCAAACTCCATACTATGGTGATATGACTACACATCAGCCAGTAGGAAAACATGTGTTAGGTCTGCTAATCAAATTAAATGAAATCCAGTTTGGTGAAATCTCTGCCTCTGTGGCTCATTTTCAAGGGTGACAAGCTTCCCCTGAGCTTTAAGTTTAAGTAGGTGACTCCCTCTTTCACGAATTGGGATACATTTGGATGAATTTATGAGCTTGTTTGCATGGCTAAATGAAATGCTGTGCCTGAGTTATGGATGGACTTAATCTCTATGGACCCTCTTCTGATCTCCCAAAGCATCTGTCTCACAGGTCTAACCCTCATTAAATCCCCTCACTTGATTCTAGTACACACGATCATGGTTTGTTTTCACTCAAATGCAAGTAAAGTAGAAGGTACTTAATTGTGCCACATATATTTGTGACCCAATATATCATAAATTATTTAGATAGGTCCTTAAGAAAGATATTTTTCTTCTTCCCTCCTTCTCTCTCTCTCTCTCTCTCTCTCTCTCTCTCTCTCTCTCTCTCTCTCTCTCTCTCTCAGTTTTTCGGGGTCCCCCTCCTCTCCTCTTCCCATTAAAAAGTAAAGAATAGAGAATAGATTTGACTGCAGCATCCTGGTGAGATGAAAGTCCAATTATCTCCCCAAATGAAAGGAGAAGCCTTAATTAGGACTGAACCAAATCTGTGTGAGGGGAATGTGTGCAGCCATAGAGATGGACAGCCAGGCAGTCTCCTTAGCGACTGGAGGCAAAAAGAAAGAGGGAGAACCGGAAAGGAGGTGCGAGAGGAATAGAAGAGATGGAGATGGAATGGTCCCTGCTCTGTGCTGGCCAAAGTACGTCAGTGACTTGAGCGCCCAGCCCCGTTGCTGAGGCCCTGAGATACCCAATGCAGCACATCCCTTATTTCCAGCATTAGCTTTGATCCAGCAGGGTGCCCCTAAAAAAACCCAGCTTTTAACGTTCTCCAATGGCTACATGCTCTATCTCCGCTCTCCAGCCTTTAGTGCTCTTCACCAGTGCCATAATGCATAGCAAATTACTGTGTGGCCCAACTGTATTGTGCAGGAGCATGGACACATTTGTTTCACGACCAGAAAGGTATTCTGGTCAATCTGCTAAAGCACAAAAAGTGAGAGACTATTTCAATGTCGCTGAAGCCTCCATCCAACAATGCTTTTCTCAGAAGCCTACTGTACATGATACCTCACACCAGCAGCCATTTTCTCCATCTCTGAGGCTGTACAAAACAATTCCCTTCCCCTACTCCTGGGGAAAATCACACCCCCGTAATTAAATTTACTCTCTCATATCCGCTTCATATACAGTAGATGGCCTGTGTGACAATCAATCCCTCCCAGATGTCTATACATTAGTGGTTATGAAGTTTTTTTATGGAACAGTGGCAGTGTATTGCAGCGTTAGACTGTGTAATCATCTCGTTTCACCACACATAAACTACCATTTTGCTCTCATATATGGCGGACAGTCAGGGGACGGATAGGAACGTAGCATGCCTTCCATCCCAAGCAGAGGATTAAGGCAAACCCCTGAGCTTACCTGTGGCTTTCAAATGCATCTCTAATATCAAACAGCCCGCAGTCTCCCAGCATCTGAATAATACAGGTCTGGTGGCTTTGCAACACTGCAGTTTATTGTGTAGTCGCTTGTCGCAGCTCAATAATCACCGATATTCAGCAACCAGTAAATAGAAAGGCAGATATGGAATTATGCTCCTTTACCCTATCAGAAAAATGGTTTGTTGATCTGTCACTTTAGAAAAATTAACGTTTGTGCCATCCTGCAACGTTTCTTTGAGTATTTAGATTATTTGGTTTCAGTTTTGCACCCTGGTTTTCAATGAAGGTGTTACAGTCAACATTGTTAACACTTTACAAAAATATTTAATTTATTAACATTATTGTACTAGATAGGTTCACATGAATAACATTAAAAATGCTTCTAAACCATTTCTTAATCTTAGTTAATGATTAACATTAACAAATGGACCCTATTGTGTTACTGACAACAGTCTCTCTCTTTCTCTCTTTCTCTTTCTCTCTTTTCTCTCTCTCTCTCTCTCTCTCTCTCTCTCTCTCTCTCTCTCTCTCTCTCTCTCTCTCTCTCTCTCTCTCTCTCTCTCTAAAAATGTTAATGTGTTAAATGGAAGCAAATGTTAAATGGAATGAAAATAAACATTAAGCCAAAATCTTGCAAGCACTATATAGGGCTGTCAGTGTTACTGCATTAATGCAAATCCTTTACTCGTTAAAATAATTTTACGCAATTAACGCAAATAAATTACAAAAGTATGTGAAGCTGCGTCATTAACACAGTTAGATGATCTTAGAAGTCAGGAGTTTATCTCACTGAGCATCTACAAGCACCTGCAACCCTGGTAGGAGGACATTTCCATTCTAACCCTTTAACACGATTCTGCTTCTCTGTACGTGATCAGACCATTTTAAGTGATCAGTGATTCAGTAATTGAATTCATTCAAACAATTAGTCCAAAACACCACTAATGTAAGGAAGGTCAGGCTGATTACATCAGAGATCTCAGAGAGAATAGAGACTCACATTGAGTTTTAGTGAATTATTCATTCCAGTGTGAGCTTTGCTTGAAAACACGAGCTCTGTCCTATTCTGTGATTGTTGGTGGCGTACAGGAGTCGTACAGTAAGCGTGTGTGAGTCTGTTATATTGATGAAAAAAACTTTACAAATCGTGTATGTGCGCTCTCGATCACTGATCACACGTTGCATTATGTACAGACACATTTCAGCACATTCACATCGCTTCCACACACACTCAGGATAATGTTTGATTTGTCATGTGTAGCACCTGTAAGATCAAGGGACCCTTGGAGATTCCAAAAGGACACCAAATGACATAAGGGGTATCATTCTATTATATAATATAATTTATGCAAACCAAAGCACCCAAAAAAAAAAATATACATTACATAAATTAACGTCAGTGTATAGTGTGTGTACAATGAAACAACAAATAGCTTTTTTGAAGCTTGCAGAAAATACAGTTTTGTGAGAATCGCCCTTCAATCTGATTGTTTACTTTGCTGGATATAGCAAATGATGACAAAATTAATGTTAAACAAGATAAATGGTGTATGCTTAATTTCCAGATAAGTGTGTGACTAATCAGATAAAAAATTTAAATCGATTGACAGCACTAATAAAAAATAATAATATTTATATATAAAAACGATGTGTGTGTGTGTGTGTGTGTGTGTGTGTGTTTGTTAAATAAATGCTCAGTGTCTCTGATTGTTGCATAAATTTATTGTGTATCAATAGTAAAAAAATATTGTAAAATAGTGATTGAAAGTTACTCTGTTGTTGGGAATAAAAAAAAGTTTGAATCACAAGGTACAAGGAAGACAAAAAAAAAAAAAAACTGTGGAACTGTGGTTGAATTCATGGTGAGATGCGAGGAGAGAAACCGTTTTTTTCCCTCTCGCTCCACAGCTTTTTTTGAATGTGACAGCACAATGCCACCTACCGCTGTGACAGTGCATTTTAAAGCGTGCGTGACATCAATAAATAATGTGCCGAGTGTTGGAGTGCAGCGCGTAATCAGCCCCAGTGCGCTGCTGCGCCAAAACAACAGCATCCTCTGTTTGATCTGCCATCTAACTAACGCACCACTTAAAGGACCACAATTACCTCCAACAATCGGCCCCATAACAGCAGCTGTGTGGCTACCTGCTTGCACGTGCTGTGTGGCACAGATCTATAATGTGGACAGCCGTTTTGGCTAGCTACATTTGCTAGTTGGAGCTGTTGTCTTGTCTTGAATTTTGTATGCCCTTTGTAATGTTTTGTGTTCATGACATGTGGAGGCGGTTATATCCCCTTAACTTTATTCAGATGGCAGCAACTCAGTATTTATTGGTTGTTTTGTATCACCTAGAGATGTTTCCCTGTTTATGATTTGATGCCTGTGCCTTCGGCATCTCCCAATGAAACATGAAAAGGCTGTACTTCTTACTGTTCTGTGACAGAAAATCTGATGCTGTGACCTCTAAGAGTATGCTGAAACTTGTGGATATGTTGTGAATGTAAAAAAAGCATTTTTTAAATGTCAAAATACATTAATTTATTTTGTTATAAATCTTATCAGACTAAAAAATAAGCATATTTACTGTATCAGTTAAGATGCACCATTAAACTTTCTTCCATCAATATTATATCCATGACATTTAAGGACCCCTACATCGCATCTCAATATCATGCAAAAAAAACGAACTATTTACTGTACTGTTAAGAAAATATGTTAACTGCATGTTTATTCTTTTTATTAATATCGTCTGAGTGATTGTCAGAGAACGCTTCACTTTCCGTCGTGTGAATATATTTCCATAACCAAAGGGAATACAGCTTTTTCCTCTCCTAAGTATATTTGTTTGTTTTAGAATGCTAAAGACCATCCACTTGACATGTGCATCACCCTTAACTTTGTTCACATGACAGCCAGTGAGTACTTACCTGTTCTGTATCAACTGAGATGTTTCTCAGCATGTGATGTTATGTAAGTACTTCTACATTTCCTCTAAATACATGAAAAGACTCTATTTTTGGTGCAGAACTGTTATGTAGTAGCCTGCGGTGAGCACTGAAACTTGGCTACGTTCTTGAGTCAAAACTCTGAACAATTTATAACGTCAAAACAGGATCTTTCCTTTGTGGTGAATCTGAATAGACACTCAAAGTAAAGACTGTGTATGGCATATTCTGTGAAGCACAGATTCAGTCAGCCTATTTACTCTATCTATCTGAATTTGCATCGTTTATTCATATCTCCAGAGCCATTGTCAGGGAACGCTTCCACAAGGAACTAACCATCCATCTTCCAGCTATGTCAATATCTTTTCATCACCTGAAGAATATTTTCACTTCCTCCCCCAAGTATATTTGGCGTTCATATTCCTCTCCTTTATGTCAGATGGTTAAATCTCCTCTTTTAGGCCTAACTTTGCAGCAGAAGAGTTGATGTGAGCATTGGGTTCTCTATCCCTGGAGAAACTGTGGCGACTACTGGCTGTCTGAGCTGTGGATCCAGGGCTGAGGTAGTTCCTGCAGTGGATCCCATGGGTGTGGACACTGGTTAATGGACTTGGTATTTAGACACACATAATGGGCTCAGTCTTAAGGAAGTGCTGAATGCAAACTGACTCCCTTCATTGTCTCTGAGGACACGGGCTCCGCCGTCTTGTCTTCCTTTCTCATCTCCAGGGCCTTGATCCCGACCTCCGGCTGCATTAAGCTCTTCTTCGAATCCTCTGAGGGGCTGCTTCCATCATCCATCCCTCCTACTATCTCTCCGACCCATCAGCATAACATCCTTTTTTAAGTAATGAACTTAGATTACAACAGCTGGGCAGGTAAAGTCCTTTAAGCTTGTTTTTCTGTTCTGTTCTTTAACACCCCACCCCCCACCCACCCATGTAAGCATGTGTTTTATGATTACATGGGACAGTAGAAAATAGGGGTGGAACGGTACACAGAAGTCACGGTTCGGTTCATACCTCGGTTCAGACATCACGGTTCGGTACAATTTCGGTACAATGGAGGGAAAAGCAAAACAAAAATGCAGAAGGCATTGTATTTTTTAAATAAGTTTTATTAATAAAGGCATAGAACCAGTTTATTTGTAGTGCACTGACAATAGTTTTATATAATTAGTTTATTAATTAAGGCGAGACACTACAGGTGAATAGGGTAATTTTTTTAACTAGCAGATATCACCATGAAACTTTCCCAGTTGATTACCTACATTAAGATGAGAAAAAATGTATTACAAATTTTCTGTAATTTAATGTTTAAATATGCAAATTAGGCATTATCTAATTAAATATGCGCTAATTTGCATATATAAAAAAAAAATGAAATCTGAGTATTGGATAAAGCCAGGTTCAAATTTATTTTTTTCATTGTGTTCACATATTAGATGGGGAAAAATTACAGAGGGATTTATGGATATCTACTTTTGTTATCCTATAAATCAGAATATACTGTCAGAAGCCTTAAAAAAATGATTTTTGCCATGTTTTTTGGAATAAAATGTTATATAAATCGGGCTAGAACTAATATATTTACAAATCCCTCTGTAAATGTCTTCATAATATAACTAGGTACAAGACTGGAAAGTTTGGTTTATATAGGTGCTACCGAAGTGGAGATTTCGGACTTTGAGTATGAGAGAAAAAAGTCATTTTGAGAAAACAGGCTTTAAAGATTTAGCTTCAGCCAATGAGATTGCGCATTTTGCGCCCTTTTACTTTCACGATTGGTTGCTGATAAAAAGGAAATGACCATATATGGATCCGACAACATTGTACAAGAGAGAGAGAGAGCTTTCTAACGGTGTGTGTGATGACAGGGTGCAGATCGGGGAGCAACGGATGATTTACAACGCCAACTTTTGATGGATTTATGATAAATCTACAGACGCAAACAGACAAAGAGTAGTAAAATAAAGACCTAAATGTGTATTTCGGACTTTTTTTCACCACAAGTCTGAAAGAAGACATGTTTTTGAAGACAAATATCCCGAAATCTCAAAATTGACCAGTGAAAAAAAAAATGTTTTTGCCTGCCGTGTCTCGCCTTAAATTAATGAAAAGACAAAAAGACCTTGCGATAGGCTATGTTTGGTAATTGTACCTGAATTAATTTAAAATTAATGTGCTATATTTCAGATCAATATATTTGTTTTCCTTAATTTTAATTAACATTATTAATTAACAATGTAACATTATTCTCATTTGAATTATAAATAATTGATTTCTGTATAAAATAATACTACCATTAAAAACACATTCGATTTTCTTTTTTAATCAATGTAGAATGTGTAAGATTAGTGCTCTGAGGACAAGAAATGAAAACCAATGCAATATGATGAATGTCCAAAAGATGGAACACAGACTGTTTTGAAATGGAGTTGGATAAATATGTTTTTCTTTTAAAACAGTGTGTGTGTGTGTGTGTGTGCGTGTGTGTGTGTGTGTGTGTGTGTGTGTGTGTGTGTGTGTGTGTGTGTGTGTGTGTGTGATTTTGGTTTAGTGACAGTTGTAGGTTACAGTTTGACAAGAGTTTACAGTGTGACAAAAGCACAATGTTGTGTTTTATTGCGAGTGTACACAAGTAAACACTTTGCAGGTTTAATGATCTGTATGAACAAAATTACGGAGTATGTTGCCCCCCCCCCCCTCTCTCTCTCTCTCCTCTCTCTCTCTCTCTCTCTCTCTCTCTCTCTCTCTCTCTCTCTCTCTCTCTCTCTCACACACACACAGTTCGATCGCGCCTCTCTCTCGCGTGCGCGCACACACACACACACACACACACACACACAGTCCAGCATTGCAATCTTGACATCGCAGCCTGTTCATTATGCGGTCACACCAAACGCGAATAGAGCGTCAAATTTGCGTCTATCGCGTCTAGTTCGACGCTAGTCCAAAGCGAATAGGACGCGCGTATAAAGCCAACGTTTGAAGTGAACGCTATGGTTCAGAGCTAAGCCGATGGTACAGATTATGTGTCCCTAAAGAACCTGCGTATCTAACAGTAGTTCCGCATTACATTAATTGATTTGCACGCGAGTTTTATTTATTTTTATACCGTGTATTCTCCGTGTAAATTCGTGCACCGAACCGTGACGCCCGTACCGTTTCGGTTCGATACGAATACATGTACCGTTCCACCCCTAGTAGAAAAGTTTAATTAGGTCAGCTCTCCAGTCAAAGACCCTCTGGGGTCATGGTGAGCTGGTCTACATATTATTTATCCATGCATTATGATAGGTCAAAGGGCCAATTAAATCAAAGGTGATTTGGCCTACATAGCATTGGGAGGTGCGAGACAGTGTGCTGCCCCTGGTTCCTGCTTCTTACTCATTCAGGATCATTAGCTCGTTGCAGATCAGGCTGCTGAAATGCAGGGGGTCAAGCTGCTTCATGCCACACTCACAGCGGGATTACCCTCATCCAGGCTTCACACCGGACCCCTGCGTGGCTTATTTGTGTTCCAACATGCAAACGATGAATTACCGATTCTAAAACCTTGCCCAATTTGATGCAAGTTTGCTCACTACATCACTTTAAACAAGCGCCACACGTCTGGCCTTGAAAAGAGCTTTTCCTCGACTAGTGCTAATGAATACAAAGATTTAAAGCTAGTGTATGATGCTTGTTTTACATTAACATCTCTTTCCCCCATTCCATTTTTGATGTGGTCGACCCTCAGTGCTGAGCAACCTACACTATCATGATCATTGAAGTGTAAAGGTGAAGAAATCCCTTCATTTATAGAGCGGAGCGAGAGGGTTACCGCTGGTCATTATCCCCATCCACTAAACAGTATATCACTTCAAACGCCCTTCCGAGCTCTCGGCCAATATCCCTCTGTGTGACTTTCAAAATGCTGAATCCTCACAAGTGTACAAAGCAACATGAACGCCCACACAGACCAAGTGTTTTTTCTTCTAATGAGGGCCAGCGTATCAACTAAACACGAGAATGAATCAAAAGTACGACATTAGAGTTTGCCATCTCTTGCCATTTCCTCTCTTGTCTGAATTCCGTTTTTAAGCTTTCTGCAACTGTATGGGACTCAAGACTCTCATTAACGGCCAAAACTTTCGGCATTCCATGGCTCTTACAGCTGAGCTAGGGACATATTGAAACTATTTGTAGTAGTAGATTCTACTGTATTCAATTCAGTATCTATGTCCAGTCATTGAAAGCTACTCTTCATCACTGAATGGAACTGCGATGCATTTGAAAATAATCCTTAAGATGGAAACAGCAGAAATGGACAAGGACAAGAGCAAAAACAAGCAGGCAGACAGTGCTGAATCAATTTTATTGATGATGTGCTTATAGCTCTGTGACCGTATTTAGCCACATGTATTCGGCCTTGCTGTTTTGGCTACATGATGCTTTCATCAATAGCATTCGGAGGGCTGTACTGTGTTTACAGTAAATGAGAAATCTCCAAGTTTTTCTGTTCCAGATTTTTTCTTTCTCTCTGCTGGTTAACCTTTCCTCCGAGTGGCTATTATATTCTTTATTGTCAATGAGGCTCTTAATGTCCCCTAAGCCAAAAACTGATGATGAAGCAGGAGTACCGAGCCATTAATCTCAAGTGTTTTCTGTAGAAACGTGACACTTTTGAAAACATTTCAGTGAGTATGTTTTGTTTTTTTGGGTTCTATTGTAGCATTAATCACAATATCCTTTGACATGAAGTAAGGGCCATAATTTCCATGGTTCTCATCACTTCTTCTCCCGTAGTTCCCTAGGTATGAGATGGAGATGTCATGGTCTGTACTGTTTGCTAATGAAAATGTGACGAAATATGGCTTATGTTGCAAGTTAGACAAAAACAAAAGTCTAAAGGGATTTGAGTGGACTTCTGTTTTTTTTTTTTTCACTTGTTTAATCGTGTAAGAATGGGGGAGAAACTAAAATTAATGTAACAATGTTTTATTGCGTATATCTTTATTTGTCAATATTTTTGCTGATACAGAGCTAAATATTGAAGATACACATGAAAATGGTTAACTGAGGCTTTCCAAGGTGACTTCTAGACTTATATCTTACTTGGTTGAGGACATCTGTGGTAACAAATTTGTGTCACTAATAATTTATGCTACACAACTGTCTGTGCATGATTTATTCAGGACAGGGATTAATTAATACATTCAATCAATGAAGCTAATTAAGAACACAGTGGGAGCTTTGCAAAGCCACAACAGCCAGCATGACCAGGCAGAGCGTGTGTGCGTGCGTGTGTGAGTGAGAGAGAGAGTGTGTGTGAAAAAAGAAGAGAAAATGGTGAGCATTTTCATTTTGATTGCCCCCTCAAGCACATACACACTTCACAGATAAAGGGGTCATGGGCGTGTGGAAGAAAAGAGTGGACAGGCCTTAGATCAACCACCAGTGTTTCACTTGGCAGCTTCACTCAGCACTGTCACTCCTTCCCATTTATCACTAGGAATGTCATCCTCCCTCTCTCAGTTTTCCATACTATCTTCTCTTTTTCTCCACAGCCCCCACAACACCCCACCCCACCCTTCCCCTCCCCTCCCCTCCCCTCCTCTCCCCTCCCCTCCTCTCCCCTCCCCTCCTTTTTTTCTCCATACCCACACTGTCTCCATCCACAGGGACACGCTGACACTTAAGCGCGCACACACACACTTGACACTGTGCTAGTTGTCTCTACGGAGAGCCATTTCCCAAGCAGCCCGAGCTCCGGCAGGTCGCTCAAAAAGACGACAACGAAGAAACAAAGAATCAGGAAAAAGTTGTACCCCTACTGTCACTAAAGTGGAACTTTTTTCACACTCACTTGCACTGTGAAAATGGCACACTGAAGCTGTTTTTGTCCCTCCCTGCCTCTTCCTCTCTTTGTCTCATTCTGTCTGCAGATGAAGAGGGGAGAATCCATTTTATGGAAGAGCTGTGCACTTGCCTTTAATGTTAGCTGATTTGGGGCTCATAAGCACTAATTGGAAAGTTTGATTAGCAAAACTGCATGGGTTTTCATGGCCTGCTGAGTGGACTACACAGGAGTTAGTTTGAAGATCAGTTTCACTCTCAGTCAAACATCCCTCTTTGTATTACCATCTACTATCCTTATTTTCTCATACTGTGCTATATAACCTTCCATCTTTTGTGCCTTGAATACAAGTAAGCAAAAGCTGTTACCCCAGTTTCTAAATAAATTAGAAATGATGCTATGTTTTAAAAAGTAAATCCTATTTGTAGATCATCATGATTGATTGATTGATTGATTGATTGATTGATTGATTGCTTTACACCGTCTTTTTAAAGTAAATACAACTTATTACAAAAATGAGTAGCCTACATTTTACAAGAAAATACAATTTCTGTTTAATTAAAAAATTCACATTTAATTTGGTGTTACTTGCTGTTTCTTTGTAATTTATTGTGAAATAAACACAAAAGTGCAACGTTTTGATGAACTCATCACCACAATTTGTCAAAATATTGCACTTTTGTGTTTACCCCCTCATTATGCGTTAAGATTTTTGCATTAGAAGTTATTTTGTTAGACTAAATATTTAACAACTAATAATAAGAAGAATAATACAACATAAATCAGTATAAATTAGGGCTGTAGCGATATGCGATATGAAACCGAAATCACGACACTAAGATCCACGAACCTGTGTCGCGTTGTGAGAAGGCAGAATCGCATCACACCCCTTCCAACTCCCAGAGTTATCCTTCCCGTACAGATCCAATGCTACCACATCTTTAAATTTCTATTAGTAGGGCTGTGCCGGTAAACTTGACAACCGGGCGGTGGTCCGCCTAAACACATTTTTTGTATGTGAATGCTTTTTACATGAATATTCTGACACGAGTGAAGCACAAAGCTTTGTTTACAAAAGAAATAATAGGTTAGCAATTAAATGTTATTTCGCAGCCATGGAAACGTTTGGATTCATGACGAATGAGAGAGTTGTGGGTGAGCCCATAAATTTAAGCTTTGTCGGATTTGAATTATGGTTTGCGATCTGGTCACCTGATTATCAGCAAATTTAACAATATGCCATTAGTTATTCCATATAGAAAGCTTGAATTGTCTACTTTTAAACCAAACAATTCTAAACGAAAAGAAACCGACTAGCCTACTGTCTGCTTATGTATTCCGTATGAACTGAAGTGTGCATTTCTCTCTATAGACGCGTTCACTGCGAAGATGACAAGTCAGCATCGTCAACTTCATCTTTGCAGCCCGACACCTACACAGAAAACACTAGTTTATTAATAAACAATTAAAATGTCTCCTTGCTAAATTTGACACATTCATAATCATTACTTTTGCCGGTTCTTTGTGACAGCTGTTATGTGCGTTATTGGCAGCGTTACCCTCTGGTTACATGAACGCGTCACCACCGCATCAGCACCAATAACATGTAGATTTTATTTTAGAGAATAAACGCACAACCTATTCGATATTCTATAATTAAATCAACTAATCGAATATTCAAAAATCGTGACTCATCCCTGCATGGAATCTCTTGTTTCTTTTCCCAAATCTTCACTCACGTCTTTCATTTTCGAAGGGGATTATAAACGTTTCTTCCTTCGTTCGCTTTTATTAGGCCTATTATTTTCGTATTCTTTACTGTGGTAAAGTAGAAAAACGCTATAGGAAAGATAGCCTACTTTACCTGCACGTCAAATTCTTTTTAACACAGTTTGTGCTTGTTATTAGACATGGTAAGGCACGTCAAGTTTATTTGTAAAGCACGTTTCAAACGCGTGGGTGATTTTAGTTTCTCTTTCTCTGGCAGGCAAATCAAACAGCCTAAATGCCTTGCCCTTGTGGAAGATAAAATTCGCTCTTCATACCTTTTACAACAAGTAGAAAAGATGAAGATATTAGAAAAGAGATCTATGGACTCTTTCCTGCTCGTGTCCCACATCTCTCTCAAAGCGCAGAGGGGTAGGCTATATCACGCGTCTTTGTGTGGAAATATTAAACAAAAGTTTTTTTTTTTTTTTTTTTTTTTTATAGATTTAACTTTATTATATTATTTAAGTGACCAATATTTACTGATATTTATTTAAATGCTTTACAGGCTTTAGTGTGTTGTTTCTTTGACAGAATTGCTGAAATAAAAACTCTTTTTTTTTTTTTTTTAACAACTACCGCACCACCGCGCCTCCGCCGGTAGTTGGTCCATTACCACCGCGGTGGTAAAAAACTGCCACCGTCACAGCCCTAACTATTAGTGTTATTTGAAGTTAACATTATACAATACGTAGACAAAATCTTTCTTTTTTTCTCCCCTCCTTTCTTTTTACTATATAGTGCTATGCACTTTCATAGTTGATGGCAATTGTGAAGTTGTGAAGTGGTCTTTTTTTCACAGTGATTTTGAATAATTTCCCACATTAATAATTAAACTTACTGTTCCAAAACCAGCTGGAGTCTTTGCTGCTCAGTGCTATGAAATGACAGTTGGATTGTCTTATAAGATTACAGCATGGTCTTTTATTCTAAACCCAGACTCTCTGGGACAAGAGATGATGGAGAGGGGCATTTCCACGCTAATCTTTTTCCTTCTGGCCCAAATTCTTTGTTGAAAACCCTGACACTAAGACATTTAAGCGGCTTTCCAATGGAATTCACACCCCTACTGTACGTACAGCTCTGGAGACAAATGAACGGGCCTCCCTGGCAGTAACTTAAACACCAATACAGACACACACACTCGTTCTTCCTCCCCACTGTGTCTCCCATTAATGAATAGCTAAGCTTCCCAACAGTTTGCACCAGTTTGCTTCAGGTGAGGATTAGCCTGGTCAGCTCCCTCCTTTCCGCTCCTTCATCCCAGCATCCCTCTCCCTTCCTCCCTCTTTCCTAAGGCCCTCTCTCTCCTTTATAGGAATTCCCTCCCTGTCTCCTCAACTAAGCTTTTGCCAAACAAGGTTTGCTACCCATGGTTGGGGCCCTCCTGTATTTTCTAGCCAATGGGATGTTTTCATCCTGATGACGCGATGCCACTGTTTGTGTACAGCATGGCAACAAGCATGTCTAGGCTTGACCCAATTTTATTTCGGCTTACTATGAAACATGCTCTTCCCATTCACAATGGCGCCCAAACCCTCCAGTGCACTCTTATTTAAACACACCACAAAGTGTTCCAGCAATTTGTCAGCCATATTAAATGTGTGGGTCTACAAACAGAATAAATATTATAAGCCTAGAGTTACTTTAACCGTTCAATCAAAAACGCTCTCGAAGTGAGTGGTGTATTAAGGGTTATGTGTCAATGGAAGGTGTTGCACACATCTCATGATTAAATTTGGTTTGTGCTGGCAGTTGGAATGACTTTGAGTACCCGCTGCTATAGTAGCTCTAGATTTTAAGAATTCACTCTAGACTTGCTTGAGGGCATTAAAATGAAGTCAGTCATGTAGGTTAGGTTCAAAGAGATCCTTACATCTTCAATAAGGGGTCTATGTTTTTATTAAATTACATAGGCTACATTACATCAACCCTATTGTCTATTTACATTTACATTTATTCATTTAGCTGACGCTTTTATCCAAAGCGACTTACAATTGCTATATATGTCAGAGGTCGCACGCCTCTGGAGCAACTAGGGGTTAAGTGTCTTGCTCAGGGACACATTGGTGTCTCACAGTGGATTCGAACCCGGGTCGAACCAAAGGCATGTGTCTTATCCACTGCGCCATCCATAGAGTACATCATCCAGGGATTGTTCTGTTTCATGAATACTGTAGATGCATAGAGTAGCACATTTTCATTAACTATTTGTCAGAATATTCTCTCAGATAAGTGAAAAAGCACATAAATGCATTGCACAGGTGCCTTAGCATGAGAGTGTTACTGTGGCAACCATTTGTGCAATTGTGGCTGGATGTTGGTGTGCTTTTTTTGCCTTATGTTGCTTTCAAGATATGAACTGACATGTAATCATCTGTGTCTACATCTAATCACATGTCTAGTAAGATTTGGATAATTATCACCAAGTGACCTTTTATGTTAGATGAAGTAGTCACATGAGCCAAATGACCATGTTCCTTCTGATTTAGCATATTTTGGAAGATAGCACATGCTCTTTTTTCTTTTTTTTCTTGGAAAACAGCACATCTCCCACTGTGGTATGTGTTTGTTGCTGGGTCAGCTAGATACTTAGCTATACTATCTATTTCAAATATTTTGTATTAACCTCTTTCAGAAAAAACATGCAAGAAGTGTTATGCAGTTACTTATTTTATGAAAATCACCCACACCATTTAAAAACCCAAAACATAACTAGTGCCCATATACGTAATTATTTTTTTTCTACAAAAAGCTGTATGTCAAGGGAATAGTAGGCCTATACCAGAATATGCAGTTTTCATGAAACAGAACAATCCCTGGATGATGTACTACTACTCTTTTGATTCTGAGGTTTAAAACTAATTTACCCATTTCAATCCCATAAGATATTCTGGAAAGTTTTATTTTAAAAAAGTAGTTGATGTTAGTATGTCATAGGTCAGAGAACATATGGGTCAAATGACAATGCCAGCTATAGTGTAATGTAGTTGAATACTGTACACTTTTTTTTAAAGTACATGATTTCAAACTTAGCAAAAGGTGATCCTCAATCTTCTTAATTTCAGCTGTTTTCTACAGTTTTTGGTGTGTTTTTTCTTCTTCTAAGGCATTCAGAAGAACATTGCATGCAGTAGGGTAGGCAAAATAAGAGGTGACCTGGAGAAGGCTTATAACATCTTACAGTTGAAACAGAAAGTTTACAAAACATACATGACAAACCATTTAAATGTTGATGTCATGTAGAAAGCAGCAGGCTACACTAAGGATAACAGTCTCTTGTCTCTTCAAAAGTTGAGATAGTATTTTTTTTCTTTTAGACATTGTATAAGATGAATGGTGACAGAATTGGAAGTGCAGTAAGTGTGGTTTAAGCAAGCAAACATTCAGCGTCAGTCTCTGGAATTAGAAACTAAATTATCCCAGTCTTTTGATCGCTGGACTCCCATGGTGCGGCACTGAAAGCAGGTGTGGCATTCTCCCCATGGTGTCCTCTTTCTCCTGCCTGAGAAACTCTTTTTAAAAACACATTTTGTGTAATTTCCCTAAGAGCTCAGCTCCTGCCAGCTGTCGGAAATAGCCTGCAAACTGCCTGGCAAATGCTGGTTGTGCCACAAATGCGGTTTCATAAACTTTTTGCTTTATAGATCCAGATCGTAGTCATTGTTTCTTGTGGCTTTATGTGTGATATGGTCACGGTGGTGTGATGCTTTCTTTTCATGCAGTGATCAAAACACTTGATGACATAATGAGTGAAATTGTAACCTGATAATTGCTAGCTGTCAATGGACATTTTTTTAAGAGTACTATCTTGCATAATCTATATCGTAATATACATGTATTTATAATTAATACATGTATATTAATAACACAAATAGAAATGTTGTTATATTGCCATGAATTGTACAGTACCAAAAATGTACAGAATTGTTAGCATGATGTCGTAGACTGAATAGAAAAACTGACAGTTAGGTTCCTTAAAATGCCTCTGGAAATTTGCTAGTTTCGTGCTCTCAGCAGACAATAATTCACCACACAAAGCACATGAGGTCAGCACAAACCTTGTTTATCATCTCTACGAGTAAACGTGTAATTAATATTTGCCATGGGTCATTTTATTTTTATCTGTTGTAGTTTTGTAAACCTTTAATGTCAAAAACACAGTTGTAGTGTAATCTGCCTAATATACCTTGTTGCAGCGCTGTTGTGACCAAAAATAATATAGTGAAGGCCTAATCCTTTTATATCATGAGCGTGGCTGAAAAAAAGCCCCTAGTCTTTTTAGTCGGCCTGATGTGTAGTATTAGCCGTGGTAACTGCCACACATAATGAGAGCTATTATATTTGAAATTCTGGACATTGTCATGCATGCTCTCAACCAAAGCACTTGTGTCCAGTCTTCAAGCTGTTCATCAAATGGTGTCGTTTCATATGGTTCAGATATGAATAAAAAAAAATTAGCTCTTCGCAGATCTAAAACACAAATATTGCCATGGAGTGCCAGCATGCTTCTCCATTCCTTTGAAGTTGTTATCTTGTTAACATTTGAATGCCTCTGGGGTAGACAGAGAAAACCTCTGCTTGGGGTTCATGAGACTACTGGGAATGCAGATGTGGTTTATATTCACCAGCAGCTCTCCAATTGCACAGCTATCCAAAAAAAAAAAAAAAAAAAAAACCTGTCCGACACTCTTCGAGGCCTAGCAGTGTTCTCGACTGTTGACCTGCTTGTGTGGTGTGTGAAAAGGTTTAACGAATCAAATCTCAAGTCTTTGTTTGGTGGTCACAAATTCCTACAAAAATAAAAAAAGAGAATCCTATATATACATATATATATATATATATATATATATATATAGCACCCATAAAAAAAAAATGACTGGACAAAATTTCAGAATTAATAGTGTATAGTATGTGTACAGTGCAACAGCAAAAAGCCTGTTTACATTTTAGACATGTCAAGTTGCTTTTCCGAACAGGACCGTATGGAGACGCCAAATAGGTGCAAAAAAGGTGCCTGCTACAGTACACGGATATCAAGCGTAGCGTCAGTTCTGGCAGGCCACGTTAGTCAAGCTCGCATCAGCTGACTCTCAGTTGATCCACGTCTACCTATAGGAATACTACACCCATCACAGCATTCATATATAAGCTCCTTCAGTATTATCATCAGCTATCGTGTTTCTCAGGAGCTAATTACCCTCCTCCATCCCCAGGTCCTCCTCTCGTCAATCAGGATTTGGCATTCTGATTCCCCTTTGAATCAGACTAAATTCTCGAATTATGTTGTACATTAAAATTTTGAAGTAATGATATCTGCAATACATTCATGTTTGTTCTGTTCTGTGTTTACCCTAAGGGGGGTTATTGCTGCTCTCCCTGCTCTTATCCATGCTAGGCTCCATTGATGCACAGGGAGTTCTTGCCCTGAACAGAATCATACCGCCAATCCAAACTGTATGCTAATTGTCAATCATATTTGATGATGGTGGTCCTGACAGAACCATTCAGAATTACTAAACACAGCAACATACCATGAAAAATCAAAACATTATCCTGAATGTGTGTGAAAACCATATGACTGAACTGAAATGCATCTGTGCATAAATGCAATGCGCGATCAGTGAGTCGACTACCATTGTAGATGGTCAGTGTGATAAACTCCTGACTTCTAAAATCGTCTAACTGTATGACGTAAATTACATTAATGACGCAATTTTACATGCTTTAGTAATTTACTTGCTAAATTATTAACGCCTTAAGGATTTTGAATTAATCGCATGCTTTAATGTGTTATATGCACATGAATCTGTGTGTAAGAAACAACTTAGGCTACCACCTTCATTAAAGCACAGCACAAAGGAAATACACTGCGAGTGAGTGTGTGAAAGCGCGCAGACGACATGCTCACTGCACAAATAAAAGAGGGAACAGCGTCAACCAACACCATCCACAAGCCACATGCTCACCAAGTAGGATGACAAGAAGCAATAGAGGAACATCAGTGTGCTCAAGAGCAGAACGCACCCAACAGCCCTCACCACAGGGAAGAAGGCACATCCAACCTGAGTTTGAGATGGGTTTGAAAAAGGAAGAATTGAGGTACTCAACAATGAAACTATTGCACAGACAGAATGTAAACACTTTATATGCAGATTCAAAGCATTTCAGTGGATATTCCGTGTCACAATTCTATACATTTATTCTTGTACAAAATTTTGTTGCACACACACACACATTGAGTGTTCATGTTTTATGGGGACTTTCCATAGACATAATGATTTATATAATGCACAAACTGTATATTTTATCCCCTAAATCTACCCATCACGGCAAACTTTCTGCATTTTTACATGGTTTATACAATGATTTATAATCTGTTTTCCTCATGGGGACCAAAACATGTCCCAACAAGGCTTTTAGATATTGCCATCTTTGTGTGGACATTTTGTCCCCCATTATGTAGGGTATACCAGGAACACACACATTATTATAATTTTTTTATAAGGAATTATATATTTTTATAATGCACTGTAATATATGATTTGGACTTGTTCGTGGAATAATTTCTTTAATTTTTTTTTATAACTGAACAGATTGTTAAAACAGATGTTTCACTTTGACGTCCACCCTGCTCCTGTTATTTACAGCTGCCTTGCAGGTCACATCAAATACTGAATAATGTCCTCGACATATTCAGCACTGCTCTAATATGCTGTGTAAATCAAAAGAGAGTGCTTTAAAAGTATTATGACACAGTCCTATATTTTTCCTTTAGATTTGTATTATTATTATTTATTATTCTAAAACGGTCTCTTCCACTGTGTGGGACCTGTAACGACAGAGGTGATCTCTTAATATGTGTACTAAGTGCTCCCCTACCCTTAAAATACATGCATTTGCTCTTCAGGTGATTCTGGGAGTTTATCTGGAGTGTCTTCGTTTATTTAGCTGGTCCCCTATGTATTTATTTATCTGTTTCCCACAGTGCTGTATTACCTGTCCAATACTGTGGCCAGCTCATCCATCACTACTGCAGGCTGGGTCGGGCCTCTACGTGAGAGCACCCGGTCATGCGACACACACACACACACGCTGCCAACCACTCATGAATACATTTTTCACTACCTTGCTCCTGCATTATGCCCAGCCCCATGTTCTGTCATTTTCCCTGTGTCCCATCGCTGTCTCCTGCTGTCCCACGGCTTTAGAAAAAAGAATGCAGAGTACAAGAATACACATACGGCCTTACAAACACCAAACAGAGAGATATCCAGCCAGGGTCTGGAATGGAATTATTATTTTTTACCACAACTGAATTGTGAAAACGTATTTGCCATAAATATACCTTAGCATATTTCGTAAAAACATTTTTATTTTATTTTAATATAGCTTTTTGGAGTAACTCTTCCTCTCACCAGCTTTTCTCTTATTTGCTGCATACCAAGTTGATTTTCTTCCCAGCGTCCGGTTCAGCATTGTGACACATACATAGTTGTCCTCCTTTTCACTATTGTCTTTTTTTAATTATGCATTGTTATGGAGTTATTTATTCAGTTATTTATGTTTCCCTTTTCTTGTCTCATGCTTGCTGCCAGTAATGCAAAGCCTGAAATAGGTTTGCTGCGGCAGCACACGGATGCGGAAATGTGAAAATCAATTTTCCCCACTTCATTGTCAGGGAGAAGAGGAAAAATAGTTTATTTGGCGACTCCTTTAAAGTAGCGATATTATTATTATGCAAATACCTGCAGAGCAGAGAGTCATTATTTTTGATTGAGTTTGCTTTTCTAGATGAGCAAATCAGTGGTAATTGTGTACTCAGGCTTGGCACACAACAGGTCTATCACAGGCAGTGTCACAAGTTCACATTACCGTGATGTATGGAGAAAAAGAGACTCGCATGTGACTCACACATGGGATTGTCACAAATCCTGACTGTAATTCTGGAAGTTCTCATGCTGTGGATCCTGTTTTAATGACGGAGAGGGATTCATTTAGCTTATCAAGAATGAATACCGCCTGAAGTCAAGGCGACTCCTCTGAAGTCTTTATTTTTTGTATTAGAACACTTTTCTTGTCGAACACACTCACACACTCCTAAATGTTTGTGTCTCAGCCAAGCCGTTGGATCTTGAATTTCAATTGCAAACTTTTTTTTCCTTTTCCTTTTTTTTTCTCATTATCATAGCAAGTCTGATTGGACCCCTGCTAAGGAAGTCTGACAGCGCTGAAACATGCAGATGTGATATTAATTAATGGGGAAATTAAAAATAAATATATGATTACACTTTATTTTAAGGCATCCTTGTTACAGTGTAATATTAATTAACAATGGACTTACTATAGGATTGGGGTTTGGTTTAGGGTTAGTTGCTTATGCACAATTCACCGTTATTACTATAAAATGAAACGTATAACAAGGACAGTGTAAAAAAAGTGTTAGCAAATTTATTATGCAGTTATATACTGTATTGTATGCTTTTCGTTTTACAGAAAAGGGGGGAAATTGGGTCCATATTGTAAGTAACATATTGTTTGGCTAATGTCAGAAACAAAAGAAGAGAAACAAAAGTGATGGCAGGAGTAAATCTGTTCATCAGACTGTAATTATCTGTAATAGCTGGGAGTTTGTAGCTCACTTTTTAGTGTTGAGAGATTTGACACTTTTTAAAATGTCTGTCATTCTGAAAAACATGAACCACTCTGGCCTCTAATAAACTGTGTGAAAGGCAGGGAGGGAGGTTTTTGAGGTTAAAACTGTCTCAAAGTTGTTCATGGGAATTGTTTTAAAACATATTGTTTTTCACTCTGGGGGTGCCTCCGCCCGGCCTCTCTCATGGCCAATCAACAGCTTCACTCCTTCTGCCTTTTATTTCATATTTTTGCCCTAGCAACAGGCCTAAACTGCAGCAGCTGACAAGAATTTTAATGCTCTTGCATATCTTGAATGCTTTTTTTACACTCCTTTTTTCTCTATGCATCTTTCATTGACTTGCTCTTTTCACTTTATTTGCTGTCTTTGTTATCAATGGAATTTCCCTTTTTTGTAGTTATCAGTCACTATCAGCAAAGCACTCTTTTTTTAGTACTCTACTAATAGCAGAATCATTAACATAAATTCTATACTGCTCGATTTACCTCATGGATCATGGCATTTTGTCTATTTTGACTAAATTGGTTGTGACAGGAGTATTATCGACAGATATGGGCTTATGAGATCCTGTTCCCTCAGGGAGGTGACTGAAGCTACATTTTACTGACTCCAGTGGTCATATTGTTTTCCCTTTCCATTGAAAATAATTTTTTCTCCTTTTAAGATAAACATTCTTCTTTTTTTTACTTTTACTATGGCTGTTCATTTGATTCACATGGAATTTGAACCTCTGTGAAGCTGTTTTGAAACAATGGCTATTTTTACATGCACACCTTTTTTTTCAATCTGAATGAATTCATTCAATGAATCCGAACGTATTATTTGTTTTTTTTGTGGATTATTTGGTTGAATTTAAATGTTGCTAAAAAGTGCTATAGAAATTAACTGACTTGACTTGTATTTGGAGTGTCTAATCTAGAGACCCTCCAGACAAATGCTGCGTCTGAAATAGCATACTGTTGGTACTGCATTCGTCGCGCTATGTCAACATGCACCTGATACGTTGGATGGGATTATAATAAGCGAGACGCTCGTGTTCACTCTATACAGAGTGTTAGCTCAGTTGCTTACTCTCATGACACAGGAACACAGCTAAAAGTATTCCTTTGTTTGACCTTTTATTGAAAGTAGACTAAATTTACCTGTTGAGACATGACTTCACAAGAACCCGTAAGTTGAGTTGTGTTTGAGTTCTGGCATGATGCGCGAAAGAGGGCGTTTGCAAAATATGCTGTATTTTTGTAATTCTGCAGGTGTCACTAGTGTCACAGAAACTCCATGTTTCACCTTTAAATGGTACGCACATCGGCTGAGGACACACATCTAAATCAGAGATGACAAATAAGAAACACCATGGCAGGTGTCAATTTAAATGTACAGTATGACAGAAGTGTTTTTTTTAAATAAAAAAATAAAAATAAGTAAATCTAATAAATATTATTGACGTATAATAAATAAAATATAAGAAAAATTGAATTCGAATAAATAAGTATTATCAAAATATGTTTTCTTAAAAAAAAAAATTGGAAATAATGCAAATTGATGACTTTAACAAACCAATAATCGATAGTCTAATAGCCTCCGATAGTTACAGTAGGTCTGTCTTTAACAGTTCATAAGTTTTTGTGTTTAAATAAATTCCCCTATAGAGAAAATGAAATACTATGAAGAAAGTTTTAGTTATTACTTTTTTTACTTGATTTAGTCTATTAGTTTTGTATCAAATACAATGTGATTTTCTTGATCGATATCTGTCAGAATCTGTTTTTCACTTTGGCGACCGATTCGCGGACAGCTTTCCCTAAATAAAATCAATTATTTTTCAGTAAACCAATGAGAACGCGGGACAATGATGACAATGATTAATCCGCTTACCTGAAACCCTCCATAACAGTCAGATTTTAAGAAAATTACCATCATTAGGCAAATAAATAAATGATGGACAGTTACATACATATTACCAACATTCTATCATGTAAGCTTCATGGTACACATCAACCAAGGGAATTTATGGTCATTTATTGTGCTAATATTAATTAGCGAGTCTACAAATCATTTGGGTATGCAGAGCATTCACGGCTTATATGGCCCGCATACCCCTTCTATATAGTATGAATGTGTGTAGTATGAATGAATTTCGAATTACTACATCCACCATGGTGTCATTGCCATGTGACCAACAGCGTCAGTTGCATTTATATAACCGGGTATGTAATTAGATTATTAATACGGTCATAATCTTTTATTTTGATCCTTGAACTAAATTTGAATTAGAATATTATAATCCAAAACCAGTCTAACTGAAAAACTGCTTTGTAGGTACAGAGTCAGACCACATTTCACAATAAAATAATATGATACTATATATTTAATGCAGGTCCTCTCAGCCCCCTGGCTAGTTTACAAGTCAAAGAAACCCAGATACTAGTAATTTAAACATATTTCAGCACGAATAGCTATTTCCTCATATTTTTCATGCTTGGAGGTTGATTTAGTGCTCGCAGATAGACACCCCCCTGTGAAGCATTTAATTGTCAACATTCATCTGTATAAAAATGAAATATAACCCCCTTTTAACTGCTTCTGAGATAATGACACCAAGTAATAAATATGAGTTCCTACCTATTTGCTATTTAAGGCTTATTTAACTTGGCTCAACTATTCTGGAGATGGTTTTAAAATCATATTTAAGTTGGCTCTTTTCGCCTTATATTTAAGCAATTGGCACACAATAAAATGTAATGTTGTGTGTAATGTGCAGTTTATTACTCCAAACAAGATGGCTTTTGTTTGTGAGACAATAACTCATACCGGATTCTCGAATGAGCATGTAGGCTGTGTTTTCCTGTGCTATTGTTTTAATAATGTGGTGGATAAAAAGAAGGAAGGCAAATACGGAGGCGTGTGAAGTCTCAGAGGTATAGAGTACATACGTCAACGGCTGTCTCGAGATGGTGCTTGAAAGCTCCAGTCAGACGTATAGCTTTGAGCCAAGGTGCTAGTAGGGTTGAACACAGGGACACCTAAAAGATGTTATGTCTCTGCTCTTTGATGCTTTTTAAAAATGTTTTTCTTAATGTCTTTCAACCGCATGCACAGTTCAGTTTTAAAAAGTCCTTCTGCATGGATTCAACCTATTTAAAAGGTAACTTGTCAGTCAGCTTGAAAAATGTCACCGAAATGACAGAATGCTACAATTACAACATTGCCCTGGAGCTTCCAGGCATATAAACCCCTAGTGTAGTGCGTAGTAGAAAATCTTCATATAGTAAAGCGCAACCTACCTTTATTAGCCAAGTAGGGGCCTGAGACCAAAAGAAAGCCGCCTCTCTTTTAAGAATGTACATGAGATGCTGTTCCAAGTCAGACCAAAACCCTAATTGTAAGGAACAAAGTTTCATTGTCATGGGAAACCAATTCCGAGTCAATTATCTCAACTCCCTGCTGCTTATGCCCTCTGTTGTGGTCGATCAAGTAGCCCTATGAGGTCTCTCTCATCTGAAGGAGGAGAAAAAAATAATTCTTATATATATATATTTCAAAATACAGTATATGCTCAATTCACTCCACCTGCACTATGGGTAAGGTTGTTCTCCCAGCTGGATTTAATTTTCATATTCTCATTGTTAATTATCTCAAACCTCTTGAAGGTCGAAGTGTGGCTTCAGAAAAGGAGCTAGAGAAAAGGGAAGTTACGGAAGCCGGTCGCTAATCAAATTGAAGTATAGGTGTCATCAGCAGTTATGTCCAAGTCTTACATTGTCAGGTCTCTGTAGCTTATGTCAGTTAATTAAGCGCGCCTTGAAAAAGTCAGGGGAAATTTCTCCTGTTCACGAACAGGCAAAGCATCTGGGCTTATTCTGTCATGCCAATGAAGGGATATGTTGCCGTAGACAGTTAAAGGCAGGGTAGGCAGGTTTTTTCTAAAACACTTTTTCCCCAATTTGTTTAAACTGTCTTTATATACCAATACATATTTAAAATGCAAGTTCTCTGAAAAGGAGAGTATAAAAATCGAGTGTCTGTAGTCCTCTCAGGGCTGCAATAAACACAGCTACTTATTCCATTCGGAACGAATGAAATGATTGGCTGGGCGACTGTCACTCTCCCTCGCTACCATGGCTACCACCCCTGCTGCTACAGGAGCTGCCCACATGCGCGCACTCGGTTGACTCGCTCATTTCGGAGGAGGAGAGGCTCTCATCGTGGAAGCTCTTACATGCAAAACACCGTATATGTTATGAATCTTACACGAAATTCACCTTCATCACAGTGTAACTGACGGGAAAAACGTGTATCAGTGCAACCTGCTTTAGCTTTGCCTTGAGTTACTAGCTCGTTACCGAATCAAACTCAATATATTTTAAACTTTACCAGTATCGATATGCTAGCTTGATAGTGAGTACTAACAGCCATGTTAGTTGTTTATATTCATAATGATAAAGTTAGGTATTTTCTTACATGTGATTCTGACATGATGTCACTACATGCACTGCGCTCCTCTCCGCTTGGTGCTGGTAAACGCGTCCTCCAGCTCCTATTGAGTTTGATTCGGTAACGAGCTAGTCAACCGAGTGCGCGCATGTGGGCAGCTCCTGTAGCAGCAGGGGTGGTAGCCATGGTAGCGAGGGAGAGTGACAGTCGCCCAGCCAATCATTGCATTCGTTCCAAATGGAATAAGTAGCTGTGTTTATTGCAGCCCTGAGAGGACTACAGACACTCAATTTTTATACTCTCCTTTTCAGAGTACTTACCTTTTAAATATGTATTGGTATATAAAGACAGTTTAAACAAATTTGGGGAAAAGTGTTTTAGAAAAAACCTACCTTTAAGCAGCAGGAGACAAATGACAAACTAAAGTCACGCTTGACAGAAGTGAGGTAATGCATCAGTGCAGCCCTTCTTTTGTTGCAGTCAATGCTGTTTCACGATTTCAAGGTTACAATTTTTTTTTACTTAATTTTTCTTCCTGTGGAAAATCTCTCATCTCCTATAACAGCCGCAACTGTTTACTTTGCCCAATCAACAAAAAACGTCCATCTTCTGACCTGGCTTCTTTGTCATTATATTTTGGGCAGAAGATAATGCGCTTTTGTCTCATAATAATCTCTGGCTAAGTGGTAATTGCTCTATTGATGGCATTACTATAAGGCTTTGACACATCATTACTCACTTAACTACTTGACCTGGAACAAATGTTGAAGCAATTATTGCTGAGAGCTTCTCTACACGGAAAATTGCCACAAACTTTTGCTCGGGGCGTTTCATGAATGACTGTTTATGTGATATCAACAATAACTTTCTTTTGACTGATTTTATTACTGTTATGTTCATTTTCCTGTATAATATGTCTATTCATTTCAAGGGTAGATTTAGCTTTTTACATTAGGGATGCACTATTATGCAAATTTTAGCCATTGCTGATCAGCTGACAGCTGTTTTCAGGTTGTGGCCAATGATGTAAAGATAATATTGTAAATCTATTCTACTTTGAATAAATAATTAACAAAAGAAACACACATATGTAAATACACAAATAACAAATAAATAAATAACACGAGGATGTTATTTAAAATAATAAAATACTCCATAAATATTCACAAAAAAAGAGTTCTTATAATTAGAGGATGGACAACTAAGATGCTGGTTGCAAAGGTGTAATGCAGCAAACCCAGAGATGAGGGAAAGATGGATATAAAAACAAAAGTTTTATTTAAGTTAAACAATTAATTTAGAAACTGGAAAAAAAAAAACTAAACACAAAGACATTGTACTGAGAACACCAACATACAGCCATGGAATCAAGACGGGAAACACAAGAGCCGAGAATCAACACGGGAAACACTGGGGTAAAAATGCACAGGATAACAAGGGGCAAACAAGGAACTGATGAGAATAATCAGTCACTATGGAAACAAACAAGGCAGCAATGGAAACAAAGGCAAACACAAAAAACTAAACACAAGAAGTGAAACAGCTGAACAATAGGAAGACAAAATATACCTCAAAATAAAAGTCTTTCAACAAAAAGATTATGCATGATATACATTATATATACATTTAAATAAAATATATAATATACTGATAAATACATAATATATCGTTCATACTTACATAGATTATTATATTTATTTATTTATTTATTTATTTTTTGGGGGGGGGGGTTGTTGTTTTTTTCACAAGAATGAGTGCTTTAGAGTTAATACTTTAGATCTAAAATCTGTGTCATATCTATATTATATATTCAGATTTTTGTTGTTGTTTTTTTTCTAAAATTTCAAGTATGTTTTGCAGCTATAATTTATTAATTCATTTGTGTTTTCAAACTTCTTTACTCATAGAAGGGGAAGGCTGAAGGAGGTCACACTGTCAGACAGAGACCTCTCTCTCACTTTCTGCGATTAAAATTTAACCAGCGCTCATGTCACCGCTGTTGGTTTTTGCAGAGTGGCTGGCCAATACCCTAGGGAGGATAGTGCTTGTCTGAGGAGACCTGAACAAGCGAGGTTAAACCGTGTCATCCACCCCACGCCTCATCCACTCTGACAGAGGATGAGGGGTGCCGGCTGACCCGACCCGTGTCATATTAATTATGGCAATAATCACTCAGTAAGTCAGCTACCCTCAAATGCAGCACTGCCAGGCTTTGCAACTAGATGCCAGCAACCCCAACAATTTGCATACAATGCTTGAGATTACAATATTGTCTCCATTTATTCACCTAAATAAAATAAAAGAACAAAAGGCTATTTTTCCACAAGTGGCCCAGTCATTTGTGTGCAGGGTTACACATTTTGGACATAGAGTAAGTGCTTATAATAAATTGAAATTTAACCTATTTTAAATACATTTTCTTTTTATACCTTCTTGGGCTGAAATAATTGTTTATCTTTCTAAATTTATGTCATTTTAAAAGCGTAAATCTGGCGTAAATATATTTTTGCCAAATTTGGGTAAACACAGTATTTTTGTCGCTTTCATCCTTCTATGAAATTGCTCTAGATTGACAAATTTAACCATAAAGACACTTTATGTTTGCAGATCATACAGCCGTAGCTTTGATTTTCATGGCACATGCGATGAGGTGGTGGTGGAACAAGTTTAATTCCTTTCTATTTTTCATTTCTTGTATTATGACAGGCAGAACATGAGCAAAGACTCAAGTGGTGCTCTTTCCATTGTTTGTTGTATTGTTCTCTCTAAAAACCTATTATCGTGTCAATTTATTCAGAAACTGTAGTAACACCCATGCACATACCTCAACACAGAGGGGTTAAAAACAATTTGTGTTTGGATAACCTTTTTCACTGACTTTATGTATTAGACTGAGGCAGTATAAATAGATTCTGACATTTGCAGAAATTGTGGCCGAATAAGAAGTACCTGACTACACAAGTGAGTGCTGATGGGCTTGACATCTTTTGCATTGAGGACTTAGTAGTAAATGTGCTACAGTAGTTTTATCATCAACCATTGAAGTCTTTTTAAATGGCATGCTTGAAGCATGCTCAGTAGCTAAAAAATGAAATAAAAAAGCACATTTATTCAGTACAGTTTCTCACATATATATTGAGATGGCAATAACTAAGGGACACATTTATTCCAGAGCTTTGAAATTCAACACAAGTGTTAAATCATCAATTCTGCCCGCTCCGCTTATACGAATAGAGGAAAAACTAGATGTATATCATGCCAAAAAAAAATAAAAGAATACATAAATAAATTGAGGTGAAGTCAGTGGCTGAAGCCCTGGGATACAACCCTGTGTGTGTGTATACATTATAGAACTGAGGCCAGTGAATTTAGATGAGGCGTTTATTTCTCTGACGCTGGAGGGCTCACTCAGTCCATATCAATAATGCAGCGCTCTTTTGAAATGGATTGTTGTAACATACATTTATTACCACAAACAGAATAATGCAGTGTTCTCACTCATTTTTTGCCATTGAGTTTTGTGGGTTTAGGCGAACGTCACCTCTTTGTTTCCTTTCAAACCACAGGGTCAGAGTTTGTATGTGTGTGTAGTGTACTGTAGCTAGTGACACAAGTCACATTGGTTGACTACCTACTGTAGGTGCTCTTGCCATTTCAGCACTTCACACTGGAATGTTGTTATGCATACGAATATTTATATCTCCCAGTCAAAATTAAATCAAACTTGAAATTAATTGAAATGAGAAAGTTTTAAATAAAAATTTCAAATTAAAAGTCCCTCTCCATTCCTGATGCCACCATGACACCAGCAGTATTACCAAGGATAGTTTGTAGTAACAAATAAAAGCTACACAAAACTTTATTATTGTAGCGAACATAAATAAATAAATAGAACAACTTTGAGACTTTGTGACTTGGTTTTAATAATTAGCATGTTTATAATTATTTTTTTAGAGTTGGATTTCCCAATCTGGGCTATGCGAACTCCAGGGGTTTGAGGGGGAAGTGGATTTGTGAGTTGATGAAAAGCTAATAATTTATTAAATCATACATATGCAAATTTGAAATAAGAATTTTAAAACAAATATCAAAATAAAACACACTATAAAAAATATGAAATATTTATTTGTTTACCTGCATGTTATGTGGCGATTAACTGACATCAGAGAAACATGATCATGTTGTTAAATTATTGAATTGTTGTGCACATAATGGTTTTAAATAATAATAATAATAATAATCAGCATTTTAGGTTACCGTAATTCCTCAAATAAAGACCGGTATTCAAATAAACGCCGGGCCTCTGATAGTGGCCGGGGGCGTGGTCAACGCGGACAAATAAAGGCCGGTCTCAAATTAAGGCCGGGGAAAAAATAGTGTGAATAGGTACACTTTAAATGAATGTACACTCAAAGACGGACGCGCTCAGCGCTTGTCATATATCACAACTATTAAGTGTTTTTAACCACATGTTTATTTTAGGTTTCAGACATTTAAATAGATATGATTTATAGCAAAACAATAAATGTATAGTTTGTAAAATACACAATGGTGTCTATGGAAGCAGCAATAACAATCCATTCAAATATATTTGGCGACGTGTTTTATTCATATCAGATACACAGTGTAAGTATAAAGTTTACTCTATTCTTCTCCCAGTTCACCGGCCACTTACTTTCATGTATTTCGGGAGAAACTGAAGAATTCACGCGCTGTAACTTAACAAATACAACAGGAATCTCCGAACTGCGGTGCCCATCTCACGTTACAGATCAAGATCATTTATAAAGGGTTTTAAACGACAAAACAAACTCACTTACACGGATTTGAGAGTCAGAATAGAAGATAGTTGATGACATGGTAAGCAAGTTTGTTAATATTTAGAAATAAAAGCGCTACATCTGTCATATAGCGCTATTTTGGCTGTGGTGAACACGTGCCAAGCATGACGCGTCACCATGGAAACTTGGCTGGCGGGCGGGCGGGGATCGCGAATTAGAAATAAAGGCCTGCCTCTAATAAAAGCCTGCTTCAAATAAAAGCCGGCTACCATCTGCAGTTCAGGTAAATAAAGGCCCCGGCCTTTATTTGAGGAATTACGGTAACATGCATAAGAATATATAATAGGAAAAAAAAATAACAAGTTGTGGAGTGCAGTAAGTGAGGAGACAAGAGACGGAGATGCGTCGAGTCAACTTTACTATCCACTTCAATATTTCTATCACAAGTACAGCGAGTGATATCAAAACATAAACACAACGTCAAAAACCGGAACTCGTCATCGTCTAACCCCCCCTTCCTTAAAGGTACAGTCCCTTGGTGAATGTCTCTTTCAGACTTCCTTGTGGGTCACTACACAGGCCCCCCCAGAATTCACCCATAAACAGGGCCAGGCCGAACATATACCCCAAATAGAACATGTGACACTATGCACTAGTGCAAAACAGAACAGTCCAGCACATAACAGTCCTTCCAACAAAATCAACGTACAGGGGGGCGGACTGGGCGGCCATAGCGGCTGCGCTTAACAGTAGAGGGGGCAAGGGCAGGGGCAGGGGTCGCGGTTGCCGCAGGTGGGCGCCCTCGCCGTGGGGGCAGGGCCAGCTGAAGCGGTTCGCCAATATCCACATGAGCAGGCTTGAGACGGTCAATAGCCACCCGCTCAGGCCTGCCGCCCATATCCACCACAAAGTTCTTAGACCCCCCCACCAGGACACGGAAGGGCCCATCGTATGGGGGCTGCAGCGGTGTCCGATGGCCATCATGGCGGATGAAGACATACTTGGCTGATGGTAAATCCTTGGGCACATAGGACCGGGGAAGGCCATGGTGAGACGTTGGAATAGGAACAAAAGCATCTGCAATGTCCCGAGACGCAGCCCGATGTGAGGCAACTGACCACGGGGCCGTGGCATCTGGAAGAAACTCCCCCGGAACACGCAGAGGCTGGCCATACACCAGCTCGGCCGATGAGGCTTGAAGATCTTCCTTAGGGGCGGAGCGAAGGCCAAGCATAACCCATGGGAGGCGGTCAGCCCAGTCGCTGCCCGTAAGGCTGGCCCTGAGCGCGGCCTTCATGTCACGATGAAACCGCTCGCACAATCGCACAAAAATGGTACGGTGGACCTTCACCCCAAGGACCTCGGCGACCGCAGACCAAAGCTCCGACGTGAACTGCGGACCCCGGTCCGAGGAGAGGTCGGACGGCGTGCCAAAACGGGCCACCCAAGCCATAATGAACGCCCGGGCCACTTCCGCTGATGTAGTGGAGGACAGGGGAACTACTTCTGGCCACCTGGTGGTCCTGTCCACCATGGTGAGGAGGTAGGTGTAACCACGGGAGGGGGAAAGTGGGCCTACCAGGTCCACATTCACATGATCAAAACGTCTCTCTGGCACTTTGAAGGGTGCCAAAGGAGCCTTGGTATGACGAGTCACCTTTGCGCGCTGGCACGCCACACAGGCCGCAGCCCAGGCCCTGATGTCCCTCCGCAGTCCCGGCCAGACGAACTTGGCCCCCACCAGCTTGGTAGAGGCCTTCACCCCCGGGTGGGAAAGACCATGGATGGCATTAAAAACTTTATGCCTCCAGCCAGCAGGTACCATGGGGCGAGGTTGGCCAGTGGAGACGTCGCAGAGGAGTGTAGCGTTGGCCGTGTCAAACATCACATCTTCCATGAGCAGCGCCGTGGGGGCCGTCCTGTAGGCTTGCACCTCAGAGTCCGCCATTTGATCCGCAGCCATAGCCGCATAGTCGAGGCCCAAGTGGACGGAACCAGCGACCGCCCGGGAGAGGCAGTCGGCGACGAAATTGTCCTTGCCAGCCACGTGCTGAATGTCAGTGGTAAACTCGGAGATGGCTGAGAGCTGACGCTGCTGTCGACCAGACCATGGCTCCGTAGACTTGGCCATAGCAAACGTCAGCGGCTTGTGGTCAACGAAAGCCGTGAACCGCCGACCCTCCAACAGGAAACGGAAATGACGGGTGGCAAGGAAAAGACCCAGGAGCTCCCTGTCGAAGGCGCTGTACTTCCTCTCATTGTCCCGGAGCTTCCTGCTGAAAAAGGCCAGCGGCTGCCAGGCTCCGCTCACCCACTGCTCACACACAGCCCCCACGGCGTAATCAGAGGCGCCTGTGAGCAACTGGGGCGGTTGGAGACGGGTGCGCCAGCAGAGCAGCGTTGGCCAGTGCAGTTTTGGCAGCATCAAACGCATCAGCCATCTCTGGGGACCAAGCCAACACGTCCGCCGGTCTCCTACCCCGCAAAGCGTAGTACAATGGACGCATGAGCTGGGCCGCACGGGGGAGGAAACGGTTGTAGAAGTTCACCATGCCCAGGAACTCCTGCAGGGACTTCACAGTGCGTGGGCGTGGAAAACTGGCGACGGCCTCCACCTTGGCAGGGAGGGGAACTGCCCCCTGTGGGGTGACGTGGTGGCCGAGGAAAGTGATGGATGACCGGCCAAACTCGCACTTGGCCGGGTTGATGATGAGGCCATGCTCACTGAGCCGGCCGAACAACTGCCGGAGATGCGTCCGGTGGTCGTCTGCGGACGCGCTGGCCACGAGAATGTCGTCCAAGTAAACAAACATGAACGGCATATCTCGCAGCACCGAGTCCATGAGGCGCTGAAACGTCTGCGCTGCCCCCTTGAGGCCGAAAGGCATCCGTAGGAATTCGAAAAGGCCAAAGGGTGTGATGACTGCTGTTTTGGGGACATCCTGCGGGTGGACAGGCACCTGGTGGTAACCGCGCACCAGGTCCACCTTTGAGAAAATGACGTAGACACAGCAGCCATGACGAAGTCCCAGCCGAAACGCCGTCCGCCGAAACACACTTCCACATGCCTCGTGCCATAGGTACGAATGGGTGTGCCGTTAGCGGCGTCCATCGGGGGGCCGTGCCCGCCAGCCATGGTGTCCACAGGCTGCGCCGGCAGGATGCTGCGCTGAGCCCCAGAATCGACCAGCAGCCGCCGGCCGGACAAGGTGTCAGTGATGAATAACAGCTTGCAGTCACGGCCAGCGCCCATAGCTGCTAATGAGCGCCGGCCCTGGCTTTTCCCTGGGCTCCGAAACTGCAAGGCTGACGACACTGCTTGGCTTTTGCCCCAAACCTGGAATGGTAATAACACCACCCGTCCTCACGCTGTCGGCGGGCCGTCACAGCAGCTGCAGTGTCTGGGTCGTCCTCCGAGGGTGGAACAGACGTGTGCTGGGTGGGCAGCAGTGCATGGACAAACTGCTGTCGGTTGGCGAGGAATATCCTGTCTGCCTCCACAGCCAGTGCTCGGTAGTCTCTGGAGGAAGGGAGGGGGGAACTAGCCAGTGCGGTGCGCACGGGTGCTGGAAGCTGCCGCAGGAATATGTGGGCGAAAAGGAACGAGGGATCCGCCGCGCCCAGCACCGCCAGCATCCTCTCCATTAACTCGGACGGCTTGCTGTCGCCAAGGCCGTTCAGGGACAGCAGGCGGTCTGCCTTCTCCAGTTCTGACAGTTCAAAGAGGCTCAACAGGAACGTTTTAAGTGCGTCGTACTTGCCGTCAGCTGGAGGAGCCTCTAACAGCGCCATAGCCCTGGCCGTCGTCGAGGCATCCAAGGCCGCTACTACGTGGAAATACTTTGTAACGTCCTGTGTTATTCCTCTCAGCTGGAACTGTGCCTCGATGTGCTGAAACCACGGCCGTGGATTGTGTTGCCAAAAGTCCGGTAACTTGATGGTGGCTGCGTAGATAGCGCCGACATTAGCCGCGCCGCTAGCAGCAGCCGGCGCCACGGCCGCAGCGTTTTCACCACCGTCGTTGTGTGACATAATTCAGCCGTGTTCAACTCGCGTCAGGGGTCACCAATGTGGAGTGCAGTAAGTGAGGAGACAAGAGACGGAGATGCGTTGAGTCAACTTTACTATCCACTTCAATATTTCTATCACAAGTACAGCGAGTGATATCAAAACATAAACACAACGTCAAAAACCGGAACTCGTCATCGTCTAACCCCCCCCTTCCTTAAAGGTACAGTCCCTTGGTGAATGTCTCTTTCAGACTTCCTTGTGGGTCACTACAAAGTCACTATTTCTTTTTAGTTTTTTACCATTTAAATTAACTTTGTCATTCATTTTTGTCAAATATCTTTAGTGTAAATAATGAAGTAAAACAATTCCATGTAGTCTATCAATTAATTTGAGGTCATGGAAGCTATAATATTTATAAAATAATTTGCAAAAATGTCTTAGATGGAGTATAGCATGTCTCACTGCTCGACCTGTCAACTTCCCAAAATGATTTTATGCCACCTACACTTATTTATTTATTTTTGTATATCAGCATCTTTAAAAGCGTATTTGCCTGGAAACTGTAGGGATTCTATCATTGCTAAGAGCTGAATAACTAGCATGTCAAATAAAATCATTGATCATAGTGTGCCTGATGCAAGCCTTTGCAATGGGGACTTGATGTTTCTTTTTGAGGAGTTATAGTGAACCGTTTCATGATAATACCTTACAGCTATTGCTTTCAGCTTCTTGAAACACCTGAAATATGCTGTTTCAGTGAGGCCATCTGTAATGCTTGAGTCAGGAATGAAACTGTGTTTGTGGCTTCGTAAGTTCGATGGGTGCCGTGTTTGCTCTCTCTCTCTCTCTCTCTCTCTCTCTCTCTCTCTCTCTCTCTCTCTCTCTCTCTCTCTCTCTCTCTCTCTCTCTCTCTCTCTCTCTCTCTCTCTCTCTCAGGGGTCACCTGTGTGAGAGAGAACACTTTTTTTAGATTTTCTCAAAAAATAATATAAGAACTATGCAGAGACCTGCTAATACTTTGCAAAAACAAGGACATCCTCCTTATTCTGCCCCGAACAAGATTCTCCTCTACACAAAATCCCACATTCATACACTCTAAAACACAATAATACACTTAGTGACACACATTTACGCATTCATGCACATAAACACACACACCGGCAAGTGATGGTGACATCTGGTGTGTTTCTGCCTGACTGGTGCTAGATTCCCAGCGTGACTGACTCTGTAAGAGCTTAAAGCAAGGCTTCTCTTCACTCCTCCAGCCTGTCTATCAGTAAAATAAATATATAATAAACACCTCACTTTCTGTGCATTAGACCAACTGCGTGTGATAATCCCATGTAACGCTTAGGTTAGTGAACCCTTTAATAGGTCGACCTGATTAAGGCACAAGCTGTTGATTGGACAAATGCTGTGTCACCTTCAATTACATGGATGTGGGTGAACTGTACCACCATCCTCCCTTTCTGCGATTGTGTGTTTGTGTGTGTTACAAATAGACTCAGTATTATCATAACACTTCTGCCTCTATGAATGGTTTCTTTGTGCTTATAAGTGCTTATCCATTAACAGCCTTGGGTTAAGAAGACCACATTTAGTGATTACCTTTAGTCACATCTTGTAGAGCAATGTGATTAATATTATGTGAAAAATACAATTTCCATATGGAGACATATTTGTAGTTTCTTATTGCCTTGCTATTCCACTGTTGGTATTTAGCTTTTTTACTTGTTTAGCTTTTGACCTCTTGAGATGAACCACTTATATTAGTTGACTATGAAATAAATGACTCATCTGTGTTGTGTTGTGTTGTATTGCTGAGAGCCTGATTTGTTATTACATGTCGTCTCAGCAACAACGCCTGAGAGGAATGAAAATGGGATCCTTTCAAAATGTCATTAAAAAATCATTATTGGCTTACTTTGACCTTTCTTTGGGTAACCATGCCTCTGTGCTTAATTTGGCATACATAATTGATGGAGGCCCATCCTCATTCAGAGAAAAACTTCCACTTTCAATCTCTGTCAGTCACTTACACTTGAAACAGATGCAGGACTGACACATTGTTGTGTAATTCTTTCACAATGATTTGGACAATTAAACTCTTTTATGTCCAATCATTTTGTCCTGCATGGTTTCAAGATGTGTAAAACACAGTTAATATTTTGTCTCTCACAGAAAATGCTTCTACGGTGTATTATAAGTATTATTATTTCTGTGAAAATTACTGTAACTTTTGTAGTGTAGTAACACAGAGAAGCTTGATTCAGAAAATCAAGTTAATTTATGTATCTTTGTGTCAGTTGTGTTTAGACATTAGTGACTTTCAAAATCCTTAAGTGAATTTAATTTATTTGTCTTCCATCAAGTCCGACCAAACTTACAGATGAGTTTTTTTCTCTCTTTAAAATAAATACTTTAAATTGTATACATATGATCTTTAAATAATAATAATAATAATACTAATGCAAATGTTTATTTTTATAATTTTTGTATTAAAGTTTTGTTTTTATAAAAGTCCTTCAGTTGATTTTATCTAGATTATAAACTATTATATAAATGTCACTTTTCTATATTAAATCATGTTAGAATTATGCTGCTTTATTAAAATTAACACTGTCCTAGCAACGTTTTCTTAAAAAATTGTATTCAATTATTTCGTTATTTATGCAGCTTTAATGCCCTTCAATAAATTGTGAAACTATGTGAAATATTTATTATTTAAAAATGTATTTTTTCTCATCGCAGAATAATTTAAAAATGATCTAGTGCAGGCAAAAAGTGATTCAAAAACTTAAACAAAATCAGTCACATGATCTAAAATGAAATAAAGCCTTTCTCTTCTGTACATTTTAACACAAAATTGTGATAGTTGATACACTAAATATCAGCAAAAAATCATTTGTCCATGTTTCACACCCAAATAAAACGTTTTTTTTTTTTTCTTGGCTATCATTTAAAAAGTAACATAAGTTTTGTTGTTGTTATTTATTTCTTTTTAAAATATTTTCCCCCTCCATGTTTTGATTTCTGTAGCAATAAGATCAACCCAAAGTAGCAAGTGTGCTGTAGTGGCATACATTTAGCCTAGATCACTGTTGTGTCACAGCTACAACTATTTAATAGAGAAAATAAGAGGAGAAAAACAAAAAACAAAAATGGCTAGATTAGGGGAGCTAAATCAGCATTATGGTCATTATAGGCAAGACTCTGCTCTCATTAGAGACACTGCAGCACTTAGACGCCAGTAAAGTAGGTATGCCATAACCATGTCTCCCAACTTTCTTCTAATTGAGATATCAATAATTAACAGAGTAATATACTGTCTAAATAAATCATGTAAAATGCCGCCCCAAAAATCTTGTAAGAAAGTCTAACAAATATTTATTCCTCTGACTGACAGAACGAACATGGTGCACAATTCAAATTAAACTGGTTCGCTTTTCCTAACTTTACTTTTACTTTTGTTTCAACGGATGTGTTCTTAAAGGAGGGAACAGCAATGCAATTGATCTTAACACTAGAACGGTGTCATTCTGACCGTTTTGAATTGTATGTCTGCAATAACTTTGTTGAAAAAATAAATCAAATCCTGCTGGTACCTGACTTTTCCTAACTGTATTTTCATTTAAATGTTTTTCATATAAATTGAAAAATAAGGCAAAAAAACAAATGAACATATTTACCTATTTCGGCCATAGACGGTCATATTGACCGCACTGAATTTCGCGGTACTCTTTTGTTACATTTCCCGCGGTTGACCTTTGTGTCTCTCACTGTCAACAGAATATCTAAATAAGATACTTTTAGTTGTTATTATCTTGTTCTGAGTTATGTTGAATGGATATGGCAATATAGCCTATCTGTTGTGAATATGCGATAATTATGGTAGGCTAATGCTATTATTATTTATAAATGTATAATTAAACTCGTTTAAATGTACAGTTTGATGTTGTTTTATTTTAAAAAAAAAATCCTAATACAATAAATGCATTAATCTCTCAATTGGGTATTTATCATTAAAGATATAGAGTTCGGAATCCAGCGGTCAAAATGGCCGCTTGTGGCAGTTCTAGTAGTTATGGAATTCTGGCACTTCTAGTGTTAAGGACAATCATATAAGAGCTTTTCTCACTGTGCTCAAATCTCTACAAAAAAGTGTTTGTTTTTTTCTGTTTGTTCTTGTTTTTTTCTCAAGCATATAATATTATATCATATTATAATAAATAAAATATAATATAAAATAATAGTTTTATATTATAAATATTACTAATATAATATTATAACAAAACATTTGATATTAATGTTATGTTAATTATGTTTTACAGTTGCATTGTGTGATATCTTATTCATTAAATTATTTTAATGATACATACTTGTTTTGTAAATATAAATATGTCCCTCACTTATAATGCCATGATGATGGGAACTTGCTATGCATTCTTGTTTAATTGCTCTTTCTAGCACACACAACTAATACAATTATTTCCTATACACTGCAGAATATTAGACCCATAATTTTGCATCACAGCCACACCCCCTCCATGCATCTATTTTCCTCAAACTTGATCTATCTCAATACATTTGCAGGAGGTAATCTTAACAAGGGGCTAAACGCATTGCTTGAGTGTAGAATTAAGAAAGAATCAGTCTATTGATTATAATTGTGTCAAAATTAGAACTTGAACGTTTAATTGTAAAACAATTGCTTTGTTATTTTATCTGAGTTTTTCTTTGATGCTTTTTTAATTATACTGTATGATTTAAAACTGATGCCGTTACATTCTACATCAGAACTATTACTATTATTACTTACTCTACAATTATAAAAGTGCTAAATGAATAAATGTAACTACATCTCGTGTGGATGTATTCATTAATACATATTATTATTAGTATTAGTATTATCCTCATCATCTCAGCAGTGTGGTTTTATTTAGTAGTGAGATTCCATCAGTTGATTAATACTATAATTATGAACTGTACATAGGTTAGACTTTTTTTGTTTGTTTTGTTTACCTCCAACTATATTTTGATATTTGCACTTTTCAATTTTCATTTCATTTTATTTTGAAGGAGAGAAGAGTTTTCAGATAAGCTGATTTACACTTTGCAATAATTAACAAGTCCCAAAGTTTCGTTTAACCCTCTCTAGGAGGGTTTAAGAAGTTCCCAGTGATGTCCCTTTTCATTTTTTTTGTCTCCTTCTTGCCGATGTCATCCCTTCATAGCTTGTTCCAAATGTCAAGTGCTTTGTCTCCTGCTGCCTTGATGACAGCAGCAATTAGTCTATTCATGCTTCATTAACACTCAATTTTTAATCAGAATTAGTGTGAGGGGAGAAAACACACACACACACACACACACATGCATGTGCACACACATACTTTGCACACATACTCTGAAAACACACACATTTTAAAAGCGTACCCCATGCTGTTTCTTAACCTCTCTGTGCCCAAACTATCGTGCTAGGCAGCTATTAGTGAGATTTAATGTGTCCAGTAATGTGGCCATTTGATTAACTTATTTTTTTTTCTATTAATTAAATAATATAGTTAATCACTTTGAGATTCGCTTCTCACTGATGATTCAAAATCAAGTCACTGGGTTTGGCATGGAAGGGTGTGATTTTATTGTTGGGCAGGTTTCTCTGCTGTTGTGAGGGAGGAATCGGAGGGGGAGAGAGAGATTGAAGAGGAGGAGAAGGAGAACATGAATAGCACTCGACCGTGGCTTTGACCTTGTTAAAAAGGAACAAGGATTTTTGGATGCACTCCATCGTAGCAACACACTCACCAAAGAGATGCGAATGGAAAGGCTATCTGGCTTTGTCACTTTTCATTAACCTCATGCCCTTTCCTCTACTGGAGGTAGACACGCACGTTTCTCCTCCTCTCCCTCTATCCTTTATTTCCTTATGTGTTTTTCTTTCTGTCTTTCTGTTACCTGCACACCAAATACTTATCCACGGGGTCACGCGTTTTGTGGGGAATTATTTAAAGTAGCTCACGCATTATACTCTTTAGCGTGGCATGTCTAAAGACATCTTCATGCAGAATGTGATACACCAAGCTGTTGTAAGTAAACCGAAATATATTTAACTGTTTTATAATGAGTGTTTGCCGAACTCCATGATGTAATAGTCTGGCTCCAAAATATATAAAATAAAATAAAATACAATATAATACAATACAAAAAATATTGTAGAGAAAGAGTGATATACGCCAATGGAATATAATTTCAAGTAAAAAAAAAAAAAAAAAAAATATATATATATATATATATATATATTGGTTTAATTTACATTTTAAACTTAAATAATAAAAAAAAATAATTACAAATTATATTATTGGCTCATTTAAGAATATCAAGAAGTGCATTTTAGAACAATCACTTTAATCTTTTTATTTAATTGTTTTTTTTTTTCTCATCACTCATCACTCGTAACACTTTAAAATTATACACATTTACTGAACCCTGCACATGATTAAAGAAAGAGAATAATGAGGAAAGACTTGCTGTGCTACGATTGGGAATGTCATTTGCTGCATGAATGGAGATCACACACCATCAGAGAGGCTCTATCAAACGGCTTATTATTTTTATTTCATATATATATAATATTTTAGAAGATTGTTCTGGCATTCCCTTTAAAAAGTAGGCATGGTGAAATTTATATATGAAAAGGTGTACTTGTATTTGGACAACAGTAGATTGCATTTTGTTTAGATTATTCTTCTGTGTATTATACTTGTGATTATTTAGTCTTCATTTTTTTTCTATTAAATACTCCTGTGTAATGTTTCAGCAGCTTTCTACTGCATTTTGTTTTTTAAATGCTGTGAACAGCATTTTATAAATGCATTCTCAACATATTTCTCTTTAATGGCACTATAACAGCCCTACAATGTAGCAATCTATAATAGCCCTTTCAATTGTTCTACTGAAATTTTACGTGGCCATATCATTTAGTCTTGTGTGTGTGTGTGTGTGTGTGTGTGAATTATGCTGCTCCTTTTGATAGAACATAATATAGAATTATGGCATTGCAATCAAAAAGCAAATATTTTTCTTTTTAAACAGAGCAGTGTGCTCTTTATCACTAGACCTGTTATGACCGAGTATCTGAGTTTCTTTCTTTCTTTCTTTCTTTCTTTCTTTCTTTCTTTCTTTCTTTCTTTCTTTCTTTCTTTCTTTCTTTCTTTCTTTCTTTCTTTCTTTCTTTCTTTCTTTCTTTCTTTCTTTCTTTCTTTCTTTCTTTCTTTCTTTCTTTCTTTCTTTCTTTCTTTCTTTCTTTCTAATTAAATACTCAATTTAACCCTACTGCATCTTTTTCAGTTTTCAGTTTAATTTTTAGTAAAATAAATCAATTCAATTCAAAGTCTCAAATCAAACTTCCTTGCACCTTTGTATGAAGGCTAGGCTATTGTGTAAAAAAATAATAATCCCATATGCCATCTTTCTAACAAAAGAAATATTGATTCACCATATAAAAGAATACATTTCATAACGAAAATGGAGTGTAATGGTGTCACCTGGTAAGGCACTATTCTTTGTAAATCTGCTATATTTAAACCATAAATATAGAAATACATTGAGTGTGCTAACATTTAGGTAATATATTTGTAATAAACACAATGTCTAAAATATGAAGCCCCCCAACTCCCCCATCAAATTAAAAAAATCTCCCATAATAATCACCAAAGGGGGCTATTCCTCCCATTTTCCCAAATGAATTCAAGGCTTTATGTTAATTTGGCACAGCGTCTTAAAACATGGTGTGAGACGGAAGACTTCATGACTCATGGACCGACAATTAAAAAACATGGCACAGACAGAATGCAAGAACACGTTCTATGTGAACGTATGCACAGTCATCATGGTCATTATCGCAAAATAAACCCCATAGGGTGATTAGATGCAAAGTCAATCACAATCAAATATTTCAAAGAGCTGCGTAATAAACAGGGAGTATTGATTTCTAAAGTCAATTTTTGTTTGCCTGTTCAAAGCTTTAGACATTTGTCATAAAAATGTATTTAAATGATCCATTTATCTGATAATTTTTTACTTTCCGATGGGAAAAAAAGTCTAAGTTAATTGTTAAGCTTTGTGCAGGGAAGGGTAGGTAGACTTGTGTATGACTTCTGTGCATCTGCGGTTGGAGTTTCTGTCTGTGTCACCAGCATGTGACCCCGCGTTACCAACATCTCTCGGGAGTGAGCTTTCACTCTTAATGAAATTTGAATGAAATTTCATGTAAATGACTGCGCTAATGATGTTAGCACAGGCGCTATGCATCCCTTCTGCAATTTCATCTCTCTAGACAGACATTGATGCAGCCCACTCTCCCCCTTTAATGATAGAGCACAGAGCAAATATAATCACACATGCCCCAACACCCCGCAAACATATGAGCGCCTCTGACAAACTTTATATGGCCTGGATCCTTTCCGGTGACTGAGGTTGTTGGTGGGGTAACGTGATATATTTTTTCTAATTTACTGGCTCCTGTTTCTTCTTATTTAGGCTGCATCAAATCACACACTCTCCCGGCGAGAGGCAAAGGTTTGCCGTGAGTTGTTGTGGCGCCCTGCTGCTTTCATGATAAAAAAGACATCGTTCCGAATGAGTTTCCCCCCATAGCGCGTTGAACAGGGTGTTTAGACTGGCACTGGGCCGCCCGGGTTTCCAGCTGCACATTTTGACGGACTGCGTACAAGGTGGGCCATGGCAAACACAATCAGAGACGGGATCTCATTCCCAACTCCAGCTGAAATTAAGCTGCAGAAAGAGTGTGAAACAGCTAAAATATCCCTGAACAAACACCAATCACAGTAAAACCCATTGATAGGTAGTGAATAATGTGAGCAGATGAAAAGGAATGCATCAAAGCTTTATCTTTTATTGCTCATAAAAGCTTTGATTTCTTTTTCATTTGCTGGTATTGCATCATAGGGTCGGCTATTAAACCATGTCATTGGCTTAAGGGGAAAAAAAAAATTATAGTTTTTTTTTTTTTTTGTCTATTTTAGTGTAGGCTTACCTTAGTTTATTTTAGAGAACATGCACATTCTCAAAAATTAAAACGCACAATCAGATGTTCCTAATAACATTTCCATTGTCCAAGCTTGACTAATGGTTCCATTTTCGGACATGAGCTCGTCTCCCTCTCTCGCTTTGTCTCTACTGCTCATTAGAGCTTCATTATGTCATTAGGGGCTTTGGAAATGGGTTTGAAAACAGAGCACATGAGTAAGAGGAGTCCTTAGAAAAATAATCAAACTGGTAATAACAATGAGGCCAATTTGATCTCCCCATTATCCCATTTTCAGGCATGTGGATGAATAATGAAAGAGAGATGAAGGATGTTCTCCGTGAAGGGATGCCCTGGACCATGTCCAATTGTCAAGCAGAAGCCATACATGAAAAAAAAGTATTTCTAAAACAGACCATAATAAAGATGCATTTGAAGAACATCCCCCCTCTTGTACACGCATGCACAGAATTTGATTTGTTCAAAACATATTTTAATTCACTCTTCAATTTTTTTTGATCACTCCCTTCTTTTTCCCCATGTAGTTTGTCTCTCTTAAGAACACAGTAGACAACATAAATGTGGCACTCACAATCTCATTTTCTTTGGCTGCTTCTTTCATAGCTCTGATCCATATCAGCTTGCACAAGGGAAGTGCACATACAAGCATCGGATTTAATAACACGTTTTTTTTTTCAGAACAGTCAAGCTGGTATATGAAAACATTATCATATGTGTCAGCAGGTCAGAGCGTGGTGTCAAATAAATGCCTATCTCCATTAGGTAGACACGGTGTTCCTCGGTACACCAATGTTATTGAAATTTTTTTTTTTTTTTTTTTTTACTCTATTAGCATGCCCATTCTCTCTCCCCCTCTCTCTATTACTCCTCCCACTTCCCCTTCTAGTTTACCTCTGCTCACCTCTCTCTACCTGTGGGTGGGTTTGCATTTGCCTTGATTCAAAGCAAAGCCCCTACTGTGCCCTTGAAGTGGAAGGCTGAGATTATTTTCAGGAGGAAAATCCATAAAGCTCTCTTCTCCTCACTCCCTCTCTCTCTTACTTTCAAAGGAAAAGACCTTTACAGTTTGTCCCTATGTCCTTTACAAAAATTCCTTCAAACACCACACACTGACAAATTACATTACCATTCAGTGATTAGAAAAACAAAACAAATCTTTTTGAGGTTAACTACATTAAAACGTCTATTTATTCATAATAAATTAAAATAATATAAATATAAATTAAATATAACACCAACATCATCATTAATGTGATTTATTTTCTTATTAATCCCATCTTGGTTTCATTCATAATTTAACTTGACATTAAAATGTTTCAAACTTGACCAAATACGACTGAACCTTTGGAAAAACTCTTCACAAGGACTTAATGCATCTCTAAAGTTTTGCATATGGAAAAGTGTTCAGATGCTGTTGACAAGTTTTACTGTGCATTGTATGTCTATCCAAACAAACAAAAACATACACATCTTTGCATAGAAATACGATTGAGTTGTTAGGAAGGCTGATCACAGAATCCATGTAACACTTAATGGACACTGGAGAATAATTTAATAAGGTAATAATAATACAGTTTGAATGTCAATAAATTATTCAAGGATTTAACTTAAATATACACTCTAAAAATAATCCAGTGGCTTTGTAAATATCACAATGATAAATAACAATGCTACCTTAATAAAATCTCTGAATATCACTATAGATATAGAAAGACATTTGACTTCTATTACTTATGAATGAGAGAAAATGCAACGCGCAATATGGTGGAATACGTCCCGCCTTAAGTAAAAGAGCCAGTCGCTGATTAGTAAAGCAATTGCATCACTACAGCTGCCGATAGAAGCTCTGTTTCCCATAGAAACCTGAGACTCGTGCTTAGGAATGCACATGCGCATTGGCTCATCTAGCCTGAAAAATAACCTTTTCGTTATGCTACTTGAGCATAAGAAACAATTTATGGGACAGATCATGTCAGATTTTGTTTCTGATTTGAAATGTGTTATTTATTTTTGGGTTCAGCAAGCAGTTTTTGAGATTTCAGGATTCCCCTATTCAAATAGACTTGGTCTTGGATGCCCGAAATAGCTGTCCGGTGGTGTTGCAAATATGGCTGAATTTCCTTAAAAGGGACTTTGATATCACTTAAGGGATTGAGTTTTGTCTAAATTTTACTGCTATTTTTTATATTAGAAATAAATTATCTAAATAAATCAGCTATAATGCTTAGTTTCAAGAATCACAATTATTACTTAAGAAAAACTTAAGAAATTTAGTAAGTTGGAGAAATTAAAACAATCAACTAAGTACAATTTCAGAGTCATTCTCGCTGACAGTTGAAACAAATGTACTCCTCCCCCACCCTTGGACGGAACAACCCATCGGTTGAGTTACTGAGCAAGGGCTTTTTGCATTCTCTTCAGTGAGCAGTTCTCAGCGCCGACTAATTAATAAAAAAAATTCCTGGTAAAATACAGGTTTGTGTATGTTTTATTTCATCTATAAAATTGTTTCTATGCTGTTAATCGTTTAATTTAATGCAAATTATCATATAGGGACGCGATGTCAGTCAACTAAACGAGTGCCGCATCATTTTCACGTGATGCGATGCCTAATGCTTTGCATAAAATAAATTACTTTATTCCTGAAGATACTGGGTATAATTAATTTGGATGTTAAAATATGTTCTCAGAACTGTGCAAGTTTATGGGCGGGTTATGGAGTCGGTCACTGCATCTTTTGGCTATGAGTGAAATGCAGGGCATCACTCCGAGGTTCGCAGTTCCCCCACCAAACATAAGTCCAGCTCCAGCACAAGAGCCAACTCAGAGTTATTAAATGTTTATTAAATGAGTTTAAATATAGGCAATATTGTATACATGTTAAAACAAAATAAAATATTCTGTGGCCTATTAAAAACGCATAGAAAATAAAGGAACTCATCATTTAAACCAGGGGTTGTGTAGAGTATTTTACAAAGGTTTAGAGGAAACCGTTCATATTACAATTTTGAGTTACCTTAACTCGTTGCGTCTACAGTATAGTTCTATTTGTCCTGGTACCAAATGTAGTTACTCAGATCTACTGAAATTTATATTTGTTTTCCCTTTCAAATTTAATCAATATTTTTAAGTGTAAAAATGTTTGACCAAAATAAAAAGTACATCATAGTTGAAGTTTTTACAATGTAATACTACATACTTTTAAATAATGAGCTATGTTTTTATAGTAGAAATGTGAAGCAGGTACATAACATTCAGCAAGAACATTATCACACCTTAGTGAGAATCAACGCCAATCTGATGCCTTCCTCCTCTCTCTCTGTCTCGCTCTGTTGAACATACCAGTCTGCTCAGTCATTTAGAAATAAAACTTTCACTCTCTGTTTTCTAACTTACCTCCCATTCTTTCAGCCAATTGGTTGAGGAACGGGGGGAGAAAATGGCCTTGTAAATCATGAATATGGAACACACATTTCCCTCCCCTTCACGTTTGTTCTCTCCAGGTAGTCCGGCGTGGCTTGATTAACTTAGACTTACGTCAGGCACTCAGTGTGAGGACCATGCCACTGTGCTACGGAATACAGCTCGCGATAAGTGCCCGCTGTTTGACGTCCCATCAGGAAATTCCACAGAGCGAGTGCTGCACATATTATGCCACCCCCCACCTCCCCCTCCCTGTGACTGCACTAAGGGACTGGCAGTGCTCTGGAGTGGTTGGGATGTGTCTGATATCTGGCGTCAGTACTGATCTGTCCTCTTCCCCTTGTGACATTGCCTCACTCCTTCCCCTCTTGGGCCCTGTTAAACATTTCATCTTTGGATGAATACAGTTGTTCTGTGTTCTGCCCACTGAGTCAAACCTTAATTGGGTACTAGAAGTTCAGAGAGCAATGAATTTGGTCTGACTGGATGTGTAGTGTATAATGTAACATTGAGGTCATTAGGTTTTCTTTTTTTTTTGTCCTGGGTGTCTCGTCTGCAGGGGTTTACAGCAGGGGTTTCAAAACTACAATTGTTTCTAGTCTTCATTTAAATGTTAATGCTTAAGTACAGGCTTCAAATTAGTTTGACCTTTAATTTAACCCCTTTCCATTCAACCCCCATTTTGGCAAGTGGGGCATAAGTAACATAACCAAAATAAAAAGGTTGCTGCTCATAAGTAATTCTGAACAATACAGTAAGCAACATATATTTAGAAAACCAACACTTGCGAGTTTACAGTTCAAAACTCTGAATTAGACAGACTGTTATTAATATATACATACACACACACACACACACACACACACACACACACACACACACACACACACACACACACACACACACACACACACACACACACACACTAATACAATAATTTATTGCTCTGTAAACACCACCCTGAACTCCATTGTCTAATGTCTGGGGCGGCGTTCTGCCCCTTTCACAGGTTTTCACGTTTCTATTGTTCTTACTCTACAAACCTTTCACACCTCTGCTAGGTATGACACCTAAACTTCATTATTATTTTATCATTATTCTTTTGTTTTTATTTAGCCGCTATTAGCCTTTATTCTGGCATTACATGGCTTGCCCATCTAGACCACTTTGATCCCACTATACATTAGTCCACCTATTATCTAAAGTCTTTCTAGAACAAACAAAAAAGCATATTCTCGGGACCTTGTGAATTATTTTAACAAATTAGATTATTAAATAGAAAAGCTCCTGGTGCAACAGGTGCATTTGTGCTACAATAACCATCAAGCTACATAACACAATTTAAAAGATTAGTAATACACTTTTACTCAAAAATCAATTTAAACCCCCATTGAGTGTTTTAATAACCTCCGATTGCGATCTAATATGTGATGCAATCTGGGAAAACCTGTTGGATGTTGCGCTGGTGCGTTTTCAGTAAGGTCTAAATATAAGTCGAATGTCAGATTTTTTTTGTCACAATTGGGTTTTTCATTAAATTATTATTCTATAACATCTTGTCTATCATATCTGAATATATCTTGGCAAAAATCACTAGTTTAGTCCAGAAGAATAGCGATTTATAATGGCAAGCTGAAAAGACTGCGTCTTTCTCTTTAAGATTATCGTGAGATGCGGAGCGGAGCACAAGAGAACAACGGAGTCTGAAGTAGCTGCTCGCTTAAAAAATCTTGCTTGCCTCTCAATCGTCCAATTTCAAAACGGTTTTCACAGGATAAATTTTGAGTTTGTAAGCTTTCGAATGATTCCTAATCTATGATGATTACTAAAATATGTGATATGAAAAAAAGGCAATAAAAAAAGAGCGCCACCGCCAACCGTCCCGCTAGCAGGACGTGACGGTTAATTAAACCTCTTTTTCTCAAAATTCCGTACCTGCAAATCATAGCGATCAGCAGACTTCAGATAACCATAACTTTTGTTACCGACAAACGATGAAAGAAAAAAAACAGATTTGGAAAGGGCTTGCAACCAGCTTTAACATGGTAAAATATGGGTTTTCCCAGATCGCATCACATATGGATTTTAGTCATATAATGTTGTTGAAATATGTTTTGTATAGCCTTTTATAAGCAGCTATTTGCTACTCCTGCTTAGCATATATAATGTAAACATCCTTTAATGTAAACATCCTTTACGGAGCTTTATTGATATTTTTCACGGAGCTCAGAACAAGGAACTGTACAGGACATCATCATCCGGAAGGGCAGGAATTATAGTCATGTAATATAATTGACAGCTCTAGACGGAATGAGCTCATAACCCACCCAAACCAGGAACAGAACAGACAAACAGTGTTCTGTACGCTGTTTCAGCTCTTCAGTTTGCATAATTAACCCTTTAGGCGCCAGAGGTTTTTTCCTAAAACGTTCGATTTTGACATCTTAATTTCAAAAGGCTATATCTTAAAAGTGAAAAAAGATAGAGACTTTCTGTAAATTAGAGAAATATTAAGGATGACCCAAAGTGTATGTAGGGATTACATTTTCCCATCTAATTTGCATATTATGACGTCATATGGTGGTGGCAATCTTGGATTATAGAATTTTCATGAAAAGTCACGTTTAAATGATAAAATGCAGCACTTCTTTCCCCCCAAAATGTCCATCACCTTCTGTATGCTATATTGCACAATACTAAATGCTCAGGTATATAGTAAGTAGTAAACAAACTGTGTAAATCATTACTAATAAATGGTAGAAACAAACCGAATGCATGTAGTGATTGGCCTTTTGCTGTAGAGATTTTCCATTTACTAAATACAGTAGGCACTCTGATTCCATGTATGGGGCAAATATATTTTATTCATATGACAAACAAACACAAGTAGACAAGACCTGTTTAGTTCAAACACTCACTCGCACAGATCACGAGTGACATGATACGAGCAGCGCGGCCAGATCTGCCTCGCGCGCGCGCCGAGTGTGCACAGCTCGGACTACTGTCATTGTCATTGCGACTCCTCACCCTGCCTCCACGTTGCCTCGTAACTGTCCTATGAATACTTCGACCTCGTCTAACATACCCAGTGGTATTAGACAAACTCTCCACCACAATACTGTCGCCGCGATTGCGGAGAGGATCTGATAAAATGGCTTACTCGCACACTAGCTCCGCTTTTGATGTTTTGATCGCACTGATTCAATGCGCTCTAACTCGAACATTTTGTATAGAAACATGACGTTTTTTTGATTCGGGGATGAAGTATGACATGTCTGCCATCCAGTGGAGGGGAGGTTGAACGAAATTTGACACCCAATTTGACAAAATCGGCCTTTTTTTTCAGTGCCGCGTCTTGTCGAGTAAACTCGACCGTGGCGCCTAGAGGGTTAAGTGGGAAATAAATATTTTGTATGACTAAATATTGTGCATCAATATTTCTTCAAATGTGCTAACTTTTAGACTAAAAGCCCTATTGAACGCTGTTCAGTGAAGCTATGTAAACAAAAAATAAACCGCAGCAGATGTGACTGAATATGAGTGCGTGTTTTTATTCTATTCAAAATATTATGTTACCGATTGATTATTTTGCACTCTTGACATAAATTAAGACATCTTTCAAGTGTTATCATAAACAGTGGTCAAATATAGAAGCTGGAGACTTAAATCTTTCTAATGATACAAAGTTTGACCCGATCAAGTAAGACTGTGATGTTTTAACGCACAGTGAATGCTGAACAACAATAACCTGGGGGTGCCGGCGATGCAGTCCAGGTTAAGAAGTTAAACATTTGCTAAATATTTTGTTCAAAAGGTAGGGGACATTTTTCCATAATAATAATTGTTCCCTTTCAAGGGAACTCGAGCTGCGTTTGAGACGCGGTGGGAACGCTCTGCGTGATTGCGTCATGAAGCACGTGTAAAATCAGTCCAATGGAAGCCCGATACGTCATAGGTGACGTCATAGACCAGGAAACTATAAAGCACCCCTGAAAACAGACCGCGACAGCTTCTGTTGTCTTCAGCAAGCGCTCTCTGTGATTCTGTCCTTGTCTATTTATTGTTGTTTGTCAAGCCCAATATATATCACTATCTATCATTATGGCGAGCAAGCAAGATTATAGACGTTGTGTTGTTCCCTGCCCTCGTTACATCACGGGTGGGGACACACATCGGCTTTTTGTTGCTGTTTGGGAGTGGATCATGCCAACAGTCAGTTCCCGAGGGAGCTGACTGTGAGCATTGCGAGAAGCTGTCCGTGAGGACGCTCCGCTCCCGCCGGGCGTTCTTCGAGGAGGACCGTCCGGTTCGCGTTCCCCGCGCGGGTCTCTCTGTTGCCGAGGCACGGAGACGGCTCGCATTTCGGCTCTGCCCTTTCTCAGCTTTCACATGCCAGATCTAGTGTGCTGCGATTTCCAGTTCCGAGGAATTGGTATCGTTAGTGTTTTGTTTAAAAAGAAAGAGAACAAAACAAATACAAATCTTAAGAAAAAGGCAAAAAAAAAAGAAAGGTTTTATCTAACTGTTGCCAGTTAGATGTTTACTGGCCAGCTGAACATTATGAGATTGAAAATAAAGAAGAGTTTGTTAGATGAACTATCTTAAAACAGGAAAACTCTGTATCTCAGCCTCCTCGTCGGGGACTGCGGTTTTTTCCCTATCTCCACACTGAGGTGTCGAGATCGTGGAATAAACCGGTTTGTATTTTATGTGTTTAATCCCCAGATGTCTAAATAGTAATGTTTGGGTATTAAGTATCATAGTATGACAGTGCCTCCTCGGGTTAAAGAGACGCTTGCGAGCTTTCTCTCTCCCGAGTCGGCGTCATCGTTATTAACCCCGACGTTACCCACCAGCCATCTTAAATAATGAATATTTTTTTATTAGGCAGCGTTGGTGGGTAAAGTATATAAGGACATGGATGAATGTGAGGGGCGACTCTCTGAGGAGGGTCGCAGCGCTGCCAGTTCGGTTGTTTCCTGCTGGTGGCCGCAGAGTGATATATATATATATAAGTTTTTTCTGATATAAAGATAATGGAAAATAAAGATATAATTATGTCTGTTCTTCTGGACGCTCCGCTTTCAAGAAAACTAAGAAATAAACCATTCAGCGGCGTTCCAGAGGTTTCTTCCCCACCAATCTAATGTTCCTGAGACTGCTGGGCAGGAGCAGTCTCGGCCTATTAAGCTCCTCTCAGCACAAAGTGCAAAACAGAGCGTCGCCATTCGGGCTCCTCCGCAATTGAGGGGTACCTGGGTGGCGGTCGCAGTCTAGCCAGTTAGAGACATGCAAGATCTGAGGACTGTTTTATCTCTAAAATAGCTTTGACAAAGAAGAAGCCCTGACGCCGAGGCGATCAGGCTTCTAAGGGTGGTCCCCTCTGGGGTAGGGACGGTTTTGATTAATCGTTTCTCCTCAGCGCCCTTTGGGGTGCGACTCTCTGAGGAGGGTCGCAGCACTGCCAGTTCGGTTTCCCTGCCGGTTCGCCGTTTCAGGGCACCAAGGTGTCAGTGTCCCCAAACGAGCCTTCAAATAAGAAAAAAGAAGAGCAGTCAGTTCGGTTTCCCTGCCGGTTCGCCGTTTCAGGGCGCCGAAGTGCCTGCTTTTTTCAACGATCTTCCGAGGAGGGTCGTAGGAACTAAGCTAGTTAGAGGTAGGCAAGATCTGAGGACTGTCATCATCTCTAATAAAGCTTAGACAAGAAGTCCTGTCGCAAAAAACGAGGCTATCAGGCTTCTGAGGGCTCCTCCGGGGCAGGGACGGTTTTGAGAAATCGTTTCTCCTCGGCGACCTCTGGGGTGCGACTCTCTGAGGAGGGTCGCAACGCTGCCAGTTCGGTTGTTCCCTGCCGGTTCGCCGTTCAGGGCACCGAGGTGTCAGCGTCCCCATACGATCCTCCAAGGAGGGTCGTAGAATGGTCAGTTCGGTTGTTCCCTGCCGGTTCGCCGCTTCAGGGCGCCGTAGTGACTGTTCAAACAAATCCAGAGGCCAGTCTTGAGAGACTGGTTCCCCTAGTAAATTTCTGGCAGCGTGGAAACTACTGCCACATATTTCTCAGTGGGTCTTGCACACTATAGAAAAGGGTTTCAGAATTCAGTTTGGTTCTCGTTCGCCCAGATTTCTAGGGGTCCTCCTCTCATTGGTGGACCCCGAGCAGGCTTTGGTTATGGAGCAGGAAGTACTGTCACTTCTGCAAAAGGAGCTGTAGAAGGGGTTCCTCCTCCCAGCAGACAGCCATTACTTCATTGTTTCCGAAAGAGGATGAGGGAGGTTCCCGAGGTTTGCTTTCGGGGGCGAAGCATACCATTATCGGGTTCTTCCATTCGGCCTAGGTTTATTACCCCACACCTTTACAGTATGCGTGGATGCAGCTCTGGCTCTTCTGAGACTCCAGGGCATTCGCGTATTATACTACATCAATGATTGGTTGATCCTAGCTCAATCTGAGTTTATGGCAGTTCGGCATCGAGATGACGTTCTGTCTCATTAAGGATGTTGGGGTTGCCTCTCAACGCCAAGAAGAGTGTGCTCTGAGGACCACTTTTCTAGGTGTAGCGATTCTCACAGCCGTATTGGGGTATATCTAGGCCAGTCACTCACTGTGAAACAGTTTCAGACTGGTGGGTCTCATGGCAGCTGTGTCCAATGTAATTACTTTTGGCCTTCTGCACATGAGACCCCTGCAGTGGTGGCTCGGGACCAAGGGGTTTTCTCCGAGGGGAAATATGTTTTCGCATAATCAAGGTCACGCGGCTATGCCTTCGTGCCTCGGTCATGTGGAAGAACCTTGGTTCCTCGCCCAGGCCCAGTGTTGGGGGCTTCTTGTCGACGCATTTTGCTATCGACGGATGCTTCCCTCACAAGTGGGGGCGATCATGAGTGGTCGCTCGGCGAATGGCGGACAACACACTGATGGTCTCGTATATCAGAGCAGATATCCTGTTGAGGCAGGGGCTGAGGCCCAGGGATTGGAGTCTTCATCCCGAGGTGGTGGAGCTTCTTAGGGAGAACTTTGGTCAACTAAAGTCAAGTCGACCTTTCACATCGTTTGTACAACGCTTTGCTCTATTTGGTTCTCCCTCACACATCCAGCTCCGCTTGGACTGGATGTGATGTATTAGGTGTGGTTGACGCTACACCGGTACGCATTTCCCGATATCTTTGCTCCTGGGAGTTCACCCTCATTTGGAGTTTGGATAGTGTGGGTTCAGCCTCTGATGGGGCCCAGCCATAAAATCCGGTCTCTCGACTGAGGTCGTTGAGACCATTCTCCAATCCAGAGCTCCTTCCACGAGAAAACTATATGCATTGAAATGGAAATTATTCTCCACCTGGTGTGGTGAACGTCATTTAGATCCTCTTAACTGCCCTGTTGGTTCAGTTCTTGATTTCTTGCAAGACCGTTTCTCTGCTAGGTCATCTCCTTCTACCCTAGAGGTTTACGTGGCGGCTATATCTGCCTACCACACCCCTCGGGGGGGTACTTCTATCGGGAGAGATCCTCTTATTACTCGTTTTCTCCGTGGTACACTGAGGTTGAGACCTGCACTGCACTCTAGAGCACCGGCTTGGGATTTGGCCATTGTACTTGAGGGTCTGGCTTTGGCTCCTTTCGAGCCCATTGAAGAGGTTTCAGAGGAATTCCTCACTCTAAACTTTATTTCTCCTTGCTATTTCGTCTATCAAGAGATTTGGAGATTTGCATGCCCAGTCGGTTGCTCCATGTTTGGAATTTGCACCTGGTTTGGTGAAGGCATTTCTCTACCCTAGACCGGGTTATATTCCTAAGGTCCCAGTTAATGTTGGGGGCCCAATAGTGCTGCAGGCCTTTTATCCTCCACCTTTTAATACCCCAGATCAGGAACAACTGAACCTGTTATGTCCAGTTAGGGCATTAGATGCCTACGTTCACAGGGCTGCCCTGTGGCGTAAGTCTGAACAATTATTTGTCTGCTTTGGGTCACTCAGGAGAGGGTGCCCTGCATCTAAACAGGTGATGAGCAAATGGATAGTCGAGGCTATATCATTGGCTTTTGAAGCGGCCGGTCAGCCTTCACCTATGGCTGTACGGGTCCATTCTACAAGGAGTATGGCGGCCTCTACGGCCTTAATTTCGGGTGTTTCCCTTCCTGATATTTGTAATGCGGCAGGATGGTCCTCTCCGCATACATTTGTTAGGTTTTATGACCTTGACCTCTCCACACCTGGGGCTAGGTTGCTTGCTTCTTAGTGTGCGCCTAGGACTTCACACAGAACGGGCATTTGTCACTATGGCGTAGTGGGTATGGGGTTCCCACCACGTCTCAAACGCAGCTCGAGTTCCCTTGAAAGGGAACGTCTCAGGTTACGTATGTAACCCCGGTTCCCTGATAGGGAACGAGACGCTGCGTTCGTCTGCCATACTTCCGGCATGCCCTGATCGACTTGCTTCAGACTTTTCAGAAGCTGTCGCGGTCTGTTTTCAGGGGTGCTTTATAGTTTCCTGGTCTATGACGTCACCTATGACGTATCGGGCTTCCATTGGACTGATTTTACACATGCTTCATGACGCAATCACGCAGAGCGTTCCCACCGCGTCTCAAACGCAGCGTCTCGTTCCCTATCAGGGAACCAGGGTTACATACGTAACCTGAGACGTTTCTTGAGCACCAAATCAGTAGGGGTGTGCCAAAAAATCGATTCACAGAAGAATCTAGATTCTCATTTGCAACGATTCAGAATCGATCTGAAATGTCCAAGAATCGATTTAATAAATAAATAAAATCAGCTGGCTGTTCGCCTCCATTTTTGTAACTATAGCCTATACGGGACGTCCGGACGTCATGCACGCAGCCGGTTTTTGAACGTGAGCGGCAAATCAAAGGAAGCAAATATGGATGCTTCTATGAAGCTTCTGATGCTTCTAAATAGTATGCTTCTACATTCATTCTGCCGTGGCCGGCCGCCACACCTAAAATAATCCCGCCACGGCTGCAGCTGCTCAGTGAGGTCCGATATTAATGTGTATACCATGTGTTATTGTTAAGCTAAAGGCATAAAAAACATTGTAAAGCACCATAAAGTGTTCGCACTATATTCCAAGACTTCTAAAGTCATTCAATAGCATAATGTGAGGTAAAAATGAATATTTAAGTCGTTAGTTAAAGTTAATAGAAACTCATCTCTCCTCAGTCATTCTCCATTCAGCATTCACACAGCGCGTCGCGTTATAGCGTTTTCTAAATCATAATCCTTTCTCCCGGGTGTCTGTTAGATTACAGCACTGGAGAGCGCTATGAATTGTTCTTCATGCGCACTGTGACTGAAATTTAAAACTGTTAAAAGAAAATGCTCAAAAAAAAGTGTTGCATATATATAATACATTAAGCATAGATAGACAGATATAAACTCTTCGCTTTGTGCTTTGAACTTTTCAATCCGGAGCGCTGCGCGCTGTGACTTCACGTTGCTTCAAGTGCATCATTCTGCGCACGGGATGCGCATAATCGCTTTGCCGCTCTTATTCGAGCCTTTCATGTTATAATGTTATAATGCTTAGGGGAGGTTTAAACACCTGGGGTAAGGGGGCGTGGACAATGGGAATATCACTCATGGGCCACGCCCCCTCCCCCTGGCGAAATGGGCCTGCCACCACAGCTGGAAAAAATCCTAGAGGAAACACTGGTCTCCGTTTGTCATTCTGTATAGCAAAGCAGATGAGAGTAGATCATGATCAGAAACCCGATTAGAAATCATTATGGATAAAATCGAATCGTTTTAAATCGAAAATCTTTTTGAATCGAAAATCGATTTTGAATCGAATCGTGGCCTCAAGAATCGGAATCGAATTGAATCGTGAGATGGTAAAAGATTCCCACCCCTACAAATCAGCATATTATAATTATTTTATTTGTTGTTGAAAATTTATCTTTGCCATCACAGGAATAAATTACACTTTAAAATATATTAAAATATAAAATAGATCACAAACAAATCCAGCATAAGTGTAACGGGTGCATAGGGATGAGACGAGGGCAAATCCTAATGCACACACAGTATATTAACACAAGGCAAAGTCACAGATAATCCAAACCTTGAGCAGGCACATACTCCAGACAAGAGGAACACGGGAATGTAATCCAAAACACATGGAGAAAACAATAAAAGTTATGATTTGTGACTGTAAAAACACTTTATTTACACATTATTTGTAGTACCAGTTCAACTCATTCTCTATGGAGAACAGTAGTGGCTCTTGAGCACAGTAGTCATTTTTATTTTGGAAGGGTGTTTACATTTCATTTATTTTTATTATTAGCCCTATTTTTTTCTGACTTTCAAACACATGGTAAATAAAACAGTATGCTTGATTTGTATTTTTTTCCACTAAAATGAGTCGTAAACAGAATGGAGCTCCATTTTCAGTAGCAAACTTCACTAGCGATCAGTAAATGGCAGTGGGAATTCTTTCATTGAAAATTCACAGCAAATGAATTGGCTGAAGACCACACTAGGCACAAGCGGCTCTGAATTAGACTGATTGAACACTTCACTAAGTGAGATGACTACTTCAAAGATCAATTTACACATCTCACTGTGTATTGATCAAACTATTTGCAAGCCCGGCATTCTCACAGTGAGCATTTCAATTAACTATAGATGAATGTAGGAGTTGGATCAGTAACGTTTGCTTGCCTGGGTGGAAGACAAACCATGGAATTTGGGTTGTTTTTGCTCTGAGAAAATTCGGAAAAGGCCTGCCTTGGTGTAGAACTAATTTTTCATTATGAGTGTCATGTTGAAAATATTAATTTACAGTAATATCAGTGTTAATATTAGTGTTCATCAGACATCAGTAAACAACATAGGTTCTATATTATCATTGTAGGCTATGTATGGAGATACTTTTAGTTCAATGAAAAATTGAGTGTTAGTTCACAATATGTTTGTCTACTATAAACTCTCCCAGCAGGGGACAAAAAAAAAGGTTTAATGTTTCTATGTGGCCACTAAAATCCTTAACAGCATTGTGGCTTCTCCTTAAAAGTGACAATAAAGATAAGTTATAGCACAGATTTCATAGGTACACTAGAGACTGGTCAATAGCTATTGTTTTAGCCAGTGCATGATGAAGGAACAGCAGAAGAATGCACATAAGCCAGGTCAATCAGACAATCAGACGAAGCATTTTTCTGGAGTAATTTAGCAGTGTAGCTAATGACCTAAACATGATCATTATCCTCACCAGCAATTTCCCTTTTTTAATTCTGGGAAACATTTGGTCGTCTCTGAACATAATGACGATTCAGCTAAAGATGTTAACTGTGAGTGATTTTTAGTCTTGTGTAGTCAGACTGTTTACTTGGTGCAAAGTCTTATCCTCTGTCCAAGTGCAGCCCACATACACAGGATAAGGCCATCTGATTGACACAAAAAGCAACCATCCACTAGTTCACATTATTTTTAACCTGCTATTTAGGGATGAGTTGGAATGATACCTTAATAAAAATTAATCAGATAATGGCAAAGCAGTCTCCATGAACAGCTGTACAGAAAACAGTAAAATAGTGAACCATGTGTATAGATCCGAATTTTTGCCAATCCAATAGACAGAACAAACCGAATATAGAAAGTTCTGCTCGTTTACTTTTCTGAAATTTGTGGATTGGGCATCAGATGGTCAGTTAACAGACTGTGGTTTGAACTGGAACACTGTAATATGGCAGATGCCATCCTTTCGACTTCTGTTAGACAAAACTTGATTGTAATGGCTATGGTTGTAAAACTGTTTTTTTCTTCTTCTTTTTTTTACCTTTGGCTGCCATCCACATGAGAGAAACAATTCTAAGGGTGAGTTTTCGTGGTGTAGGGATAATTGCCATCTGACAGACACGAAAGCAGGTAAAATAAAGTCTCGTAAAGTGGAGTGAGGCCTCTGCGTTTCCTGTTTCTGGCATGTTCCACAAACCATGTAATGAGGTCAAGCAGCTAGGTGCTGTTACCACAGAGCACAGGAGCAGACAGTTAGAAGCTGATGCGCTATAGACACTCATGTTTTAATCTCTCACATGGCTTCTTCCTTCACTCATTACCAGATTGACAGGTTGTATGGTTCAAGCAGGCAGTCCTGCTCTCACAGTTCTGTAATATATGCAGGCATTCCCTCATGACCTTGAAAGATAGCTCAGCTGAAATTTTGTAATTTCATTCCATGACAGATTATTCTCTTTCCAGAGTTTATGAATTTCATTGGCTTGATTAGTTTGTCATAATGCTGATGTAATGAGCACTTTTTTTTCTAGAGATTGGCATAATAATGCTGTAATGCATACAACAGATTTAAAAAAAAAAAAATGGTTATTTATTAAAATATTACATTCAAAAGCGATTCACTGGTATCTGCATTGCATCAAGTCAAGTTGCCTTTATTTATATAGTGCTTTATACAATACAGATTTTTTTTTTCAAAACAGCTTTAGAGTGATAACAGGAAAATTATGCGTTTTGGCTGCTTTTCAACTGAAGTCAGTTCAGTGTTGATTCAGTACCATTTTAAAGATAATCAATTATTGAATTAGCTCATTTCATCTATAAAGCAGTTCGGCAAAAATGATGTCATCGTCCAGCTAAGTTCAGTTCTCATAAAACAGTGTCAGTACAGTCAGATCAATAATATTGTTGAAAAATTAAGTATCCCCAACTAAGCAAGCCAGATGCGACAGTGGCAAGGAACCCAAACTCCATCAGGTTACAGAATGGAGAAAAAATGTCTCGGGTTACGACTGTAACCCTAGTTCCCTGAGAAAGGGAACGAGACGATGCGTCGATGGCGCTTTGGGAACACCCCCAGCGTGAATGCATCTGAAGCATCAATGTCAACTAGTCCAATGGAAAAAAAATGAACGTCACGGGCTTCATTAGCTTCGAAAATTGCCGAAGCAAGTCGATCACAGGGATGCAGGAAGTATGACTGCAGTATCTTATGCGCCTTATAATCCGGTGCGCCCGATATATGAAAAATGTTCTAAAATAGGTCATTCATTGAAGGTGCGCCTTATAATCCGGTGCGCCGTATAGTGCGGAAAATACGGTAATGCATCACACTTGTGAATTTAGCTTCAAATGATTTATCTTCAACATTTTTCGTATAATTGTTATTATAATAATAATAATTCCAAATATTGATAATCATAAATGCATCCTATAATAAATTATATGAATATGATTAATATTAGGATATAAATGTATAAAAAAGGTAATCATTTCTGAGGGAAAAATAAACAAGGTTGAGGCCAATATAAACTCTACTTTTTTTCTGTTTGGTATTGTAACTTGACTTAGACTTGACTTGACCCTTAGCAGGACTCGACTTGACTTGCTTGAAGTGAACCACTGACTTGACTTGACTTGACTTGGTTGTGTGTACTGCGACTTGAGACTTGCTTGGGACTTGATGGTAGGGACTTGAGACTTACTTGTGACTTGAACATGTGTGACTTACTCCCATCTCTGGTTGTCAGAACTACACTAAGCACCTGAGACCCTGGGGCAGCGTCCAGGTCCAGGCTATAAAACCTCACGAATGTGAGCGGTGAGGACCAACCTGCCGAATCGCAAACGTCTTGGAGAGAAACCCCAGATAATAAGGCTTTAGAGGCCGCCATACTCCTAGTGGAATGAGTTCTGACCACCAAAGGGCACGGCTGGTCAGAGGACTCATATAAGCAAGAGAAATAGCCTCAACTATCCACTTGCTAACTGTCCACCTGCTTAGAGACAGGAAGACCTTTCTTGGGTGATCCAAAGCAGAGAAATAATTGATCGGATTTTCTCCACGGAAAATTTTCTCCATGCTCGCACTGGACACAAGAGGTTCAGCTTTTCCTGGTCTGAAGAAGTAAATGCAGGAGGACAAAAAACCTGGAGCACAATAGGCCTCGGGAATATTGGTCGGCACCTTAGGGACGTATCCCTGTTTAGGGTATAAAAATGCCTTGACTATCCCTGGTGAAAACTCAAGGCAGGTGGGAGAAACCAAAAGGGCCTGAAGGTTTCCGACTCTTTTGAGGGACGAAATAGTTAGCAGAAAGATGGTCGTAAAAGTAAGACATTTTTCTGAAACTGAATCTAAGGGCTCAAATGGAGCTCCAGACAGGCCTTCTAGAACTATTGCAAGGTCCCAAGCCGGTACCCTAATGTGAGTTGCAGGCCTCAGCCTCAAGGTGCCACGAAGGAAACGAGTGATCAGGGGGTCTCGACCCAAAGATGCACTACCCATCGGTACGTGGAATGCTGCAATGGCCGCCACGTAGACCTTAAGAGTGGATGGATATAAACCTGATGCAAAGCGATCTTGCAGAAACTCAAGTACTGTATTAACTGAACAGTTAACCGGATCCCACTGACGCTGGTGACACCAAGAAGTGAAAACTCTCCATTTAAGTGTATAAAGTTTCCTCGTAGCGGGAGCTCTGGAGCTTAAAATGGTCTCAACAACCTCGGTTGAGAGACCACTCTCTATGAGTTGGGCCCCCTCAGAGGCCAAACCCATAGTTTCTAAATTTCCGGCCGGGGGTGTAATATTGTGCCCCCTGCATGAGACAGAAGGTCTCTCCTGATCGGGATCTCCTAGGGAGGGCCGTCGAGGAGATAAATTAGGTGCGCAAACTAAATTCAACCCAGCCAGTGCGGTGCTACTAGCAGTAGGCTTATTCCATTCTGGCGGACTCTCCAGAACTCCTGGGAGCAGAGCAACAGGGGGAAATGCGTACAGACATAGCCTCGTCCACGTCTGCACCATAGTATTCAGCCCCAGGTGGGTTGGGTGAGTGCGGGAGAACCAAAGTGGACACTGCGTCGTGTACTGAAATGCAAACAGATCCACTTCTGCTTGGCCGTAAAACTCCAATATTTGCTCCACCGCCTCGGGGTGGAGTCTCCAGTCCCCTGGCCTCAGCCCCTGCCTCGACAGGGTAGGGTGTCTGCTCCTATATTCTGGCCCCCTGGAATATACACTGCCCTTAGAGAGAGTATTTTCCCCAGGGACCACAGGAGGATCTGGTGTACCAGTTTGCAGAGTGGACGCATACGCAAACCCCCCTGACAATTTATGTAAGAGACCACCGATGTGTTGTCTGTCCGGACAAGCACATGATGGCCCCTCAGGTCTGGGAGGAAATGTCTCAACGCATTTAAGACAGCCATCATCTCCAGGCAATTTATGTGCCAAGAGAGATGATGACTCCTCAAAAGACCTTGAGCTGAGCGGCCTTCCATTACCGCGCCCCAGCCGGTGAGGGAAGCATCTGTCGAGATAGCAACTCGATGGCAACGAGCTCCCAACACCAGACCCTGGAACAGGAACCAATGTTTCCTCCATATAAGCAAGGTGCAGAGACACCGCCGCGTGATCTTGATCATACGGAGTGGGTTTCCCCTCGGGGAGAACCCTCTGGTCCTGAGCCACCACTGCAAAGATCTCATGTACAGCAGGCCAAAGGGCATCACATTGGACGCTACTACCATGAGGCCTAACGGTCTCTCATTTCACATTGTGTGACTGGCCTAGCTTTAGCTCTTTTGTGGCTGTAAGGATAGCAGCTACACGAGCTGGGGGCGATAGGACGGCTCGTATCGTGACTGAATCCCAGACCACACCAAGAAAAGTGGTCCTCTGTACTGGAGAAAGCACACTCTTCTTGGCATTGAGCCTCAACCCCAATTTCTGCATATGAGCAAGGACGACATCTCGATGCCGAACCGCTAACTGTTCTTATTCTGCTAGAATAAGCCAGTCGTCTATGTAATTCAGAATGTGTATGCCCTGCAGCCTGAGCGGGGCCAGAGCTGCATCTACGCACTTTGTGAATGTGCGGGGTGATGAAGCTAGACCGAATGGAAGCACCCGATACTAGTATTCTTTGCCCCCGAAAGAAAACCTCAGGAACCTCCTGTGCTGAGGGAGGATGGAGACATGGAAGTATGCGTCTTTCAGATCTATCGTGACAAACCAGTCCTCGGATCTGATTTGAGTCACGATCTGTTTGAGTGTCAGCATCTTGAACTTGAGTTTCTGAACTGTACAATTCAAAAGACGAAGATCTAGTATGGGACGCAACCCTCTATCCTTTTTTGGAACAATGAAATAACGGCTGTAAAAACCCGATTCTCTGTCGGGTGAGTACACCTGCTCTATAGCCTCCTTTGCTAACAAAGATTTCACCTCTTGCTCCATTACCAGAGCCTGCTCGGGATGCACTAACGTGAGGAACACCCCGTTGTAGTGGGGAGAACGAGAACCAAACTGAATTCTGTAGCCTCTTTCTACTATCTGCAGGACCCATTGAGATATATTTGGCAGATTCTTCCATTCTGTCAGAAAATCTACTAAGGGAACTAGCCTCTCGAGGCTGGCCTCTGGTGTAATTGAGACAGCCAGTTCGGGGACCTGAAACATACTGGCAGGAACTACCAAAACTGACGGTTTTTGAACCCCCCTCAGAAGGCGTGAGTCTGATGAAATGTCGAGTTGACACTGCGCCAGAAGCTCGCTGGAGGCCGCTTCGCCCCGAAGCACCAAGGGTGGAGGGGTTGGCAGAACGGTCCCCTGAGGGCACAGAGATGGAACGGGCACCATATACTGAGGTGTACACCGCTCCACCCCGGTTGGGGCTGCCCTCACTGGTCTGACGCCGGTGGCGTCAGGACCTTTTCTTTTGAGCCGAAGCCTTCTTAGCCTGAAGAACGGTCCTCAGATCCGGCTTCTCCTTTGAGTGTTGGGTCTGCTTCCAGTATTTTTGTGGAGGTGCACAAGACGCAACACTCTTTTTTTGCTGTGCTCGGTATGAGGAGCTAGACTACTGGGGCTGCTAGTTTGATTAGTCGAGACTGTTTTCCAAAGATGGCTCCTGTCTGTATACACGAAGTGGACTGTCTTTATCTGTATCTTCTTATTAAACGGTCTGTACTCTTACAAAGTTCTCAATGCTTCGTTTTGCATGTAGAGACCCTCATTATGTTACTGTGTTCGTGTGGGGCTATTTTGAGCCTTGTTAGTGGTATAAACTAGCGATTTCTTTTTACTTATTATATGCCCCCATTACTAGCGTTATACGCTAAACAGTTTTTAGAGATAAAACTCTTTACATTCGATTATCATGAAAACAAATCTCAGAGAACGGTTGACTAGGTACCAATGTTTTATTAGACCAAATGTTCATTTTGCACCGGAGTTCTCCTTTAATTTCAAAAGGCTATATCTTAAAAGTGATTAAAAGATAGAGACTTTCTGTAAATTAGAGAAATATTAAGGAGACCCAAAGTTTATGTAGGGATATTTTGCATATTGATGTCATATGGTGGCGGCAATCATGGATTATAGAATTTTCATGAAAAGTCACGTTTAAATTATAAAATGCAGCACTTCTTTCCCCCCAAAATTTCCATCACCTTCTGTATGCTATATTGCACAATACTGAATGCTCAGGTATATAGTAAGTAGTAAACAAACTGTGTAAATCATTACTAATAAATGGTAGAAACAAACCAAATGCATGTAGTGGTTGGCCTTTTGCTGTAGAGATTTTCAATTTACTAAATACAGTAGGCACTCTGATTCCATGTAAGGGGCACATATTTATTATTCATATGACATACAAACACAAGTAGACAAGACCTGTTTAGTTCAAAAGCTCACTCGCCACGGCAAGGCACAGATCATGAGTGAGATGATTCGAGCAGCGCGGCCTGATCTGCCTCGCGCGCGTGCCGAGTGTGCACAGCTCGGACTACTGTCATTGTCATTGCGACTCCCCACCCTGCCTCCACGTTGCCCCCTGACTGTCCTATGAATACTTCGACCTCATTTAACATACCCAGTGGTATTAGACAAAGTCTCCACCACAATACTGTCGCCGCGATTGCGGAGAGGCTCTGATAAAATGGCTTACTCGCACACTAGCTCCGCTTTTGATCGCACTCAATGCGCTCTTTTGATTCAATGCGCTCTAACTCGAACATTTTGTATAGAAGCATGACGTTTTTTTGAGTCGGGGATGAAGTATGCCATCCAGTGGAGGGGAGGTTGAACGAAATTTGACACCCAATTTGACACCCAGTTTTATTCAGTGTCGCATCTTGTCGAGTAAACTCGCCCATGGCGCCTTGAGGGTTAAGTTTAGAGACGTGCTCCAAAAAAAAAGTTCACGAAGACGGAGAGCCAGAAAGCACACCCTGTTTATTTTCTTTATTTTACAAAAGCACAATGTTTTGTTTCGATTGTAAGTGGGCACATAAAAAAGAAGACATTCAACAGTTTATTTTTTCATATTTCTTAAGTCTGTATGACCAAAAATTACAGAGTATTTTAAGTATATTTTGCTGCTATGTGAAAAAAAAATCGAGCAAAACGCGCCGGCGTGTTTGCCGACCCCAGAGGGTTAAATAACGCGGGCATGGAGAAGAACAAAGTTTGTAAACTTGTTTCGCCATAGTGTTTAGATATATATACGTGACAGACAACAGTAAATATAACATACAGTTTTGACACAGATCGCTTGCTGAGGCAACAGAAGCTAATGCCGGTTGCACCGGATGCGCTATTATCTCTTCCTGGTCATGACGTCACCCGCCCGTGACGTTCATTCTTTCCATTGGACTAGTTGACATAGATGCTTCAGACGCTTTCACGCTGGGGGCGTTCCCAAAGCGTCATCGATGCATCGCAAGTGTCCTCGAAAGGGAACCCTTGTTTCAGTCGGGGGGCCAGTTCTCCTCTGGCCAAAAAGTGAACGAACTGAGGGCCAGATGTACTAACGCTTTTGCGCCCACTTCAGGCGTATTTATTTCGCAAAGTGCAGATAAAACCGTGGCGAGGTATGTACGAACTGGACGCACCGAGATGAAAGCGCAGACTGCCTGTCGCGGGAACTGAAAATGGCAAAATGGGAGGGGAAGCGTAAACTGCGCCTAATTATGTATTCCGCATTATGTACAAAAAAAGCCGGTGAAAGCACGCCTCTATTTTGCGCTGAAAATTATCCGCCTCTTAAAAGCAGGTGTTACTCAGGAAGACATAGGCTAAGGAGACGAGCTGAAAAGATTTTTTGCCACAAGAATCACACTTTTTCAGTTGAGTGAAAACGAAATCATTTAGCGTTACAGATTAAGCAGCTACGCAATATTACAGTTACTGGAAGAAATCAAAAATGACATCAAATCATTTTTGATCCCTCCATGTTGCGGTTGTTGTTGTTTTTGGCGTATTCCTACCAACGCAACGTCATTGCCATAGAAACCAATGCAGATATTCCACAAAACGAAACAGCTGCGTGGACACTCAAATCGGATCTGAACAGTTGTGATACACAGTGTGGACGTCAATCATTTTAGATCAGATTCCATTCGTATACACAAATAATGGGATTTGGATTGACAGTGTGAACCTAGCCTAACAATCATTTAACTGATTTGAATAAAATAAATTGATAAGGGTAAAGAGATGTGTTTTTAGTCTAGATTTAAACTGACAAAGTGTGTCTGCTTCCCGAACGAGGCTAGAAAAGACTGTTCATAGCACATGCGCTGCATATTACCTTATAGATATCCACAACGTATAGCCTACTATCAAACACTTAGTTCTACACAACATGCACAACTTTGTACTTCACAACATGTCCATGTTACAAGCAAATACTGACATTAATAAGAGTAATCTTTCAAATTCTTTGAAAGTGAAATCCAGAGCATTTAATGATTCTACCAAAAACACAAAACAAATCCTATCATAAACCATCCACTGATAAACCATTTTACCTCCTACAGTTTAAAACAGCTTAATTTATTTATTCTCCCTATTTTCCCTGTTCAAATGAAACTTATGCCACTACAGCAGAAAGATTTCCTTCAGGTTTTTTTTTTTTTTGGCCTGCTGCACTGACCTTGTTTAAGGACATAATTGTGTTATCATTCTTATGTGTGGAATTTTGTAGAATCAAAAGATGTTCTGTTGAAAAAACAAGCGGAAGGAATGTCACAATTCTCACATGTCGTGAACAAGAGAAATGAATACCTGAATATGCATTTTTCTAATTCCTTATGCAAGATGAAAAGCTCAGGTAAATATTGCTTTGAGGGATTGAACAATCTGTCTGCCCCATCACAAGCAATAGCTCTCGCCTATCGTCATCATCATCTGTCTTGTTAATTATAATCATTTTGCTTGTGTCAAAGGTATCCAGCCCCAGAACTGTTTGCCCTGTTCCACAAAGAAACATAATTGTAGTTTCTCCCTCTCTTTCTTGTCTCTTCGTCGTAATGAAATATGAAATATGATGTTCTGTCAGCAAAAAGCATTGTTTTCTTTAGGGTTTATGATAGCCGGGAGGCTGTGTTCAGACAAAAACTCGCTCAGGGCTTTTTGACTAACTTGATGGAATAGATGGTCTGTCCGAATGCTTGCCCACATCAATAGGTATTCTGATGCTCAAGGTCCTGTAAATGCTTTAGCACAAAAGCCATTAAAATCCTACTTCTGTTGTGGGAGAAAGTCTTTTTTCTTGTACTAGGGGCCCTCATCGCTTTCCCAAGCCCATTTTTTTCCCTCTATGCGCGTGTTTTTTTCGTCACATTGAGTTGCCTTTACACTGCAACATTAATGACAGTGAACTATGTTTGAACTCCGTGTTCTGCTCTGACATTTTTCCCAAGTCCTGCAACCCAGACTGTTTGCATAAAGTGCCTTCAGAGTGTCATATTTCAAATAGACAGAGTGTCTATCATTAAATAATTCATCTGTGTGCAGATGTCTTGACATGGCAATTAATATTTATTGAATTAAAAACCCTGCAAGAGCAGCCGTCTGAGTCCCCCCCACCTTTTTTTGGAAAGAAAAGCAGAGGAGAAGAAATAGATTGTGAAATCTAATCATTTGTTTTATCTGTCATGCTTCATTTTTCCTCTCAGAGCGCACACTCTGTTTTAACATCAACACTATGGTGTAAAATTATGTTTGATCAAGACTGCAGCTGTTTTCTTTTATTTAGTTTTACACCTTACATATGAGAACAATTTCACCTCCGTCGCCTCACATGGTCGTCTGATTTCAATTAGTGACTTCGAGAGGGTCTTGAAAGGGGCTAATAGCTCAATTACAAAAAAAGAAAGAAAAATAAATCACATATTACTTCAAACCATCCCCTTCTGTGTGTTCATAACCTAAATTGAAAACAGTTATAATAATGTATGTGTCTTCATGCCTAACTTTTCCTTCTTAGAAGAAATCTTCAGGATTTAAGTAGGACAGACAACTACAGTAATTGTGTTATTTGTATGTAGTATTAATACTGAATAGTAATATGAATTTATTTTATTAGTGTCTATTGCTTTATAAGAATCAGAATAAAAATGGAAATATACAATTGCTTTGAAAAAGTAACATTTAATTGAGTAAAAATGTTTTTTTTTTAAAGAAGTTAACAATTAAAATGAACTTAACAAGATTCAATTTAGCGTTTGAATGAAATAGTATAGTGCTAATATATGTAATTCATAATTTAGAATTGCATTAGAATTATAATGCTGACATGGAATAGAACAACAGCATCAGTAGTTTTAAATGCTTTAAACAATGCAACCTGACCACAGTGAACTGTGCTTTTGAATTTCAAAACCACATCATAATTACTCAAGAAAAAACAAAACAAAGAAAGAAAATTAAAACGATGAATTCATTGCAATATGTAAATGCAAAGATGCAAAATAACCACACCCTTTTTTTTATCAGTTTGTCCACTCAGCACTTTGATTCTAATTGGCCCTTTAAGGAAGAACCAAGTTCATAAGGTCATAAGCTATTTGTATAGTAAGGTTTTTGGAAGAAGCTTTTTTTCCATATCCCTCCTGTCTAATATGACAGAGCGTCTTCCGCATCATTACATCCCCCAGACAGTCATCAGCGCAGGGAGTAAGAGTTGGCTGTGGGGAAATTAGATTGCAAAGCTCCCTCTCCTCCCGCTTCCCGGGCTTTTTTTGGGCTAAATACCTGATTATCCCACATTTAGGAGTGTGGGGAAAAAGGAAAAAAAAAACAGCAGCTGGATTGTAATCAATCCTTTTAAAAAGTGCAGCTTGCACGGGACTTCTCTCCAGTAGGATAAATGTGACACAAAGGCCTCCGATTCCGCTCCCCTGATGAATCGCTCCCCGCTTAATGATTACGGGAATTGTCATCGACTGATCATCAGTCTCCATTTATTTCAAATCAACGTCAGGAGTTTGTAGGGCCCCGAACGAGGGTGTGTGTGTGTGTGAGTATGTTTTCTCTAGATTGCCTCTTCTCATCTGCACCGCTCCATAAGGAGCGTCAGAGCGGGGTCATGTATCATACCAGTGTGTGTGTGTGTGTGTATGCTTGTGGTGGTATGGTAGAGTGCAGACCCCCCTAGTGTCATTGGCCCCCTGAGTTGTGCTGTTTTAGGAGCCCCACTGAAGATCTCATCTCCGCCTTCTCAACAGTAATGGCTCTTTTGACACAGGCTCTGAACTACTTTTACAAACACAAGTACTACCTACTGTACTTTCTTGGGTGGATTTGTATGCTTTAGCTATAAAGTTTAAATGGCAGCCAGTCAGTAGCAGATTGTATAACTTTCTCTTTTTTTGTCTTGGGTGATCTCTATCGTTTTAGGTGTAATTTGCACTTAAAGAGGTACACTTTTTTAATGTTTGAAACAGACAATATCAACATGTAATTACATCATCTAAAATGCAATCAAAAAGCTAAAATACATCTAAAACCATTTGCTTTGTAAAAATCTGGAATTATAATATACAATCTGGAAAGTTGTAATATAATATAATATATAATTATAATGATAAAATAAATTATTACATTTTGCATTTAGCAAACACTTTTATCCAAAATGACTTACAATGGAATTATATTATATTATATTATATTATATTATATTATATTATATTATATTATATTATATTATATTATATTATATTATATTATATTATATTATTATTTTTTGACTGGCCAGTACAACATTTCCAGTAAATGGAGAAATTCTGATTATGAAATACATTTTTAACTACCTAATATATTGGCTTTAAATTAAATTTATAAATGCAATAAAATAAAACTAAATGCATATTACTAGAGATGCACCGATTACAATTTTCTAGGCCGATTCCGATTTTTCAGAGTTTGACCTGCCGATACCGTTTTAGTCGATTCCGATTTCATTTTTTCTAACCACTTTACAGCACACAAAAATATTTATTTTCTCTCTTTTCTTAAGTATAACATTTTACATTTTGTATAGAACATTTGTTAACAGTAGGCTAATCGGCGATTACAGTAATAGCTATAAAATAGGACTAGGCCCATATAAATTACTCCTGGTGTGGGAAATTCACACACAAAGAGCAGTGTTATGGAAGAACCATTTCCTTTTCACATCCAATATCCAACCAAAAAATGTGTTAATTTCAAAAAGAAAATTAATTTTATTTTCTGACATTGCCTACTTCAGTTCTTGTTACAACACACCAGACATACAAATTCTGTGCATTTTGGGCACTTTTTGTGTGAAATCATATTTATTTTGTACCTCAAAAATGTGCTTTCACTTAAATTGTGCGTGAGCAGCAGCAAAAATAGACTTTGCGCCGAAACACGCATTTCACTGCTGCTGCTCACGCGACGCTCCTGCTCGACGCTCGCGCGCTGCTCCTGCTCCTGGTGTGAATGCACTCATTGATTAACATGCACGCCAAAAAAATACACGCTGCTCACGCTTGCGGTGTGAAACGGCCGTAATTCACGAGGTTCAATACATGTGCGTTTCGTGTGCACGTGTGATGCTGATGTTGTTGCGCGATGTTAATCATGCGGCGCCCGAGTGCATTAGACCGGCATAAAATTGGAATAAGTCAGATTGACCGGCCGATCACGTGAAAATCGGCCGATTCCGGTCACCAGCCGATCAATCGGTGCATCTCTACATATTACCTCAAAGTATTTGTAAACCTTTGTAAGTTTCTAAAATTGTTTGCATAGAGCGTTTACATTTTAGATGTATTCAGAAGTGCAAAAATACAAAGAAAATTTGCAATTAGATGCTGAGTATCACATTGATTAGCATGATATTAGCCATAAGGAATGGGTGACAGCTAATCAATGGTAGAAAATCTCCTTCTTTATTCTATCTATTTTCTCATAGACACACACAGAGACTAATAGTTAATCAGCCTGTGTCTATATGGCTCTCTCTCACACTCGCCTGTCTGCTGTTTGCTTTCTTCTCTTATAGAAAGGCTGTAGTTAATACCCAATGCTCAGTCCACAGAGCTGACATTAAGCAGACTCCAGTGTGTGTTCCAGGGTTAAGCTAGATTAAAGGGAAGAGCCCCTTATACACAGCTTTGTGTTCCAGATTTTCTCCATTAGTCTGCAGGCCTTTCACCTCAAGGCCGCAGGCGAGGACTGTATCACCTGAATATTTGATCTATAGGCCAAAAAAACCCTCGTGCGAGGAATTAAGCAGTTTGTTTAAACTTGCAAATAAATACTTAAATACTGCAATATAATAAATGGGTCCCTGTATGTTGTGTTTAAAGTCAGTCCTTTCACACCAAATACAAATGCCTGTGTATTCTGTAACAATTCTGAAAACATTTGATTTCATTTGAAGGCACACCAGAAATGTTTGCTTACTGCGAAGAAAAAAGTTAATATGGTAAAGGTAAAGTGAATGTGCTAATGCATGAGATGATTTACATAGTTCAATAGTTCAATGCTATTAATACATTTAGCCAATTTGCCATTACAGTATGACTGACTGCTTCATTCAGTGTGTGTGTGTGTGTGTTGATGGAGTGATTATTAATAGATATTTTATTAATGAAATGATAGTAGAAATTGAATAGTTGCAGGTCTTGCAATTTGTGAAATTATCCTACATTAGACACCTGCACAAAACAAAAACAGAAGAGGGACTATAAATAAAATATCAAATTCACTCTCTGACAGTAGATGGCGCTTATGGAAGAGCAGCGGATTCTTTGGTTTCCGCTGTACACAAAGCAATTATAAACACTACTTTATACTGAGGTAAGAGGAAAAGAAAATGCCATTAAAGCCGTTCTGAAGACAGTCAGTTGCCTTCAGAGACAAAACAGACAAACTTTGGTTTATTGTTGGGCAAATATCTGTCCCCAGTGTGAATGGATTCATAGGTATGCTTTGACTAAATATATTTGCACTTGGTTTGAAAGAGTATAAAACACCAACAACGTCTTGTGGTTTCAGTGTTCAAGTAGCAAGTGTATTTATAACAAATGCCTTTGATGCTGATTTATTTCTGAAACCTTTTAATTATTTTAAAAATCTTCAGTTTTTCTTCTGTAAATACTGTATAAAATATCGGTTGGATCGTCACTATTCAGAGCCACTCTACTCAAGCCAAATCAAACAGATTCAACTAGGATTATAATCATACTGAGACTACCCGTGCGTACAGTATGAAACATGATTAGCAATCCATAATTCTCAGCCATGTCTCAGCAGAATTTCTAGGAGCTCTCTTTCAACAAGCTCCATGACAAGCTAGATGTCAATAAAGTCTGTCTTACCCTGGCCTGGTTTCTGTGACGTTTTGTGACTTGAGGGCCTCCATCCCAAAGACATGTTCCGTCAGGAGAGCGCAGAGGCACCTGAGACCGTAATACTCACAGGTTAATGTAGTCTTTGACGCAGGCAAATTAGTGCAACAAAAATAGACCAATTGACCCCATTAATTTCTTCTTCCACAATCATCCCAAGGGCCGGAGGAAGGAGGCGAAACAATAAATCACAATTAAGCAAGTCAGCTGTGTTCATTAAGCTTCGTAAGGACTGAATCTGCACTCTTTATTCTGGGAGATTTGCAATCAGAAGTATGGGTCACTTAGATTCAAAAGTAGTTGGCGGATTGATTAAGATGGTCTGGAGAAGTGTGTGGATTGATTAGTGTGTACTAGACTTTAGAGAGACTTTAAAGTAGAGGTTTGGCACAGGTTAAAATGACTCTGCCTTGATTTGGTAGGTGTCTTGAATTTTTAATTTGTATGCAAATATTTGTTTGTTTTTTTAACATCAAGTCCATGGAGAAGCTTTTTGCTTTTTTTTTTTTAAATGATGTTCCAGCACTGGCAGAAAAAAGTGAATATGAGATTTTTTTTTTTTTTTTTTTTTTAAATCAAAGTGATTTCTGCAAGTCTTTGAAAGTGCTACCCTTTTAAATGGCATACACAAAATACAAGACTTTCTTGCTTCTCAGATTAAGAGCAGCTGTTGGCCTTTTTATGGAAAAGGAACTGTTGAATATAGTAAATTGTGTTCTCAGGTGTCCATTATCGCTGAATTAATTGATAACATATTTTGTTGTTAACATCCCTGCAGAGATTCTTCCGTGAGTTCAATAACCTCTGTACATTTAATCACTTTCTCCAAAACATAGAGTCAACACTTTTTGAAGATGACAAAAAAAATTGCTCTTTGACGAAACCTCTAGAGATTCATATCCATTTGTCCACAAGACATGTAGCTGTGATATTAAGCTTTGATTGCTGCACAAAGTTACACAATCACTGTAAAAGAAATATATTATTTTGTCAAGAAGTGGATCTGAAAACTGATAGTAAAAAAAATCCTGTTATCCCCTTCAAATGTCAATGTAATAATGTAAATGTAAACGGTGATTAATTGAATCCAGATCTAAATCAATTTGTGGTTCAATGTTTTTGAAGATAATGCAGAAAAAATATGTCTGCAGTGTAGCCCAGCAGTTCTTTGTCAGATCGTTTTTGAAGCTAATTAATGACATGCCCTATTATGCTGAGAGTAGCAGCATCAACACACACACAAAAAAAATCAATTAAAAATAAAACATGTTATCAGAGTTTTTTTCATGATTATTATGGCCATTACTTGCATGTGGAAATTACATAATTATAAATTTTTTTATTAGTGTTATCTCTCCACTCATTTCTAAAGGAAGTACATTGACAATTTTCAGGAAACTAGTAAGCAAAGTGCAGCCACATTTGTACCTCTCAATAACATTTAGAGAATGTTGTGGTGGTTTCACTTATTCACCAACATCTTCATTTCACATTTTGACCAAAGCACCACAAAATGAAAATTACCACCACGCGTCGCGTCTAATGCCTTTTCTCATCCCATAATTCTCCAAATCCTTTCAACGTGCATTCAGTTGTTCTCTGACGGCAGGAGCAGTGGCGCCTCTTCGCTTAGAGGAATAAAAAAAGAGAGAGGGAGGGATGAGTGGAAAGCAACCCACCTCAATCAAGAGGTCCATTCATAATTGAGGAGGGGAGAGATCTGTGCAGCAGGTCAAAAAACTCTACTGCATAATTGAGGAGCAGCTAAAGCTGGAGTGGCTCCATGGTGGCACTCTGCAGCCATAAAAAAGTTCCTGAGAGGCAGTGCATGTGTATGTTTGTGCATGTGTGTCTATGTGTGTATGCATTTGCACCTTGCCAGGTCTGTGACCCAACTAATCTTGAATGCACAGTGGAGAGTCTTTTAAACGGTACATTCTAGAGATCTTTCAAGCATTATGAGTGAGTTTACATGCACAAACTGACACAGAATATCCTTAATAGCTTGACAATGTCATGTAAATGCTTCAATTGGGTTCTGTTATCGAGTAAAGGTCATGAACGGTTTGAGCAAAACCCAGTTCGCACACCTAGATTTTTGCCTATTAGTTATCAGTTAACTATCAATAATCATAGTATTATTATTAGTAGTAGTAGAAGTAGTAGAAGTATTATTATTATTAGTATTATTATCAAAATACATTTACACAACTAAATAAATAAAGGACACAATCAGGTAGAAATAGCTCTTCAAAGATGACAATTGCTGGTTACCATTTTAATAGTGTACTGTCGAAGGCATTTTCTGTACATGATGTTGCACATTGTAGGGTTATTACATTTTAATTATTATAATATTATAATGAATATTATTATAATATAAATAATGTTTTTTATTGTAGTAATGCTGGCCTTCTTTTTTGTCGAAAGAAAGAAAGAAAGAAAGAAAGAAAGAAAGAAAGAAAGAAAGAAAGAAAGAAAGAAAGAAAGAAAGAAAGAAAAAGAAAGAAAGAAAGAAAGAAAGAAAGAAAGAAAGAAAGAAAGAAAGAAAGAAAGAAAGAAAGAAAGAAAGAAAGAAAGAAAGAAAGAAAGAAAGAAATGTGGTGATAATGATGGATTGTTAGTCATTTCATTTATTTAAGTACGACACAACTTAGCATTTTACTGCGCCATTTATATCTCAGTTGGCAAGAATGATTTCAAATGCCAAATCTGTCTTCTGAGCAGACGCTCTTTTGGAAGATGCCATTTCTCATGACTGCAGAGTGATGTTTTTTTTCTTTTTCTGGGAGCTTGTGGATGCCCTGTGTTTGACCCTGAAGAGTTGAGTCATGTCTGTTGGTCTTCTTCTTCTGAGAGGCTTGGAGAGCCTCCCTCACCCTTTCACAGCAATGTCACCTGTGCTCGAGAAAGCGAAAGTTCAGCTTTTGCTACAAGCGGTGAGTCAGTTTCCCTGACACCTTCACCACGCTGTTAAATTATGGATTTGCATTCCTCTTCCTCAGATGCCTAAGTGACTCTGCACCAGCAAGCCAGTAAATACATCTCCTGTTTCTGGGAGTTTCTGCCAAAAAGAGAGGCAAGGAAAGTTGTCAGGAGGTGGAGGGGAATTTCCATACAGCGCAATTGGCTGTCAGAATTGGCTGTCAGTTTTTTTTTCTCTCTCCCCCAATCCCTTCTTACTTCCAGAATTGAACCCAGTCACACATTTGCAGAGGGTTAACTCGACAGAAAACTCTTTGGATGCAGTTCCTGAAAGGTTTCTGTCATGCATATGTAGTCATGACAGGGATGAAATTTAAATGTGTGTGTGTATAGGGGGGCACACATGGGGGCGTGTGTGTGCTGGTGTGTGACTGCAGTCAGGCCACTCTGTGTGCTGACATGTCCCTCTAGCCTCTCACTCCATCCAGATGCCTCCAGTAGTGCATATTTATACATACATTACAATCAGGACTGAAACAAGTCTTCAGCAAAAAGCCACAGGAGTTAGCACTCTCAGTCCCCTTAGGGAACAGCTAGTGTCCTGTCTGTCTCTACATGTCCACTCAGATACGTCGGACCACTACTTTGCAAATATATTCACAACTCTGTCAATTCTCAGTTTACTGAAGTTTTAGTTGCCCTGTTGATTCTGTGGAGTCAGCTGAGGCTCAGGAATGAATGCAAGACTAAACTTAGTAACCTGGACTATGAAATAGTCTTGTTGACCATATACCAAGAATTTGAGTGTTTCATTATAATTATTATTAGTAGTAGTAGTAGCATTAAATTATCTTAATTAAGTTACAGAGAAGTCATGGAAATGTCTTAAGTTAAGACAAGACATCACAAAAGAATAGGGTAAAATGTTAACTAACAGATAATCACCATACTTCCTCAGTTGATTTATAACAGTATGTATTAAGTTTTGTAAAACAAGTTTTATGAAATGCTAGGTTTAAATTCACATATAAGGCAATACTTAAATGTGGAATTGTGTACAATTCTAGAACATAAATCTGAACATTGGTTAAAGACAGATTCAAAATGTAAGTTTAATTTTGTTGACATTGTAGAGGGAAAAAACAGCCTTTAAATATATATATATATATATATATATATATATATATATATATATATATATATATATATATATTGTAATTACAATTTACTGCAATCTACAGACACAAATAAAGTAATAAAAATAAATAAATAAAAAACTGTATGTTTTATTTCCACTAGTCTTGAAAGCAAATATGTTACGGAAGCAAAATTTTAAAACTGACTATTATGTGATTGGTAACCATGTTCAGTTGAAGGTTTTCACCATTTTTACTTTTTTTAATAAATGCATGAAAAAGCTCTATGGAATGGAATTATTTTTAAAAAATCCTTATTCAATGAATGACTGGAAAGGCCATGAATATTCTTGGTCATTTTAATAGATTGATATGGGGGGAAATGCCATACTTTTGACTCAATTTTCAATGTGTGTGTGTGTGAATTTTATGTTTTTATGAGCGTCGCAAACTGGCTGTTCCTTGAGTCATGGCTCTGCACGTAAACTATTGATTTATTTTGGCAATGCAACACCAGTCATAATTAGGGCTTTGTTGTGAAATAAGATGCTTCTCTCTGACAATGTGTCCCTTCAGCTAAATAAATAAATAAAACAAACAAATAAATAAATAAAACATTGTTATATCTGATACCCTCCCAGCTTGTTCAGAATAGTTCTGTCAAAATTGTCTCCTACCAGCCTAAACTGCATGTGTCATTAAGAGTGAGAATGCTTTTATTCATCAGTTGCTCATCATGCACAATGACTAATAAGAAAAAAACACATATGCATATTTACACAAATAACACTGTCTTGACATACAAATCCTGACCCTGTAGGTTAATGGGGAGTGAAGAAACAAAGAAAGAAAAAAGAGAAAGAAAGGGGGGAAAAATGTACAACTGTCATGACGACTCAAATCTGTTTTGACTCCTTCTGGCCCACAGAACTTTCTAAGAAGCATCTAATGCTTAAATGGGGTCAGGAGAAGGTTAAAAAGCGCTACATGAGCGCAGTCATGGATATTTCAACTGCTGACTTGAAAATACTTGCAGCGTTCATGAGGGAGGTGGCTCGTGTCACATCCTTTTCGCTTTCCTGCCGCTGAGCAGCACTTGCCCTCACAACCACAGGATTTTAGCCTCTGTGTTGGGTGGATATGAATACCCCCCTCAACACACGGATGTCTCTGTAGTGTAATGCTCACAGCAAATGTTCTATGCAGAAGCTATAGTTACCATAATGTCTTTTCAAAGCATGCTGAAAATATGCAGGATTTGAGGTAACGGTTTAGTGCTGCTGATGATGATGATGACTTTCTCAATTGGTTGACACATATTTGTATTTATTATTATTAATATTATTATTTCTCTGTAGATTTTGACAATATAACTATTTTGACAACATAATATGAATTGAATGATAGGTGTGTATTAACAAAGACAACAAAAAAAAGTTTGTCTTGCTAAGGCTAATGTTTTGTGTGTACACAATTACATACAATTTACACTCAGTACATTGAGTTTATTGATGGCAAAAGTCTGGAATAGAATCCTTATACAAACTGTCTTCACATTAAATAAATCATTTCCACACCGTATTTATTATTTTACTTTTATGTTGTTATTGTTATTATTACTTAAATGTAGTAATTTATATTTTTATGATGGGATTTTATATATTTTAAGATTCTAAGTCTATAGGACTATACTAAGAGCAAAACTTTAAAATGTGTATACATAAAATCAATTAAAAATGTGCAAAAGTAAAACTACGTGTGAGAGAGAGAGAGAGAGAGAGAGAGAGAGAGAGATTGCCCACATTTCTTTTACAATATATATATATATATATATATCGGGGGTTTTTTCTGTTACATTAATATTTAAGGGTGTTATATACATCATACAGCTCTAGAAGTGTATTTATTTCGGCAAAACAGTTTTACATGTGGTAAGAGCCTCAGTGAATCAGGAGAATAGCTCCATTAATCAACAAAAGGTTATTCTTGCCATTTTTCAATGTCTATAAATTAATTAATATAACACTTTTACAAGAAACTCTTTTAACATTGTCTTTAACATATTCTTTAAACGTATATACTGATACTAGTATGCTCTCTGTTCTTAGTTTGAGCTTGTGTGTGTTCTTGTATTTATTTTACAAGAAGCATTGTGATGAGTGCATCCTAAACCAGTCTCTAAAGAAAATCTGGGTTCCGCTCAATTGTCCTCTCCTGGTGCAATTCAGAGTGAATTTCCTAACAATAGCTTCAGCGCTCCAAACTTCTCTTTCCCTGTCCGTCACAGTTTCTAAACAGGCACATCTGGTCCAAGCTTGAGGAGCAATAAACATACAAACGACAAGCACACGGACAAGATTAGCAATGAGGAAGTTGTTAGTCACGGTGTGTCCCACAATAGCCTACTGCTCTATCTTTTCTGCTACACTGTCCCGGCTGCACCCTAATATTATATACACATTTAACAGAGAGCGATAAAAAATATAAGATGAATACATGTTATAGGTCCTTTACAAATTAGAAACATGACCTTATTTATTTACTTTTGGTGGTCACAACATTTAGTTCTCATTGTACAGTTCACATGTCTGTTTTTGGAATTCTAATAGGAATTGCAATTTGCAGAATCGGGGCAAGTATTTGAAGTGCCCACATCTCTTTTAAAAGATTCCTCTGATAAACACCTTGGAATGGAAATCACGTCTTTCATATTAAGGGATGATGGGACATAATTTAACTCACCGTCTATGTGTAGTTTGTTTGCGTCACTCACTGGTATTTTATAATGCTTGTTTATTTATTTCTATATTATATGCTAACATACAAATCTCTGTTTGCTTTTCTTTCTAATGAAGTAGATTTTGTTGAAGTGCACTCTACTCTTCCACTACTCCAGTAGATGTTGACTATTCATATTGATGATGACTGGAAGTAGTTAGAGGGAAAATAGCTTGAACTCTCTGACTGCCTCACAATCAATTCTATGCTCTTGTCGCATATCCTCATGGTTGTAGTCTTTTGCTTTGAGGCTGTTTATTGCACTGCCAACTTGTACAACATATCTGCAGAAAAACAGCAGAATTGATTTTAAATGTAGAAAAGAAAAATCATTTAAATGTCAAGCCCCATTTTTTCAGTTCAGTAATCTTAATCATTTTTATTATGAGTAATTATCAAATAATACATTACAAGGGGAAAAAGTAATTATTCAAATGTTTTGGACATAACACATTATTAAACATTGGTTGTGTAAAATATTCTGCATTCTCTGAAAGATAATGATACAATTTATCTAACCTGTCAAATAGCTCAAATTAAACAAATGGTTGAGTACAATATTTAAACATATTTGTGCCATTAAGGAGGCTTACCTCAAACCTCCGGGGGTTTTTTAACACTAATTTTTATTCAATTATAAGACGGTCATGAGTCAGATGTGGAAGCATTTTAAATAATATATAGCAGTGTTGGACAATCAGATGTATTTCATTTTATGAGCCAATCATTTAATATTTGTTCTCTCTCTCATATTTTATGAGACATGTTTTACCGTTAACATTCTTGTGGTATAATAGAATTGAGATTGAGAAATCAGAAATTTTATAAGAAGCTCAGTAGGTACGAAATGTCAGCAACACTTGAGTATGCTCTGGAGTATGGCTGCCGTGGAAAGAGAAGATTTGTTGTAATTGTTTGAAGGAATGTGCCAAATAACTATATGTAAAACTTCAAGTCAAATAAAAGAAAAATGCGGCATAATAATTAGTCCTTTACAAAGTAAGTTTTTCATGGCAGGAAATAAGAGATATTTATCGCAGTTGTACCCTTAAAAAAGATGGAACATGATGAGCCCTTTCTAGATGACTCGGAGAATCAAATTGCTGTAAAAGTCCCAAAAGAGGCATGTTTTGAAGAACCCTAAGTGCGTAACTTCCTAAAAGCTGTTCCCAGACCAGTGCAGGCGGGCGCATCTTTCATCAACAGGGTGATAATAACCAGACTGGTGCGAGACGGCGTCCCCCTGGAGAGCCCACACTGATTGATTCAGGAAAATGTTTAAACAGATGATACCTGAGGGGACGCAAATAAATTGTGGTGTGGGTTCTTATTTGTGGAAGGGATCAATACCATTCGAAATGAGTTTGGGACCCTGTGTGCCTTGTCTAGTGGTTTAATATAGAGGAGGTGAAGTGTCTGCATCGGACAGAGAGAAAGTGCACTCAGACCCATCCTAAAGGGCACCAATCAAATCTGTGTTTTACAGGGAGTCAATCATCAGCCGTGCTTTTATTTGAGACCGTAAGCTGCAGCAACTTATTTGAAGTTGTGGTATCAAAACTTATTCTGCTGCGATTTATGAACAAACAGGTTTCTGGTTGGTCAGGGTGCTTGCAATTTTTTTCACTCCCCTGAGAGTATGCCTGAAAACTTGTATGTGTGTGTTTTTTGTTGAAAGATAGGACAGTAATGGATCAGATTACATCTCGCTGAAGTGGACCGGCTGTTTTTATTTGCCTTTGCACACAGCTAACATCTGCTATCTGTGTGCCCAGTTGAGTTGATGTTTTCCCCTATTTGTGTGCATGTTCTGTTTCTTACTGCAGAAATCTCCGAGATTTTCAAATCAGAGAGAGAAAAGAAAAAAAAAATCAGAATTGCTCTGGTCATGTATCATAGTCAATAAAATATTTGATGATGTGTTGAATAATTAATCAAATTAAAAGCATATGTGCATTTTCTGTATATATGTATATTTGATGTAAAATCATTAATTAAAATTAAAAGATAACTGAAAGACATTCAACTATTGTTGCAGATAATAAAAAAAAGTGGATTTAGAAGTCAATATATTGTTTATTTCAGTGTTCAATTCTTTAAATAATTGTTTCTCTATGTACACATGCACATCAATTATTTTCAGTGTCTCAGATTTAAGTGGCACATTTTTATAAATACTTTAAAAGATGCATTAGTGGTAATAGCAGCTGGATCGGAACTGACCTTGGATTCACAAAAACACAAAGGTAGTAGTTGAGCTCAAATTTCTCAGATGGTTTGAAAAAAAAAAACTATTACAGAATTTTAGTGTGGGTCAGCAAGTATATTTTTGATATATTATTAACACTCATTTTCTGATTTCACTATTGACTCAATGTTCTGTATTTGTTCATTTCAGAGGTGAATCTCTGTTTGACAACACAGCATTCTGAGCATTAAGCGCAAACCACAAAGGCAAATGTATTTCTGTTGTTTATTAATGTTGTTGGTGTTTTTAACTTTTTTCCTAAGACCACTTTCATGATCCGATTTAACCTGCCTGTTGTCGAACAAAAAAAGACAGTATTGATTTTTTTTTTATAACCAGTCGCTGTCCTTTCCTCATGTAGAAATGGGTCACACTTTAGCTGAAAAGTTGGTGTCAAAATTTGTCACTTAGTTTGTGTTCAGTGCTTATAGTGCGCTCCAGGCTGTTCCCTCTTTCACACACATTCAGACATGATGAGTATCAATAATTCATGGGGACTCGTGCTGACCTCGCCTGTAGTGACCTCTGTCATGTCCTGCCTGCTGCTACTTTATAAATAAACATCTGTTCATGTCGTGTGTGTATGTTTGTGTGTGTGTGTGTGCGTGTGTATACAGCAGCCTCTCGTTTGGAAGCCCACCATATTCCCTGTACAGTGCACTTTTGTTTCAGCTGCCTTTTTATCGTAAATTTAAAAATTAGTTTTTGTCTTCGATCTTTTGCAATAAAGGAGTTTGGTGTCAGGGTATTCTAAGTTTCTGATCTGAAAACTTCGTCGACAGTCCAAAAAGACTGTCCCTTGAGGGTGTAAAAACAACTCACCCTAAATGATTTGGATAAGATTATATTGGGACTTACCTATCCACATCTACGTCCACACACTTTCAATAGATCTGTTTATGTGTCTATGTGCTTGTTAAGTTTATGCCCGTGTTCTCTCATATTCTTAAATGACACACAATGCCATTTGTACATTACAATGCAAATGAACACATGGCTACCATTTAAGCTCACAGCCAATCAACTTTAATTGGTTGAGATCATTACAGAAAGTTTTTTTGTTTTTGTTTTTTTGTTTTTAACTGTAATTTTAATTAAGTGTAATCTAAAACTTGGGGAACAAAGTTAACCTTAAGGATGCACACCTGCAACACATATTTAAAAAAAAAAACAAAAAAACACTAGACTAGACCTGTATGATCGCTTGCCAGTGATTTGAGTTTAAATTTCTGTTCTCAGCTTTCTTAAGCCTCATTTTAATTGCTTGTTTTATTGACAGAACAAAGTTGTACAAGAAAAAAAGTGTACAATATGAAGGACAGCTTTGTTTAGTATATTCTTCAGTTCAACTTCTTCAGTTCAAACAAGTTGAAAGCACTACAAAGTGCTTTAATGAGAGTTAATGTTCTAATGTTCATTTAACAATAATTCTATCAAGAAATGAATCCAATTAAATTAACAGAAATGAATCAATACATAAAATAAACAGTAAATTAATTGAAATTCTCAACAATTCTGTAGCGTCTACATACACAGTTTACACACCATAGTTCTTTAAAACATTGTAAAGTCTCCACACATCCTCAATGTTCATGTCCACGTGCACTTACAATAGAACATTAGGCATGCAGAGGCAGTCACCCTTGTGCAATTAATGGCAATTAAAGTTATACTTTTATGATGCCTTCTACTTCTACAGGAGTAATTGCTTTTTAGAGCTTTCAATTCGATAACTGTCTTTTTATAGTGGCCCACGTTCTGAGGGATTCCCAAAAACATGCTTTTTAAAAGAGTTTACATGTACATAATGGATTAATAGCTGGTGTTTGGTCAGTAGCCAAATGGCTCTCCCTTCTTCAGTTTTTTTTTTTTTTCAGGGTTCCCCTTATACACATATAACTGAGCTTTTTAAAATGTACTGAGGACAGTCAGTACTGCCTAAAAGATGAGAATCAGCACTTTTATTTTAATAATTAAAAATATACCAGCAGTCTCTGTGTCCTACTTTTTGTGTGTGTGTATTTTTAGGCCTGTCAATTTGACATGTTAATGTAGTGTGATTAATTTTTAAAATACAATTAATCGTGTCCCCTGACCCGTATGTAAAATCTGTAATAACTGATTGCACACACAATCAGCACAGCCCTGGTGCTAGTACACCGTAGCTTGGGAAACTATACTTACAGAGAGTTTTAACCTTGATGTTTTCTTTCATTCTTGCTCTGGACTTTCTCTTTCTTTCATCACACTCATAAGCTGACTCCAGAACTAATGTTCATTCATTCACTCAGTGTATCCATAGCCAGGGATTCATTTACATCCACAGTTTAATTCTCTCCTTAGCTCTCTGTGGATTATTTTTATGTATGTGTTGTTGTTGTTGTTGACACTTCTAATAAATATGGTAAAAAAATACTTAAGATTCAGGTATTTTTTATTGAATTTGAAAGAAAGAAAGAAAGAAAGAAAGAAAGAAAGAAAGAAAGAAAGAAAGAAAGAAAGAAAGAGTTGCAATTTAGCCTAAATTAGGGGGACCAAATGTTGATTTGTAGTTATTGCAAACATTTCCTTTGAATTTAAGAAAACAAATATGTTTGAATTTTTTTTCTTAAAATAACTAAAATAAAAAGGTATTTAATAGTTATTTTAAAGTTACTATGGAATCAAAATGGACAATTTCTATGTTTAATGGAATATTGCAGTATTTGTTATAAATGATTTATCCATGCACATCATTATTCTTGTTTTTATTCATGTGCCCTTGTAATATTTATTCAAATTATCTTTGCCTTCCTCTTGCAATGGCATCTCTTCTCCAATTACTTCACTAGTTTTTGTGTAGTCTGGTATGCAACAGTTTTCTGGACAAATCATGCAATAAAACGAAAATGTATTATTATTGTGATTACACTACAATTAGCTCTCATTTGTTAACATATATTAACTAACATGAACTAACAATGAGCAATACATTTGTTACAGTATTTATTAATCTTTGTTAATGCTAGTTAATACAAATCCAGCTGTTCATTGATTGTTCATGTTAGTTCACAGTGCATTAACTAATGTTAGAAAATACAACATTTATTGTTTTATAATGTATTAGTACATTTTGAAATTAAGATTAAGATTAATGCTGCAGAAGTATTGTTAATTCTTAGTTGTTGATAACTAAAGTAGTTAACTAATAAAACCTTACTGTAAAGTGTTACCATTATTATTATTAGTATTATTAGTATTATTACCGATCCAATGAGCATTCATAAAATACCATATTTTTTGGTTTCCTCAGGTTCTTTACCATAATTATTCTGGCAGCTCCATAACACCATTTCAAATTTGTTTGTTTTGATAGTCACTGGAACAATTATAGATGGGTCTGGAAGTTAGCTCTTCCTAACTCATTCTCTCTCTATTTTTGCCTGTTTCTTTCATTTTGATTGAGGCAGCCTCCACCTCTTTTAGTCACGCAAATATAGTGAATCCAATGGATTAGGATGAGGCAGCTGGGCTTCCATGAGTGTGACCAGCTACCTGAATTGAGACATCTGCTTTGGAGACAATTTGATGGGAGATGAAACACGTAGCAATAGGTGCTTCAACGTGGTAGTGTTTTTCATTTAATCTTTGAGCTGCTCACACAAAAAATGCAGCACAGCATTGCATGAAAACATGTTACTTTTAGCTTTTATATGTTTACGATATATTGTCTCGAAACATAGAACTGTTATTTTTGATTGTTTTTTAGTAATCTATTAGTATTGAGTAACTTTGGCATCTCTGTGTGTGTGTGTGTGTGTGTGTTTGTGTGTGTTTCTTTACACAGTGCTGACACTGCAGTCCTGTGTTGCTGGAGTTTATTGTTGCAGCCTACTGAATAGAGACACACAGTTTTAGGGAAAGAGAATTGCTCAGGTATTCCCCTGAGAGGAGCGATAAATACACAGAGATGGACCGAGGGAGTATGAAGTGAAATATAATAGACTTGGCCAACGGTTCTTTTCTTAGGACTTCGGTTAAGCATGCTGAAGGTGTTCCCAGCAAGGACACATGTTGCTGTACGCTGACTGCTTCAATAAAGATACCTTGCAAACCTCTAAAGCCACCTCCGTCACAACCGTTTCCCACTTTTCACAGACATTTGTCTCCTTTTAAAACATTGTGTTGGGGATTGAGACACAATATTCTCGAATTCATCACAAATCTCTTGCTGACAGTCACATATAGTTTTATTAGCGTTAGGAGGGCAGGTGCTGGCATGTGAACACTTTCATCTCCCATTCAAAAACACCTTCAGCCCCTTTAAATGATGTGCGCTGTCAGCAGCCTATTGATTTTATATTGCAGATATGAAGTCTTCAGGTGTTCAAGGTTGACAAGGACGACTGTGAGCTGCCAAGTCCAATATTAGTCAACATATCATCAAAGGGTGCGCTACCTCATCAGCCAATCACAGTGCTCTTTCAAGAGGCACTTTGCAGGAGTGAAAAGTAAAAAAAAAAAAAAAATGTTCTGGGCAAATTACATTCACAAAAATTTCGGAGAGAGAGAAGCGATGCTCGTTAAAGCCACTCAAGCAGGTGAAAAACTATCTTTGGCATGAGCTTATAAAATCAGCATCTACTGTATATGCCAATGATTGAATGGAAAATTTACAGGAAAATGGCTGGTTTGTCAGGGATGGTTTAGAGTGGCACCGTCTTTGACATGGCACACACAATCATTCCTATCCGAGCACCAGTGCTGAAGCATTTCTAGCCCTGACATTTGCACACACTTACAATTTTGTCATGCTGCTTAAGGGTTTTTTCTAGATTTTTAATGTATAACTTTTTTGAGATCGAAAAAAATCAAACATAGCACCTCCGCTGAAGAAGGGTTGGGTTTTGATCACTCATCCCACACACTTTCCATTATATATTAAAGTGTGCATGAATGCATTTTCTGTTTGTACAAACCTATTCAAGAGGCATTGTAACTGTAAATCTTTGAAGTGTATAGAAATGGAAACAAGTAACATAAACAATAAAAAAAAAAAAAAATAGTTGTGCAAAGTCAAAGAATGCCAGCATCCATGTGAGGAACTCCTGCACTTACCTTTGTTTGAAGTTCCAGGTGTTTTTCTGCAGGATGTAATGAGTCCTGCGTGTACAACGTGGAAAGAAAAGCGCAAACAGGCAAAGTGGGTTTGTTAGCAGAGCGAGTTTTGTCACAGAGTGGGTGCTGACAGAGTGTAGGGGGTTGCGTGGCTGAATTGGCGATGGTGACGCATCATTAGCTTAGTGGGGTGAAATAATAGTGTGCACCACTGTTCCTTCAGCTTTGTTTAGCGTGGCGTCCTAGCCTCCCGGGATGCAACATGGAGAAATAGGTGTTTCTCTCTCTACCGAGCGAATGTTTGCAGCCCTAACAAGACACCCAGGAATAGGAGTTTTATACGCAGCACAAGCCAAGCACATTCCGGGGGCCCAGAGAGCCTCAGCGGCTCCTACTTGCTCCCCTGACACCGCGATTGATGCTCCAGTTACTTTCCTTTGCTTGAAACCTTCTACAAGAACAGCTGTCCCTGTATGAGCTTTATTTGCTTAAAACTAGTTCAAAAACACAAACATGACCTTAAATCATTTAAATAGCCTTAAATTGCTACCAAACAAGTTTGTTTGACACTCATTTGCTTCGGTCAAAGTGAAATAATCCATTATAGTGGCACATGATATGAAGCTAAGCTTAAGTGGTGCTATGCTGGGAATATAACATGCGCAAAAGACCAGTACGCGTTGCCTGTTCCTCTTTTTTATACATTTAATTTGCAACCCGTGCTCACCGGAAATATGTGCCTTTGGCGACATTTCTGTAAAATTATATTACATTGCTTTTTGCACTTTTCGAGACACTCTCAAAGTTGAATGTCCTGTGAGTGGCGGTACAATCGCTTTAAACTTTATTTGAAACAGATGAACGTGAATCTTGCAACGTTTATTGCAATCGTGACAGTTCGTAAAGTAAATGTCTGGTGTGTGGCTCTCTTCAAGCACTTAACATCACAAGTGCAATGCTGTACCAGATGAGCTACCAGGCAAGTTTACTATGTCAAAAAAGCCATACATATGGATTTGGTTATGTGATGCAAACGTCAAAATGTATTCGTTTACAAATTAGGCAGTATGGGAAAAGTGTTTTGAGGTCATAATATAAAAAGTAAAAGGAACCACATGAAAATCATTAATCTGTATTAGTCTTTATTAATCCATAATCTTTGTACTGTACTGTACTGTAATCATAATTTGTTATGGAAATACAAGTTGTTGGTGTTTTACCTCCTCTTGTGTTTATTACAGCTGGAAAGTGCAGTAGGTACATTTTGCAGAAATGTAGGTAGAGGCACATATTTCCACTGAGCCTGGGCTGTCAATTTGATGGTTAATACAGTGTCTTTTTCATTCTGGAATAATTTAGCTAATCATTGATTCTCCTCCTTGACGAACCCTTTGTCACAAAGGCTCTAACACTGTGAGATACAATTATATGCACAATCTAAGACTTTTATCGAGAAGCAGCTTAAACAGTGACTGTGTTAACAGTGAGCGCTAATCTGCGTGTGTGTATGTGCGTGTGTGTGTGTGTGTTTGTTGACAGTGTCACTGTCAGATGAGGGATGATTCCAATGCAGCTGTAGGGAAGGAATCTCCATATCTCAATCTTAGTGACATCCCTGGTTCAACATCCGTCACATCTGTGTAGCACAAGCACTCACTGGCAGATACACGCATGACACAAATCATATTTTTTTATGATTTCCTTCTCCACATATAAAATTTTGGGCGAATTCATTAAACAGTTCTGCCACTTCCGCTTTATTCACTAGCCACAACATTTTGGACATTTCTTATCAGTTTTGGCACAGTAATTCATCAAATTTTGATCAGATGATGAAGAGCAGACACGTTTTAAGACACGTGGCCATAGATAAATTATCTTTCTTTTAGATTGTATTGTGATGTCTAGATAATGGTGGAGTGAGGCTGTACAGTCTCAAATTCCAGCAGTTCATGGCAGTCTGGTGCATCATCTGCAACTTAGCGCTCAGAACATGGCTAACAAGAAGGAGAATTGCGTTGTGAAATTGCAATCAGCACTATTTGGCAGATTGCACCATAACCTTGTTTGCCTAATTCCTTATTCATACTTTGTGAATTTCCCTCTCAGTATCTCACACACTTGTGCACTCACTAAGGCCCCATTTACCCCATTGCGAAATTGCCATTTTGGATCATAGACTGATTGGATAGCTATAGTGAAAACATTATATGCAACCAAGATGCATTAATGATACACTTGAAACTGGTTGTTCAAACCTTAAGGGAGGTGGTCTGAGACACATCTCAGTGTCAGTGTCAGCAACATCTCGATATCTTTCCATCATCTTCATATTTTGCTTGAGAGACGTGCACAGTTGTCATGGCAAGCTTCACTTATATTCTTAGGCATCCGCTGTCAGCTTTTTCTGACCAAACACGATTTGTCCCCAAAATGAAAATGTATCCTAGGTGAAGTTCATCCATCCGAGAGTAACTAGGAGGACTTGTTAGGAAAAATAGGTTTTGGTAGAAGACCTCAATTATTTATTGTAGTTTATTGTATTGATCAACTGAGATCAGTCTTTTAAAATTCAGAATGTGGCTTTTACATACCACAAATTTAAATACATAAAATCATTGCATTTTATTTATTGATCTCTTTAATTTAAAATTCTTATCAGATCTTGGCTGATTTTAGTATAATATGTAATGTATTAATGAACAAATATGTGAGCTTATATAGTATGGAGGTTTATTATTCTCACTTTCCCTGTTGTCTGTGTAAATCTGTTTTTCTGTAATCACTTTTTTTTTTTTTTTACATTTGCGTATAAAGCTGATTCATTTGGGCTGCAGATGACATGGTTGACCCAACAGGGTTTATATGGTTAAAATAACATTATGGCACAGTGTGGATCTCTGTGGGTCATCCTGTGCCTGCGAATAACAGCCTGTCTGTTGATTGATGCTTACAGGACCGTGTTATAATGAATAGGTTGGCTAAGTGAGCCATTTTCTCAAATAAGAAGTTTATTTTCAACCATTGACCTTGCCTTGTTGAATAATGCATGGCCAGGCAGGCTGATGTGTTTGAATGTGTGACAAGCTACTGAGAGGAGTTAATTTGTATTACACGCAAAAGGCCTCTGCTGTATTTAGTGAGTCCAGTGATGTGTCATCATCTGGAAATAAATCTTTGACACCTCCAGTCATTACAACCAACATATACCAATAATTACTCCCCCTCTCCTCCCCCTGGCCACAGCTTTCAGTTCACATTTTGCACAGTTTTGAGCGGTCTATTCACATAAGTCGGTCTTTCAAATCTACGGCATTTAAACATCCTGTCATTAGCCATGCCAGAGCTACGCGGCGGTCTCCAAGGCCCTGCTGTACAGTAACCATGGCAGCATCCAGCCTCCTTGAGAAGATTCCCTATTGGTTCTTATTCAAACCCCGTCCCAGCATGCCTCACTCAAGAGCTATGCAGAGCAAACGGAGGTATGATTAGCTCTCTGTGTGCTAGTGATGGAAGTACAAGTTTGAGACAATTACTCAGCTCAACTTCACGATAAGTCCTTCTCTCTGGGTTCCTGTGCACCGTGCGCTTCACAGATTTTGATTAGTGGCTATCAGCAGCCAAAGCAGAGGAAATTGCAGTATACCAAATTCGTCCAATAGCACATATTTATTTTGTTTTACATTGGTTTGTGAAGCAGGTAGCAGTTTAAACTGTCCAGCAGTTCTTTTTTATTTATTTTTATATACTAGTTTGTGGTTGTTTCGAAAGTTAATTGATTATAAAAGGTTATTGAAAATTGCCTGATTAAAGACATGAACACGTTAAGTTAATTTTAATGAGCCCCAATGAATGTAATGGCAGGGGTTTCAGTAGTTCTTGGTTTTTTCACTTATATGAAGCATTGTTTTTTTACTAGTGAAAAGTTTAATGTAATGCGTATCGAATTCCTCTTTCTGCCCAACACGCGCCATGTTTCTATCCCGTACAGATAAGAAAAGAAAAGCGTGTACAAATATAACTTCATCACTGAATTTAATTGGCCACAACTAGTGTGTTGTGTGTAACGCGTTACAAAGTAACGCGTTACAGTAACGTAACTACTTTTTCGGGGAAAAAAGTAGTGTAACGCACTACTACTGAAAATTTGGTAGCGAAACTTAGTTCCTTTTTCAATTCGGCGAAACGTTACTTTTCCCAGGGACAGATTTGACAGCGATCTCCGTCATTTGACAGATTTGACAGCGATCGCCATCTCGTAGTGAACGGCTTCAGAGAGAAATGCACATAATAGATTACATAATCAGAGAGTAGCCTATTTCTTTTCGTTTTGAATTGTTTCGTTTAAAGACATTTCAAGCTTTCTATATAGGGATATATTTTTATCATTCTCATTTATTAAATCCAGGCAATTGGTTGATAAAAAATTGATTAAAATTAAGATACAATTTATACAAAACGAAATTCACTTTAAAGAAAGGCTTTCTTCAAAACAAAACTTAATGAAGTGGTCAAAATCATGTCTGACCCACTCAATGTCTCCCGATATATTGCGCATCCATCTTACTCATGCTGTTCACTTTTCATAATCAACATAGATGAAAAAAAAAAAACATTATAATATTTTTAAAAATATGAAACTAAATGCGCTTATTTAATGGCTACAACACGTATAGTAGGCCTAGACTCTCTATTTGTACAAATTGCTACACATTCATTTAATTCTGAATTTTGCACACATAAGTTGAAAGGCATTTGTTTACGTGCATAGTAAAACATATCTGCAACATTTATCAAGTTCACGGATAATTGTGCGTGCATTTATTAATCATTATGATACTAAAATCATAATAAAGTAGGCTATACAATGTACAAAAAATCAGATGATCCCAGAATATGAACGCAACGTGTTTAATTACACGTTAAGCATTTTCCTCCCATATAAAACCATTAAAAGAACGCTTAATTTGGCTTAATGCCGATTAGAATGTGCCCTTATTATGTCGAAATAACAAGATAAGTTTTCTTTTTTTTTTTTCTTTACCATGCGGTTCAAGACTTCCATAGAATACAGCCTGAATATAATTGCTTCCAGAAATTATTTTTGGGGGTGCTAACGGGGAGCTTTGGTTTTTCTTGGGGGCTTTCTTTCTAGCCCCTCCCTAGCGCCGCCCATGCATATGACTATCCATAAAAGGGGTGATGAACTGAGAAATCAAATTTTCCTTGAGCTTTTGACATCTAGGAGGTCATCAAATTATAAGAGTATCCTGTAAGTTTCAGAACTGAAAACGTCCTTGTTAGTCCAATAAAAGCTTTTATTGACACCAGGCTCAGCAAACGACTCGTTTTTCAAATTGGGGAACTATGACGACAAAGAGGATAAAACACCACCCCCGCAGAAGAAGATCAACGCCTACTTCAACGCGGCCGGTTTAGCCCCGCCCACCGATTCGCGCATTACACGAAACTCATTATAATATGCAAAACTGATATCCACTCACAGCAGTGGGCGTTTACTTCCAAGTCTTCAATGCGAGACGCCCATAAAAACCGAGCGTTTTTGAGCTAGGCTCAAAACTAGGGTAGAAAATAGCCTATTACTTATTCATTTTGATGTTTTTGAATGTAAAAACCAAGCGAACGTCATAAGTTGACCTCAGACAACAATATAAAACAATTTAAAAAGCCAGTTCATGACCCCTTTAACGGGCATTTCTTCATAAATATAATTTTTTTTTGATATATGCATTTATGGCATTATATATGGCACTATGCATAGTAGAACTTTATGTAGGCCTACACATTTAGGAACAGATATTGGGATCTGCCAAAGTCAAGCAACATAAAAGTAATGTAAAAGTAACGAGTAACGTAAAAAGTTACTTTCCATATGGGGTAACTAAGTAAAGTAACGGATTACTTTTTTTTTAAGAAGTAATGAGTTACACTACTTTTTAAAAGTAACTTCCCCAACACTGGCCACAACACAGGAAGTTGAATTAGCATTTGAATTAGGATTTCAGGTAGATGATTTGCAAATCAAGGAAATTCAACAAAGGTAATGCATTCTCGGAAAATAAATGTTTTTCCACCTTGGTCCAAAAATAAAATAGATAGATAGATCTAGGCAGCAACGGACGACTGCAGCAGATAATCAAAAAGTGTTGGGTAACTTTGCAGTCACAAATAATCACAATAGAAAAATAAATGCAAAATGAGACCTCGTCTGGAGTTCTTAAAGTGTCTTTTATATTGGAGTTGTGCAAGCTAGTTTGAAGTCCAAGGAGTCAACTCCACTAATTAAGGATGTGAGAGAAGTAAGTCAGAAGATCACTGGAGATGTTGTGAAGAAGTGAGGATGGAAACAAAAAAACAGGTCATTACATGAAGCTTGGTGAGAAACTGGAGCGTCTCATCTGAGATGGTATGAAGCAAGGTGACACGGCCAGGCTGTGGGTCGCGTCAGGGGTGTTTGAGAACTGCTTTCAAAGTGGGTCATAAAGTGTTTTAAAGAAAGTGTGGTTTGCAGAGGTTAGAGAACAGAAGTGATGATTTAGGAATGGATGTATGGTGTACTCATTTTATGTCAGAGGCGAATTTACATAATTTTCTTATTTTATAGTTATGCTAAATGTGTTACGCTCATACCCGTGCCGTGTCTTATCTTCAAGGTATACTGAATCGAAAACAAAAGAAAGCCAAATACTTGCATCTAAAGTAATTTATTTGAACTGAAAAAGAAAAATCATTTGGAGAGAATTCTTTGTGAAGCCTGACAGGGAGACCAGAACAATGAAGGCAATAGATTGTACGAGTGATGGGCAATTTGTATTACAAGGGTATAGGTCATATGATCAGCATGTCTTCGCTGTCCTCTGAATGGGCTTTAGTCCTGCACAAATGAGTTCAACTACTCTATGGACAGTAGGGGAAAGAGACAATGTAACATTAATGACTCATGAAAATGAATTAGTGGGGCAGAGAAAAAGCAATAACGGCAGAGAAAAGAATTAAAATAATTTTGCCTGTTTAAAAGGGCAGAAGGGAATGTAAAAATCGAAAGGCTGTTAAAAAGTGAAAAACGTGAAGCTCAGGCCAAGCTGAACAACGTGAGGTTGGCACAAAAAGGGAAGAGGGTGACATACAGAGAGGGAGAGAAAATTGCAAAAATAAAGCTTTGTGTTCTGAAAGACCTTTGCTACCTGTTGCAGATTCTTCTATCTGAAAAGATGGTGAAATCGGAGGGAAGAGTGGAAGGCTGCGGGTCACTTAGGAAATGAAAAGTCTGAAGTACAACCAAATATTAATAGTCCAGGACTGAGAGGAGGAAAATCAAAGTGGGAGGGAATGCACATTGAAGTAGAGACTAATGGGACGGGGTCTGAAGTGGATGTGAACCTGTTTCTCAGCTCTACTTTCTGCCTCCTCACACTCTACCCTCATATGACAGTAGCCAAACACAGCAAGCTTTCATCAGGCTTGATTCAAATTGAGCACCCTCCCATCAAGAGTGGCCATTCTTAATGCGTACTGTCCTTATGTTCAATATCTAATGGAAAAATAGCCCGCGCACAAGAAAATAGAGAGGGAGAGAGAGAGAAACATGTGTCTGTTTATATTTGAATATTGATTTTGTCCTTTTCTAACTTCCCTTGAACACATCAGGGTCCTTTTAACCAAAGAAAAACACAAATGTCAGAGGGTTAGAAAGGAAAGAAGAGTGGGAGAGAGGAATAGCGTGCAAGCGTGGAAAGTGTACATGCCGGGCTTGTAATTACAACAACGTGACATTAAATCAATGTGGATTAGAATGCATCGTCCACATTAGCCGTAGAGAGTGCATCTATTATGAGCTTTAATCAAAAAGTGACACATGTAAGAATGAGAAGCAACAGACAAAATTGCAGCCATAGTATTTATTAAGATAGCTTCCATTTGCCCTTGCATGCATCACACACTTTTAGTGTGTTATTATCAGACGATTGAAAATCAAATGGAAGTTTTCTGTTATTAATAATCATTAATACAATCTGTATCTTAGACTGAGTTTGGTAGTTCTACAATTTCTGCAATTTGATCTGGGTCAGATGTGTTTATATGGGTCCAGCATTTAAATTGATATTGCTAGGTGCATATTGCTAATATTGGAGTAGTAGTGTTATTGTGCGGAGCCCCAAAAGGGACGTGGTGGTGGTAAAAATTTGGGATGGGGGATTTATTTTTATTTTATTTTTTTGCATTCCCTCGCAAAACTTTTGCGTTCCCTTGCAAAGTTATTTGCGTTCCCATGCAAACCTGCTATGAGCTCGGACAGACACGTCCTGTTTAATATCCCTCTGGCAGTGTTTCAAACAGCTCTGTATGTTAACAATGAAGCATTTCATAGTGTTTGAACTTGGACTCAAATATAAAGAAATGCAGTCAGTGCTTAAAGGTTCTCTAAGCGATGTTGGGTGATGTCACTTCTTGTTGACATTCGAAGTATTGTCAAACAAAACGGAGGCTAGCTAGACCCTCCGTCCTCCTCATCCCGTCCCCTCCCCCTGCAGTTTTCAAGGTGTAATGTCGCCCAGTTAGATAAATGCTTTCATATAATGCAGAAAAAGAGAAACATTACCAGAAAAACACAATAAAGTGTTAAGTGAGCATAAAAAACGGCTCCATCGTATACAAATTTAGTCAAAGTTGTCTAGGGCTGGACGATATGGCCAACATTTATATCACGATATATTTCTTAATTTCGGTCGATACGATATAATTCCGATATCGATATGAACAGTATAAAAGCCTCAGGAAAAACTGCCAAGAACGCCCACAATGAATGTCTGTACTACAAACCTCCTCCTATAAAACTTTATAATATTTTAGAAATAAAAATGGTACAAATAAATTATCGTTAATATTTTATTTTTATTTAGCCTTTATACAGAAATTAAGAAATGTGAAATCACCGTCAAATAAACATAACTCAAATTATTAATATTAATATATTTAACTTTAAACTATAGGCTTACATTACATATTGATTATATTATGCTTTATATATTATTATATTATTATATGACATGCGCCCACTGCACAAATAGTTTCCCGCTGTTTGCACATAATAACTATTCTCCTACATTGATTCCTTATTTGTTTTAAACAGCAGAGTTAATATTTATCAATTATTTCTGGTGATAATTTGGAGACAATGAACATATGAACTGTTGTGCCGCTGCTTATCATGCAGTTAAAATACCCCTCCCTGCCATAGACTGTAAAAAATAAAAACAGTCGTCTGTAGTGGATGAGAGTCTGAAACAAGGACTGGTGGGACGTTGTCCTGCTCCACTTCACAGATGCTGAGTGAAATGAAATTCTACAATGAAAGGACGCTCATTTATACGACACTTTACTCAACAGCAAAAACAGCTCGTTCCGTGCGTCATACAAACACTATTTAAACGTCATTGCACATGCACAGTCCTTTCAGTTTCGGTTTTCAATCCGATCAAGTGTTTACATGTCCTCTCGATCGTATTAGAAAAGGAATAAACCACCGCTCTCTATTCGATCGAAAATTCATTCGGATCGAGCTCAATCGGATCGATTAAGGTGTTTAAATGAAGGCTTTTCAGTCCAATCGAGCCGTCAATCTGATTAGCCTACTAATGGATTATCTGGTTGCATGTAGCCCATGCCTGTAATGTATATTGAAATATTGGAAATGTGTTTAAACATCATATCACCGTTATTGAAAAAATATATATATCGTGATATATATATTGATATTGAATTATTGTCCAGCCCTAAAGTTGTCAATAGGCTATAAATGAACATTCAAATTCATAACAAACAGTTGGTGAAAACAATCATTCACACAAACTGTCGCCCTACTTTGAGTTTGCTTGATCATTTACAATAGAGATTGATAGCTAGCTGCTAGAAACATATGTTATATTCACCAAAGTTAGCGCTGACTGCATTGTTCTAGCTAATTATATCCTTGTGTTTGTTAGGCGAACATGAGTCCATTTAGAAAAAACAAACTGGATTTACCCACCTGTCCAGCAAAAACAGAGCTACCTGAATGTCGGATTGGAAGCCCTTCTGCCGGCGGAGATCTCGCCACCTTTCAAAGGCTTTTCCAATGTAAATTCGGGACTTCACGCGTTCCTTCTCCTTTTCCCTCTTCTTTGCATTTTTGCAATCTGTTCATCAGAACGTCGTCTCTTTGGTCGTGTGTCGGCCATATCAGATTTAAAGAGTTATAATTCTAACTTCCCTCTTCATGCTTCTCTCTCCTCCACACCCCCCTTCCGCGCACTAACCCCACCCCCAAACCCTTCTTGTCGGTTATTGGCTGGAACACTGTTTGTTTTGTTTCGTGGAGCGGGTTGCCCCAGTTTGTTTTTGTTGCTGTTTGTGGTGTCTACAGAGATCGCATTTTTTTTACAGTGTGTTCAGGGGACAGTCAGCTAGCAGATAGTGAGGAGATGTTTGCTGTATGGGGAAAAAAAAATATTTTGGCCTAAAAAACACGTGACATCGCTTAGAGCACCTTTAACTCAAGGAGTTCAGTGAAGTTGGCAATATATTCACATATTCAAACTTCCCGGAAAAATAACTTGTAAGCTAAACGTTGTTAAAACAAATGACACCTATTTACAGTATCACAGTTTTAGATTTACTATCACAGTAACCTAGACAATGAGCTACAACTCAATTTTCCTCAAAACAAGCCAAATAATAAAAATTTGTCTCTAAGCAGGCGGCTGAGATACAAGTCCGAACAAGGAACTTCACTGTTTTTAGAAAGAAAATTCAATAACTTCACACTGTTATACAGTGTAATGCCATCAAATTCAGTAAGCAAATATAATGCAAAAGCTATGGTTGTAACTACTGTATTATGTTAGCTGCGTACCAATATCATTTGTGTAAAGAATAGGCATACTTATTTGTTATGTGCTATTACTTGCCAAATTAAGTGTTGTATAACCAGCATTAGAGCAGTAATGTGTGAACTGAATGTGGTGTGTTACAGTGAAGTTATTAAATATTAAACTCAAAATATCTTTGTGAAAACGCAAAATATCTTTGCGGGAAAGCAAATAGCTTTGTGCGGGAACGCAAAAGTTTTGCGTTCCCACGCAAAACCTGTTATGGGCTCGGACAGACACGTCCTGTTTAATGTCCCGCTGGCAGTGTTTCAGTGCTTGCTGCTGCAATTACAATCCATGAGAAAATTTTAAAGCCATTCTCAGTTCAGTTCTGAAAGGCAGACAACCATATTTTCCCAATTGCATTGTTGTCAGCCAAAGGTCTAAAACCTTAACCACCTTTTTTCTTTTTCCTTTTTGCCTGTTTGTTGTGATACCTGGACCCTCTTGACCTGTCATTTTGTCTGGTCCAGCGGCATAAAGCAAGACTCCGCTTCTAAAAGCAATTGCTGACGTGTGTTGCGCTCAGCTAGCAGTGATAACTGCCAGTGTGATCACCAAGGCAACTGTTGCCAGCGTTCCATGGCTTGTTCATCATCAAAGTTAATTCTCATTCTTTCATGGAGAGATAGAGAAAGAGAGAGAGATAGTCAATGGGCGGGTGAAATCACTAAGGCAGTCTGGGACAAAGTGACCTTTTTTTAAATTATAAAGGAAAACGAAAAAGACGTGGAAGACAATTTAAAGTGAGATGTAAACTTTTAGGAAAGAACAAGACGACATTTTGATTTAACAGTGGAGAGAAAGAGAGAAGGTGTGGGAAGAGTGTGAAGGTGCTGGTGGGCCTTCACAGGGAGATGGGTTTGTGAACATGCTGGCATATGCACATTTCCCCCCTCATCTGTCTCTGTCTCTCTCTCCTTACTGATGGGCTTGTGGAATCCATCTCTCCCCTGCTATCCATCATGAGCAAAACAGGATGTCACAGGCACCATCTGTGGACCATGTTATTCTCCATTACTTTCTTTTCCCTCTATTTTTGTCTGAGCGGAGGTGGTTGTGATTAGCCCCATCTACCTGGCTAATTAAAAAGGCTGGCAGGCTGACTTGAAGATGGAGGAAGCACTGGTGTCACTTCGTGATTATGTACCTGCTTTTGAAAAGAGCCCAATGCGTCAGGGCTCCTCTGAATCTCCTAAACACAGGTATTTCTCCCCCTTACTGAACAGGTGGCCAGATGCACTTTTACTGTGTACAAGTAGCACTAGTGTGGTGTGCAGGCACTGGATGCTGCTAATGGAGTAGACTTATGATTTTGAATTACCTATGAATTTGGCTTAAAATGGCTTAGCTTTATTGTTGTTGAGAAGACCTGTACAGTCATGTTGCATTCAAGTGAGACTGGATGAGGTGTACTTTCATCGAGTTCAAGATAGATGGTCAGAAAGGCAGACAGATGAGCTCATGATAAGACCATGGGGTTGTTGGAAGGAAAGCTATAAGTAAAAGAGTAAGGGTTTCAAGCACTGGGGGGATTCAGACATCCTTCTCCATGATGTTTCTTCCCATGAAATACTGTAGGACTCAAACCAACAGAGAGCACTTCCAGTGATGTCCAGTTTTGAAAGGGTTGATAGCGCTGATGATTCACTTTGTCGAAAGCACCATTATAAGAATATGTGAGAGTGATTGAGATTTTTCTTTTTATGTTTGTGAAAAAAAAGTCAACAAGATAGAATAGCCAAGCTGCTCAGTGCGAGGTCATTTTCCACAAAGTCAGCACACCCTTATAAACAGGTATACACAAAGAATGTTGTCTATACCTTATCTTTTGCACCAACAGTTGCACATTACAAAAGTAGTGCTTTTAGATATTTATTCTACTAAATATTCAGACATATTCAAATATTGTTAGGTCATTAATTGAGTATGTGCATGTTCATAGTACAATCCTTGCGGCCCTAGGGTTAGGGCCTCACACCACGTTCGTTTATTTGGGTTGGTTTGGTTGGTTGTGGTTTACAAGACTTGTTTGATGCCGCTGACACAAATCGATGAGAGTAGGGCTGGGACAATGCGTCAACGTCATCGATGAAGTCAACGCAAAAAATACGTCGACGCAAAATATGCGTGTCGATTCGTTAGACCCAAAACAAAGATGGCGGCGCCGGAGAGTAGTAGCAACACGAGTGGCTCCTCAGACTTTCAAAGTGCAAGGTGCAAAGTGCACTCGTTCCTCTAAAGTAGAGATGCAGCGATTGATCGGCTGGTGACCGGAATTGGACGATTTTCACGTGATCGGCCATGACCGGCCGGTCAGTCTGACATATTCCGATTTTATGCCGGTCAAATGCACTCGGGCGCCGCATGATTAACATCGCGCAACATTAGCATCACACGTGCACACGGAACGCACATGTAGGGAACCTCGTGAATTACGGCCGTTTCACACCGCAAGCATGAGCAGTGCGGGGGTTTTTTTTCCGGCGTGCATGTTAATCAATGAGTGCATTCACACCGGGAGCAGGAGCAGCAGTGAAGCGCGGGTTTCGGCGCAGAGTATTTTTTTTTGCTGCACTGCTCTCAATTAAAGTGAAAGCACACTTTTGATGGACAAAATAAATATGATTTCACTCAAAAAGTGCCCAAAATGCACAGAATTTGAATGTCTGGTGTGTTTTAACAAGAACTGGAGTAGGCTATGTCAGAAAAGAAAATGAAGACTCAAAAATATTTATAGATTTTTTTTTTTTATTGAATGCTAGACATCAAGTTGTTATTTTCATCTGAAAGAAGAATTACAAGATGCACTATTTTTCAGTAAGCTAGGCCTATGTGTTTTCAAGGCTTCAAAGTTTTATTTTACTCTGACTAAGAATGCATTACTTTGCACTTGTATATTTTTTTATTTTGGCATTTTAAGAGCAATAAACATATATTGCAATGTTAAGGAATTCATGTTTTTTTCATTCACATATACAAATCAACATGTATAAATTGCTATTAGTCAATTAATGGGGAGATAATCGATAACAGAATCGAATCGAAATCGAATCGGGCAGAAAAATGAATCGTTAGATTAATCGATGCATCGAAAAAATAATCGCTAGATTAATCGCTTAAAAAATAATCGTTTATCCCAGCCCTAGATGAGAGCAAAAATGTAACTGAATTGAGCTGCATGATGACAAAACTGGTTTCCACAGAGCTACTTTATAGCTGAATTTTCTTTGTTTCATTATTGACGAATTTTGCGAATCTGTTATTGGAGTGAATTGAATCAACACTGAGCTGACTCAAGCTAAATGTAGAGCTGCTTATAGCTAAATTGAACTAATTTCATAATTGATTAACTTTATACAGTTATTGAACTGAACTGAATCAACACTGAACTGACTTAAGCTGAATAATGACACTATTGTCTTATGTAGAGCTGTCTAATGAAGTTTGCTTCAGTGATCGTTAATTGTCCTGTTTATTACTGTGAAGTTGTGAAGACTTGACTTGCCCGTCATTGAAAGCCTTTGTTACACATCTTCTTTAATCGACCATAATATATTTCATGTCATTGCATTTAGAAATTGGTAGATTGACTCATCAGGGTCCTGCGACCTTATATAGTTCAGGCAAACTACAAAATGTAAATGTATATGCAAACAGACAAAAAAAACATACATTTTAGATTTTACTAATAACCGCACTGAGAATGTAAAGAATCTTTCATGAAAGAATCTTTCACGACTGACCACTGAGAGGAGACCTGCCTCATTATGCAGATCAGACATGTAGCTTTATGTGCTTTCATTTACAGTTACTCTTATTTATCGCCTCAGATATTCAAACAAGTTTATGTGCTTTTTCCCATGACACTTGGCTCATAAACACATGCACAAACACATCCATATACCAGAACCCCCTGCTTACACTGTCCGTATTCCAACAGCCATGTAATATCTTTATTTCATGCTTCGATCATCCATAACTGTAGCAGCAGGGGCTATTTTGAAGGCCTTTCTCTCATGGTATGCAGCCCAGTCAAAAAGGAAAGAGAATAAAAAGAAGAAATGAAAGACCGTATGACAGAAAATATAACAACAGTAGTCACCAAAGTCCCGTTTGATCTAAGTCACGCACTGCATTCTGAGATGAGCTAACCTAAAATAGTTAAAGTAATAGACTGTTCTCCGAGCTAGTATGAAAGAGAACCTTGTTTGGTCAGACTCTGACTTGTAGCTGGGGCTGAGAAATGTTATTAAAGATGTCAGTTTTGTTTAAGGGGGAAGGGCAAGCTTAGAGAGGGCAAGAGGCACATTGCTGTCCATGTCAGATTAAAACAGACCTGTTCTCTGACAAGCTTTCATCTTGTTGAGGGCAAACTTTCAATAGGGAACAACAGGGGGATGTGCCATATATGTGCTACAGGGGAAAGAAATAGAAGTGCTGCCTAGAAAAGTTATAAAGTTACAATGCATGCTGTATAAATTCACAGTAAAAAAAAAATGTTAACTTAAGATACTAAATTGTACTTAATATCACACTTTTTATTAGTAGTAGTAGTATTTACTGATTTGTGTTCTTACATTTTATATTATTATTTTGCATATTTTCTAAATTATATATTCTACATTCTAACTTTTTTATGGAGCACTTGAATGCTTGAATCTGATTGGTTGACGAACGTTCTAACGTGTGCAATTATTTTCAGGGAAATGCACGGCTAAAGTAGTTCCAGACAGATCTTGACCGCATTACAGTTCCATATCACCTTGCCAAATGATTTAAGTTATTTTAACAGCAAAAGAACCAAAACCCACAATGACACTGACCAAGCAAATAAATATAGTAAACAATAGGATAAATACAACAAATTATGTCCATGTGTCCATGTTTTTTGCCAGAAAATTACGTTTTATTATCTATGGAAAGCACATAGGCCTACTCTCATTCTCCCGCTCTCTCTCTCTCTCTCTCTCTCTCTCTCTCTCTCTCTCTCTCTCTCTCTCTCTCTCTCTCTCTCTCTCTCTCTCTCTCTCTCTCTCTCTCTCTCTCTCTCTCTCTCTCTCTCTCTCGCACTCAAACACACACACATACAATACGGACACACACTCGCACAGAAACATGTTGTCAGCGCTACTCTGATGATTTTAAAAATAAAAATAAACTTTTTTACAACTTAAAAGCTACATGAATTTCTCACTAGTGAGGTAGATAAACGTACAATTTTGCTATTAGAGACGCTGCCCCGCACCAGGTGATTCACATACGCTTACTCTCTCTCTTTCTCTTTAATAATAAATGTCTTTAAATACAGTATCTGAACAATGTTTTGAGGTGTGGTAATCGTAGTATTAGCAGAATAATTGACTCCCGGCCATTGAATTATTGAAAAACAATGCACACCCAAAGTGTAATGGCCACTCTGCTTCGCGTCGTGACCACATTACCACCTCGGGTGTGCATTATTTTTTAATTCAACTAATAATTCAACGGGCCGTCATCCGTTATTCCTTACTTATCACTTTTTGTTTAAAATGATGTGCTTCACATTCCTACCCCTTTACGGAATGTATACCCGCTTGAGCTCAAGGGCTAATTGGAAACTCCTCTAGCTTAAAAAGCATCTCAAAGCACTGCCTTCTCATTTACTTGTAAAATAAAATGTCTCCAATGCCATATCATCCCAGCTCTGTGTGAAAGCACATATGGATGTAAATGCATTGAACACACATTTGTCCACACAAATGGCGGCCTGAAGCAATCAACCCTGGCTCTGCAGTATCAAAGATACAGTCCCGTGCCCATAATAAAACACACAGGACCAATTAGTCTGCTGTCCTTGAAAACGCCTGTCTGTTTCTTCCTGCTCAGAGCCAGTCAGATCAAATACTGCATGTTGTCCATCATCAAAAAGTAACAGAGGCCTGTTGTCTAAACGTGCGTGCGTGCGTGCGTGCGTGCGTGCGTGCGTGTGTCCTTTTGTGGTTGTTTTGTGACCTCTTTGTAGATGTGCTGGTCTTGTGTTTGAGGAGGGAATGGTGAGATCAGTTATGGCCTGATGATCATCCATAGTGCTCTTTACTTGACAACACACTAGCCTTGATCAGTGGCCTTAGTGAAGGTTTGGTCTGTTTAGAGAGCACCCTGTTTTAATTGTTTGTAAACAGTGGTGAAATGTTGTGCTTGAGATGATGGTAGGACGAGCTCACAAAGCTGCTGTGAAGGGTTACAGTTAGGTCACCATGGCTATGAGAGGTAAATGGCAGAGGTCTTGGAGCAGATCATTGTACAACTTCTCTGTGTGTGTGCTCATCCGAGGGTCTTTTTTCTTCCTGCCCTTCCCGCTCTCTCTGCCTCTACTCAAAGACTGTGTTATTCTGATGAAGTTTCTGTCAGTGGCAGGCATCTGGTCTATATGCAGCGACTGTCATCTCCTCCAGTGCCCACACAAAATGGCCTCCAACTGCCAACACAATAAAATGCCAATGCATATGAAGACTTTTCACCCTGCTGGGGTCTATGAAAAAAGACTCAATGTTGTACTCAAATGATCTTTTAATCACTCACTGCATCCTAAGTCATCGCTGTATAACTTTTCATGGTAAAATTGAATTTCCCTTTGTTCAAAAAACAATGCAGAGAAGTTTCATAACAACCTGAGAGTGGTAAATATACAAAAGTTTTTGACATTCCAGAGTTGTGTAATAATCACAGAAACGGTTTATTGTTTTCCATTAAAATAGGGCTATTAAAAATAAAATCTGGATATTTGCATACAATTCTTAATTTGTGAAATTACAAAACTATGTATTATTAAGTGGCTTTAGAAGATGATATTTTGTTTATTTCTGTATAATTGAACTTACTGTAAAGTCCGTGGCAATCCAGTATGCAATCCAGTTTCCGAGCTGGACTTGGGGAGGCGTTCAGACTCTGTGTACTTTTTGGTTTTTTGTTTTTTTAATTCATCCTCTGTTGAATCCTTCTCTTTAGTCACAACATGTGGGATGACATCCAGCATTCTATAACGAGCACACACATACACCAACATGCAAACATTCTTTCTGCAACTTCTCGCTTCTCTCCTGAGAAGTCCCACTCTCTATCTCTCTCTGCAGGCCTCATTACTGTACCTGCAAAGAGTGACAGAGAGGAGAAAAGGTTGTGGAAGTCAGAGAGAAAACTCAGAGAAATATACACAGCAATCTGTCAATTCTAAATATACAGTAGAAGCCGGTGCTCGGCTCAGCGGCAGATGCAGTGGTTCTCCGAGCACCGGAGAGGGGCTCCATGTGGCCCAGCTGTCTGCCAGCTCAGATCAGGTCAGGATACAGAGTTCTCACCACACCACATTGGGAAGAGGGCTGTGACTTTGCCTTTGAAGTAGCACCCGGAGGCCGAGTGGGCCTTTGCATTAAGTTTTGCCTCAAAAGTCACCTCAAGGTAACGTGAGACTGCCTGAAGAAGCCAGTATTCTGGTTCTGTTTAGTTTACAAACAGCACTCTGCTCCTCCGTGTTTCAGCCCACACCCTTTGCTGTTTCAGTTCTCTGTTCAGTCATTAGTCCCTCGATGGGACTGAAGCTGTTTTTTTGGATCATGGCCGTACCTTCTAAAGTGCACAGAACTGTGGCGCCTCTGTTCTTTACCACAACTCGCCTGCTCCTCCCTTAACTCATAATGGAGCTCATTACGGTAGCCCTCCATCTCTGCTGTGTACTATATACGCACATCAATATTGATGAGGCGCTGATATCATTATCAGTTTTGAGCTGTTTTGGAAGAGAAATGCTGATTTATGACCATTTGTCTCAGCGTTCAGAGGCAGAAAGGGAGAAAAGGTATTGCAATCGTGGGTCAGATCAGATCAGACATTTTTTAATTCTATCATAATTCAGAGATTAAACATTCATATTAATCTCTTTTTTTATTTGTGTGATTTAATTGTTTTCATTTGCATTATTTTGTGTTTTATAGTTATTGTTAGTTATAATGTTATAATGTTTATTATTATATATATATATATATATATATTGCTATTTTAAATGAATCAACCAAAGTAAAATATCCAAATGTTTGCAGTAACCACCTAAAATGTAAAAAAGCCCCCCAAACACACATATATGTGTGAATGTGTATATATATATTTTTTATATGACGATTAATACATGGTAATTCATACATGTATCACAGTAACACTGCAAAATTAAAGACAGACAAATAGATCCAACTAAAATCACGTTTTATTGAGTCATCAGTTATATACAAACAATACAAACAATAAGGAAAGCTTCAATACTTAAGGTTGTTGCAGTAGCAGACCAGCTCACCAATCTAGCTTTCTGCCTCTGGTATGTGCACGCACCCTGTAATGTTTGTAAACAGGAAACCCGTGTAGTGATGAATTCATTTCAGTGTCCCTAATAATTGTTTATGTTTTTTATTGTTACTTCAGCTCCATAATCCATAGGGTTAGAAGCCACCCCATGTGTATTTTAGTGCCATATTGCTTAGATAAACTAATTAGTCATACTATAGTCACTACGCTATTCACATAATGTAAAGAAATGCTAATAAGATTATAATTAATTGCTCTCCTCTATTCCTGTGACACCCACATATTTAAACATGTTTCTTACCTTATCAAATGCAAGTTTAATTGACTTTTAATCCTTCTGCATTATTTTACCATTCCCTCAGAATTGATTCACTTTTAGAGTTATTTCCCTTTCTTTAAGTTAATGTTAAAATTAAAATGAGAAAACACTCGAACTATGTGAATCTCAGAGCACACATTGCTAGTAGTATATTGGATACTGGATCTTTTTTAGTCATCTTTAAATGTATTTGAATTTTTTAGACTAACTTCATCCATTTGTAATTCAGTCAATAGAGATATGCATTACTTTTCTATAATTGAAATACCTCTAATTAATTTCTGTAATTTCGGTTTTATTACTATTTTTAATGTGACACATTAATTTAAGTTATTGAATATGTTTAAGAAAATGTTTTTTGTATCATATTGTACAATTTCAAATAGGAGTGAACATACATTAGATCATGATCAAAATACGAAACAAACATTGTTTTAACAGTGGATTACATTTGTATTGTTTGTTTTGTTTTAATTTGATCATATCTAAAAAAAATATATGACCAATATTCAGCAAAAAAGCACTTCTTACATTTCAGCTCTCCCATTGTATACACATATTTTTTTATTTGTTTATTACTTGTTTTATTTGTTATAATTGACAGCATTCCAGAGATGTTTCCATTCATTTTTCTTTATTTTCAGTTTACCTTTTCATTTATTTATTCATTTATTTTTTTATTTGAGTTAGAAGCAATTATTTAAAGGAATGTCAAATGACCTGAAGGGTCTGCAAAATTAATGAATTTGTATGTAATAACGTTAAAATAAAGCAATCCACACGCTATTTCATCAAGAATGCATCCAAAGAATTTTTCCATTTGCATAGATGACATTCTGTGTTGTTTTGAAAACGTGAATTTATTTTGTAAGAATGTGTCAGTAGGGCTACATAATAAGTAGGGATAATAATAATAATAAAACAACACAAACGGGAAAAAAAACAGTCATTTTAATTTCTTAAAACATTCCTAGAGTGGTTTAATAACTGTATGCAGCTCTTGGATGTTGCGTGTTTGATTTTAACAACAGGGTTTACAAAACTATTTTCATGTTTCTTCAAGCAGAATACAAAGAGTCTCATTATTCCATGTGACCTTAAGTTTTTGCCTGAAGATGTTTAATTTCCGTTATCATTAGAACAATTTGCTGATCTGAGTCATCCAATCTGCTTCAAAAGTAGAATATATACTAACCGCAGCTTGTGAAAGAAGATGCCCTCGATGTGTGTACTTACACAGGTCCTTTTGTGTGTGTGTGTGTGTGTGGAGCAGGCAGTTTGTTCTTGTTTTGGCTTGTGTTTTACGGTGCCTTTAAGGGGGAAAGAGAAATGTAACGTATCAGGGTGAGACTTCATTTAGAGCGAGCGGACACAGATAACATCTTTGAAAGTAACATTTTAACCTTGTAGAAAAAAAAAGCATTGAATAAAAAAGTTGTATATATATTATGCACACACACAGACATGACACTGAAGAATGGAGTAAGTGCAAAAAATTCAAATTTAAATATCACTTAAAATAATTAAATTATTATAATATTTGTATTGTTGTAATAATAACTTGTATATAGAAGAATACATCGATTATATATATATAATTATTATCTATATTATTTTTTAGATTAAATATATATCAAGGTATAGTCACCAGTGTGCTTTTCTTGGGACTGTCCTGAAGACAAAGTCTGCACAGGAGAATGTGACCAAGAAGAAAAGATGGAGATAAAAACACGTGTACGCATTTGTCATCATTGCTCAGATGTGTACAGTCTATGTGCATGTGTTTCTGTTTCCATTTCTAAGTTTTAAATGGAAACATATCTATTTAGGTCTGAATGCTTAATAAAGTTCAGGAGAAGTGCTGAAATCTATCTGTGTGAATCGGTTCACTCGCTGCCATAGATACACAGTCTGAACGGTTGCCAGGGTGATGGGGTTCTGACCTATAGAGGCAAGGGAGGGATTGACCCGTGTCAGAGCACATTTGCTGCTTTTGACACATCAGCCGTGGCTTTCCACTCTGCCGCTGTCTCTCAGGTGTCTTCAAGGCTGTCTTCATCCCCGCGCCGCTCCTTTGTGAGCACTCCCCCTGTCCGCCCGCATTTCCCCCCCATTTCTCCATCCCTCCACCCCTGGCACAAAATCTTTTCTCTGGTTTTCTGCTGGAGCTCCACTGTCTCGCACTCAGCCGCTGCGGTTCTCCTTGGCAGTGTTTGGGTGGGTTGGGTTAATGCTGCGCTTCCCTTGTTTCCTCACTTTAGGTGGGGTGAAGACCAAAGCTAATATTCTCTCCCCCGCATATCCAATCTAAACATCTTTAGCCGTGGATTGGCTGCCTAAACAAGAACCCAGCAAGACTGGCGTCCTCGGTGAGATGGCCCCCTCCGTTTGACATGTGCACAATGGTGCTGACCCCTTCTGACGCTTCTCTCTCAATCCCATCATCCCATCGCCAGTACACCTCCCACATCAGTTGTTCTCATCTGAGTAGAGCTCACCTTTAACTTTGATGTACATACTTATGGGATTTTTCATTACTAATCTATAAAAAGTCTTTTTTTAACAAACACAACAGCTCATGTGTGTAATGTTGCGGCCGTCAGCGAGAAAGTGCCGTTTTCATGGAAGTGAAGGGGGATTTCACAAGGGTAAGAGTGACTAACTTTTATTAACCCATGTAATACAGGTCAAAGGTTTAGCTTCTTTATTATTTGTATTGATAAATTGTAATTACAACTCTGTGCTGATATTGTGCAATACCCACGAGAGCACTTCTAGTGAGCATACGTCTTTGAGCTGTTTCAAACATGTAACAACAGTCTTATATTGTTTGACCCGTCAGTAACATGAAATCTGCATGCATTTACAATGATAGATTTAATACCAGCTGCATTTTCCATTCACAACTACTTTTGGCATGTGCTTTTAATGCTTTGACAGTCAAAACGGGTCTTGGCGCCGAAGCAATAGCAAGAACACATCTGAAAGAACAGCTTGGAAGTCAACTTGCTGAAATATACATTATGTTTCCATTTCTGCTCAGCTGATATGCAGCCATTAGAGGGCACAGTTGGCTCTCCACAGCAGGAGTCCACAGTGCCCTCCGCCCCACCCCCTCCTGTCTCGCTTTCGGTTTCTCTGTTTCCCGCTTTCTTTTAGAGAGCAGATACTGGGGCACTAAGAGTCTTTATAGCAGATATGATCTGCTGTTTACATTCTGTGTTTCAAATGTATGCTTGTCGCAAATCTCCCGCACTTTACGCAGTGGGCTTTGAGTTGTACTAACACAGATGGAATTCAGATTTGCACGGTGCTCATGTCCCGACACGAAAAGACCTGTTTATTCTTGGCTGAAACAGGCTCCAATTTACACCTAGGTGCAAAATCCTTGAGCCAAGGAGATTTGTTGTGTCGCAGCAAGATGCTGTTTCTGTGTCGCACACACGCATGCTGCTTTTACATCTAAAAGCTCCACTTACCTGGTTGCTCTGGTATGAGGATATTCCCTGCACAGTTTGAAGAAGAGCTGCTTTTTCTTTTCTTTTCTTTTTCTGTTACTATCGATTTAGTCTTGTTTTATGTGGTTTATTAGCCATTTCAGTCCTAATGTAGAATCATTTCAGTCCTTTCAGCAATTTCAGTCCTTATGTAGAATCACATATACTAAATATTATAGGAATAATGCCTGTGTGGGTGTAAAAAAAATAGATTCATATTGATTAGCACTATGAATTTATTCAAGAAATACATTTCAATAATGTTGTTCTGATAGGTGCATGATATTTGTCATTGCTTTTAGATGTTTCCTTGTTTTTACCAACTTCTTTTAATTACACATGCTTTGTGTCGCGTCTTTGTCTTAATTGTGATTTGAGCCTGTTACATCGGGCTTTAGCTAATTATTTAATTGTTGCCTCATTTGTGATAATTGGCCATCTGAACAAGAAGACATTCATGCCTGTGGCAGATTTCGGGCCCATCAGAGGCACGTCTCTGCCTCTCTTTCTCCCTCTCTCTCTCTCCGTCTCTCTCACACACAATAATGTTTACTTAGCTGGCTAAATGAGGACATCTCATAGACTTCTATTGTTTTAATATAATGCTAGTTAAAATGAATACAGACTAACCGTACCCCCGCTATTATTAAACAAATAAATACAAAAAATAAATAAAAAAATTTGCGGTCACATACTTTTTTTCCAGTTATGTGCACACCTTCACACATATCCTGCTTAGTGCAAGGACAAAAGATGCCAAAAAAGTGATGAGTGCCATATTGTCATAAAATTGTCATAAATAATTCTTCATCGTTTGCATCTCCCTCACCTGTGTATTTCTCACTTTCACAGCATTACTGCTTTCTCATTCTCAGAGCATCCATCTCTCTCTATCTCGCTCTCTCTCTCTTTCTGTTTTTCACCGTACTTCATTGGCAGTATAATAAGACTATTTATACATTAGTACAAAACATAAATAGGACAAAATAATATTAAGTTAAAGGAAACATTGTACTAGTAATACAGTATTAATAGTAAAACAAGAAGAAATAGTTAAGAAAGTAAATTAACTGAGGTGGAAGAGACGAGAAGAGAAGGCACAATGTTCACTAACCCATCATACTGTGACAAGCAAACACGTACACGATGCTACATGCTTGTACTTGTGTTCCTCTAATAGATAGGGCAAGTTTCCGTTGCTTGACATGTTGTCAAATTTTTGGATATATCTGTTTAATTTGGTGTTCGGATTTCACTGAACTTTGTGCATTCAGTCAGGAAATGCAGGTCTGTCTCAGTTCTTGTGTTGTTTGCATTACATGCACAACCTTTTGTCTTGTGGCAGCCATGCTTTTCTCAACCCGTCTGCACATCTCTGTTGATGTTCTCTATTTCTGTCTCTCTAACTACATCTAGTTATGAGGATCAAGCTACATTGCTCATAAACATATTTTTTTCATGTCTCTTTTTACATCTTTTGGTCTGTTCAAATGTGCCCCTCTCTATAGTAAAACTGGGAGGTAATAGCGCCCATGTTGGTGCGAATAACGTGATTGGTTGGCTCCTCCAAGTGATTGCTGGTGCTATTTTTCTCTCTTCGCTACCAAATGGGTTGCTAGGGAGGGGGTCTTTAACTGAAATCAGACGACAAGCCAATGAGACGCTGGCATGCCAGATCAGGCTACTGAGGTGGATTGTGGGTAGAGAGAGTGGTTATTCAGTGTGCCGTTAAAGTAGGCCTCCATCCCAGTGCCCCAGCTGTGAGACGCCATGAGCTGAATAGGGCCGATTTCACAATCCTTTCAATTAAAATCACAACATAATCCTTCGTGCAACCTCTTCAGCAAATTTCCTCTCCTTCAGTCTCTTTGTGTGCAGAGTCTGAAGTCCAGTCACCAAGTGGAGATGTGTCTGGCATTGAAATGTTTTGATTCACTCAACTCCTACTTTGAGAATATATTGCAAACGAAGGCCTGACAAATTTCATATTTGTTCTTAAGACAAGCCTTGAAGACTTTGAAAAGAAAAATCAGGGCTCATGTTGTACAGTTGTGATTGTCGTAAAATGGGGCAAGCTCTCTCAGGGGAGAACGTGAGCTCTAATTTGCCTTGGTGGACTAGACAGTCCCAAAGGGAGATGGATTGAGAGTTATGGTGCTGTATCAGCATTCATTTATTTGTGAATGAAGATGGGACAGACCGTTTTCAAAGCGCTACGGTTTGAAAATGGAAACTGCTAGGTGTGTGGGGGGGGGAGGGGTGTTGAGATGAATATGAGACATTTTTTGAAAGCTAAACATAGAAGTAGGGTACGGCCTGAGCTAAATTTCCTAGATCACTCATAATCAAATTGTAAAATAAATAATAACCGTCAATTACATAAAATTGGATTATGTTTTCTTAAAGTAGAAATATAGCCAAACATTTACATAGCAAAGGCCTCACTGCATAAACACACTGTAACTACAGAGATGGCAATGCCCTTGACCTTTGGTGTTAATGTATCTTTTGATTGGTTTTAAAAAATAGAGGTGTCTCAAAAGAGCTGTCATAGCTTATTTACGCCAGTCTGATTTTATGAAATTCTAGAGCTGTGCAGCCTCATGTGCACAGGGGTTTTACAGGGCTTTTTAGTAGTTACATACTCATTTTATCGTTTCTGCTCCCCCGTTTTCCACCTCTCACCTCTTATTCACTTGGACAGGTCAGCAACACCTTCTTAGTAGTTGCATGGGGAAAGTGACACAAGCAATTTGCAACTGAATCTTGGCACCATTAGAGAAATAAGGCAAGTGTGATCAGTGGTATAAATAGTACTTGTTATTCTATGTAATAAGGTTACTCCTGATTGCTTCCAGGTGCACGAGGCAGACAGTGGAAGCCTAAAGGAAATTCAAGCCTTTCGGCGCTTCTCCCACCAGGTCTGGGTCGAGAAAAGCAGATTGTCATTTCACTCAATTTTTTCTCTCCTCGTTTCTAATGCTCTGTAACTCATATGATTAACCTCCTGCTAGTCCCACCTCAGACCAGTGAGGATCATGTTCTCTCACGGTACCCTGATGCATAAAACATCCCCCTTCGCCGACGCAGGGAATTCCAGCCTAAGTTGTAAACATGTAAAAATGAGAATGATTGTAATTGAAATTGTTTTTATGGACTACTAATGAACTGAAAAGTTTGGCTTCCGGAAAAGCGAGACAGGAATGTGAGAGAGGAAGGAAAGGAGAAAAAAAAGTAATGGTTCTAGTATGCACATAATCCTAGGAGCGATTGCTTTACACAATGTTCACATGTAGACAGTGTGTGTGGCTCTCTCTCTGTCTTTGGCTGTGTTCTCGGCGATTAAACAAATGAATAAATACATGGACATCAAGTATTGATTTAAATTGAAATTATAATGAAATTATTTTTATTTTTATTAAGCAATCATTCACCAATCAGGATCAAATATTCCAGAGAGTTAAAAACAGAACTTTTCTTTGTTAAATATATACTACCGTTCAAAAGTATAGTAAGATTTTTTGGGGGTGAAAGGATGCTGAAATAGATTAAAAATTACAGTAATTACAATGTTACAAAAGATTTATATTTCAAACAATTTCTCTGCTTTTGAACTTTTCATCAAAGAATCCTGAAATAAATGCATCATGGTTTCCAAAAAATATCAAACATTACAACTGTTTTAAACATTAATAGGAATAAGTGATGTTAATAAGAGATGCAGCAAATCAGCATATTAGAATATTTTCTGAAAGATTATGTAGCATTAAATACTGAATTAATTGCTGCACACACACACACACACACATATATATATATATATATATATTTTTTTTTTTTTTTTTTTTTTTTTATAATAATTCACAATATTACTGTTTTTACCAACCCCAAACTTTTGTATGCTAGTGTGTCTTGAAAATCTTATATTTTTTATATTACAGAATATTGTTATTGTTCAGCTGTTTTATTATCTTTCAGACATGACAAATGCAAATTTGACCTAATATAGGTTTATATAATTTAATATTATTAAAACAGTTAAAAAAAAAATTGTATGAGATTTTACTTGCAAATATGCATTTGCTTTATTCATAGTCTACCATGAGTCTTGTTTTGGAAAGTTGGACATGAATAAACATTAAATTGAATGAATTACCAAGTAGTTCTCAAAGCATATTTTGCAATTAAACAAACAGATTGTAACACTTCACTCACCACTGCCAGTCAGTCGGGATGTGTAGGCCACAGGTCACCTAATGCAGCAATGAGGCGTTTGTGGATCATCCTGCAAACTCATCTCCCAACAATTCCAGGAATGAGAGAAGACTGTCAACACAATTATAATCAATCACATACCACTGCTCTGCTTTTTCATCCTAGGAACACGTAAGCTTTTTGTTCTTGACTAGTTTTACAAAGATGAGGAGGAGCTAGATTAACTTTGAAAGTGCAGATATTTTTGACTTATTTATACTCCATAATGTGTATTTTTCATTGCATGTTTAATTGGTAGCAATAAAACATTTGCATGACTGTACCTGTGGTATTTTTACTGTAAACTAAATACCATCGATGATGAGTGATGGCTGTAATCAGTTGTGAGAAGCATTCAAGTGCTGGACCCCATAGATGGTTTCATTGTGAAAATAATTTGTTCTCCATTTGCTCCAATTGCAATACATTTAGGGCTTATTTCATTGCAAGATATATAACTAAATTGTATATATTACTTTATACACTTTAAATAACTGTTAGTATGGCACCTTCATGAATCAATACTTAACAGATGATAAATCAGTTTGAAGCAAGACCACATGTCCTGAGTCATTCTTGGCTATGTGTGGACAGGCATGATTTAGACTGATATTTCTCTCTATCTGTCAGCCTATCTTCTATATTATCTCTTTCTCTCTCTGAATCAGTTTTCATAGAATTAGAGGTTCTCATGTCAACACATTGCTCAAAGAATCCTATTTTCCTTTTTATGAAGTGATCCATATTTGTATTGTAGCATTCTCAAGGAAGTAGTCTTCACACAGGCTGGGAAACTTGAGCAGTCCGAGAGGCTTCTTGCTTTGAGGATTTACATTTCCCACATGAGTTCGGTAGAGGAGATTCACAGCAGCACAAGGGAATAATCAAACATGGCCTCCGGAGACTTTGTGCATGTAAACATGCTTTCTCTCTCACACGCGCATACACATGGACAACTACACATATAACTTTGACCAGGGCTTGGGTTATATGTTTGAAAATAAATTTTTGCCATGCATGGTAATGGTGAGTGAAGTGGGGAAAAAAGTAGTTTTTTTTACAAATACAACTATCTATATAAATATAATATATCAGTGGTTCTCATATTGTTTGGCCATGTGAACATTTTCCCATGGTCATTAAACCACGACCCAAATTTTTAGGAATTTGAACCAAGAAAATGTATTTTTCAAACACACACACCGCATTTTTTTTTTTGTACATACACACAAATTGGAAGAATACCACTAACCCTGGTGAATATACAGTATAAGGTAAGACTATTAAATAGCAGTCCCAAAATATTTTTTGTTAATACAATATATTTAGTAAGTTGGTATGAGCCACCACAGTCATCAAAAAGAAAATAACACAATGTGAAAATAAAGTGGCATATTGGGTTAAGATTATGAAACTACAGTTACCATGGTAACTACACAATACTACCATGAATTGTTAATAAAACAAATGAACACTTATCCTGATGAATGGAATGAACATCAGACCTGCATTCAAATCCTTCCCAGCTAACACGACATACCATGTATATAATGAGCACAGTATAACATCTGACAGGACAGTAAAGTTTTCTGAGGTGAAAGATTTTTTTTTTTATGTCTGAGCAAGTTATGAAAATAACATTAGAATAATGACACTAACATATAGCCTGACAACATCTCATCTGACTGCAGATACTGAATGAGGACAACACAAGGCACTCTATAATTAAACTGCGCATTTTACAAATGGTGGAATTTACCTGCATTGTGTCTTCTATTTTCCACTGTTGAGATGTTACTTGATCTTTTTTTTAGAGAATGACGATGCAGGTCTACTATTTTATTTGCCTTTATACATATATCTGCGTATATCCCTCTAAATATTTCTAATATCTACTGTAAAACTTTAGGTGAGCTATGTGTTTGGTGGATGTTAGCATTGATGCAGTGTAGTGTGGTATTGCATGGTGTGTTGTATCGTGATTTTGGTCTTGAGTAGATGATAGTGATTGCTGAGACAGACTTTCTCTCTCTTATATCCTGAAACACTGAGTTGTTTGTGCTTTACAGCCCACCAGGAGGTCCGCCCAAACCCCTCATGCTATCTCCCAACCGTCCATTGTCCAGATCCCCGTCTCCATAGGGAACTAAAACTCTTCACTCTCTTCTCCTTCTGTCACACACACACACACACACACACTCACTATCTCTCCTGCAAATGAGAAGAGGATATGCAAAACTGTGTCACTCGGCAAATAGCTCTCAATTAAGCCCCGATTAGGTGAATCTATGAATGATAATCAGGCCTTCAAAAAAGTGTGTTATCTAGTATCAAAGCTTGTGTCCGGCCTCTAGTTGGGAATAAAAGTCCAGTCAGGAGGTTGTCAGGTTTGTTTGAAGGCTGAGTCTAGTTAGGGTGGAGAGAAATGTGTGGATTGTACTGGCCTTTTTTTACCTTTATACTTTCATGAATACAATATTGCATGCATTTTTGCCATTATAACATTTATTTAACCGTTTATTCCTTGCATTTTAGTGATAAACAATGCAAGTAATTTTGCCATATGAGCTAGTTTCCTTCACTCATTGAAAATGCATCTGCCTCAAGAAATATGCTTTTGTTACTTTTATTTTCATTTTGGTGGCTTAATGTGAAGTATATTGCACATATGAGTTCTGGAGAAAAACAAAAACCTTAAGCATCCCAGATCAACTTCTGAAAGCAAATTTTCAACTGAGGTGAAAGTTGTTAGAAGATACAGTTACAACAGAGATTTCTTTAGTAGATGAATCGCTCATGTAACTTACATCAGCAAGGTACCTATTAACATTCTAAAGGTGATGATACACAGGGCAACTTTTTGAGCAATGTTGCTGGGCAATCTTGCCGAGCGATTGTTGCTTGGGCACTTTCCCATTGAAAATGGGCAATACATTCCTATCTGGATAATTTAGATCGGTCGTGGGCCCTGTGTCTTATCTGGTTGCCCGTTGACGGCAACATTGCCCAGCAAGATTGCTCAAAAAGTTGCCCTGTGTATCATCACCTTTACAACTCGGTAAAAAACGTGTATTATGTTGCCGTTCTCTATAATTATCTATGTTAGAGTTAACTTAAACCATATAATAGTACATTTTACATATAAATTTACTAACCAAACAAGGGTAACATTGTTTTATTTATATTTTACTCACATTTGGAGCTTATTTCTGGACTCTAAGGTTACACAAAACTGAATAAAATTAAATGTAAAATGAAAATGAGATCATACGATTTTGAATGTTTTTGAAAGTGCTCATAACAGGCACATAACACGGCTGCATTCATTTGATCAAAAATGCAGTAATATTGTGAAATGTTATTACAACTTTAACTGTTTTCTATTTAAATATCCAAAAATGTAATTTATTTATTTGATTGCAAAGCTGAATTTTAAGCATCATTACTCCAGTCTTCAGTGTCACATGATCCTACATAAATAATTATAATATACTGATTTGGTGCTCAAGACACATTTCTTGTTATTATCAATGTTGCTTTTGAACAGTAGTATATATGTATATATGTTTGTTTGTTTTGTTTAGAAGTCCGTTTATGTCACTCAGATCAATTTTCTTGCATCTCAACTAGCAATCATACTGCAGTTCACAAAAACGTTACTGTCCATAATTTTTATTATTATTATTTAATTTACTCTTCAAATCCAATTGTGTCTTGACTGAACTTACTGACAGTCTGTCTTGTTCGAACTACATTCATTACACCATCATTTTCTAATAAGCCAAATAGACCTTTGCCCGTAGAGAGAACATCTGCGGTGAACCCACTGTGTGAGACGTGGCATCCATTCCCTCTTTTTTTTCTTTTTTTTTTTTCTTGTCCTCAAAGCAATAAACTCAATAAATTCAAAGTCTCCTCTCTCTTTCCTTGCAGGTTGATTTGCTGATTCCTGTGCTTGATGCTCTGATGTCTGCTGGTCCTTGACCTTCATCCATGGATTAGTTCTTCTACGCTTGAGGCAGATCTGACTGACCAGATGGTATCCCTATGTGTCACTTCTTGTGGGTCAGGTGAGTGAAGCCCCTGTTTGAAATGCCATTTAGTTACTCCACTGTTAGAAAGATTAACCTCGGGAACCGAAGATCATGAATGGGATGTAATGCTATGCATGAATCAGAGAGCTACACAACAATACAGTGGAGCGAATAAAAATAACTATTGAAATCCGCACCAGTCGGTTGGCCCATCAACAATTAAAATGTGACTTGATTTTCTTTGTATCATAAAGCCTAAAACTGGAAAACATCTGCGTGAATGCATATTGTGATCGTGTTAGTGTGTCAGTGTGTACAAGACATACTTTCTCCCATCCCTCCAAGGCTTAACGTCGTCATCCAATCAGCGACTGGCGCTGCCTAGATGAACCAATGAGAATGCATTTGGTTAGTATTCGTTCTATGGAATCAAAGGCACAGCACTCCTATGATATTAAAATGCCCTCTGTCTTTGTTCATACCACGCCAAACCAAGAGAGAGAAAGGGGAGGGTGAGAGGAGAGAAAACACACTGCAAAAACTAAAAATCTTGCCAAGTATATTTTTCTAATTTCTAGTCAAAATATCTCATCACACTTAATATAAGACAAAATCACCTAAATACCAAGATTTAAGTGAGATAAAGGAGCTTGTTTTTAGACAGTGCATCTTGAATATCTTGTTAAGTGAAACTGTCTTAAAAATATCTTGTTTTGAGTCATATCTCAGATGAAACAAGCTTTTTTGACATGTCATAAGGTTTTTAAGCTGCTGTGTTATTTGTAAAAGATGAATCGTCTTGTTTCAAGAAACAGACTTGACTTGAATTGAGACAACAAATCTGCTTTATTGAAAACTGCAGGTCAACATGCCCAACTCACAACAACTCACAATGACATATATTGACGGCAAAAAAACGTAATTTATTTACGTATAAACAACTTTACCGACGTACAAATTTGTATGTATTCCTATTTAACTTATACATATTAAAATCGTGGTTTTGACTCTATTGCATTCAATTGTCTTATCAATTAAATTTTCAGTCGCATTTATTAATAGTTTAATGTTACACCCCATATGGAAAAGGTTTGCTAAAAACTCCTGTGATTCTTATATGTTCCAACAGAATATTGTAAGGGACATATATGCTGCAAAAACCACATATGTTTTAAACATTTAAACTACACACACAAGCACACATTTTAATTACAAAAATATTTTATTAGAATGTGTTCTACAATATACAGTTGCATATTTCACATATCAATAGTTTTCATTTTAAATCCTGCATCACCAGATTTCATTTTCATTTGTGACAATTTCTCTAAACTTTATCACAGTACTACTAGGTATACAACAGTTCTATTCTTAACCTACAAACATAAAACTTTCCTAAATGTTGAAGTGATTCTTATGCGTATCACTCTAAAAAATAATTCAGTGGCTTAGTAAATATCACAGTAATAATTAACTTTATTACCTAAAATCTCTGAATATCATTTACTTGATAGTTTGAGTTGAACATAGCCTACCGAAATAATTGACTAAAACTCCAACAATAAATTTTGTCTGAAATTTACAGTTATATTTAAGTTTGAAGTTTTTCACTAAAATAATTTAGTATTTGACTAACCAATTATTTATTTAAAATACACTGAGTTAAATTTGTGAAATTTCCATCACAATATTTGAGAATGGATAATTAAACTAATCTGTTTCAAGAACCACAAATATTACTTAAATAAAATCAATATTATTAATATTTAACAAGCATAAGAAATTGTATTTTACTGTCTATGATTACAACAACGCACCCCTCCCCCACCCTCTGACGTGACGACAACTCGACGGTTGAGTGAGCGCGCGCTGTTTGAACTCCAGTGCAGAACAGTTCTCCTCTCCTCAGCCTCGCAGAATTGGTGCATTTCCTCTGTGAAATTCAGGTGTGTATGTTTTATTTTATCCGTATAATCATTAATGTGCTTTAAATAATTTTATTTAATGTGAAGGAACACAGACATCCCAAGTCTCCCGGAAGTTCCGGGAGTCTCCCGCATATTGCTAGCGTCTCCCTGATGCCCGCAAATTAGTTCAAATCTCCCGGAATCTAGAGCGAGATAGAACATACTGCACGCAGAGCCGTTGAAAAACTCATATTTAACGGCTCTGACTGCGCGCATAGTCGCGCATGACATCTCCGTGCGCAGAGAGCGAGAGACCTTGCGAGTGTGCCTAACCCTAACCTAGTCAACCCGACACCCGACACCCCCCCCCCCCCCCCCGGTCAACAATTGGGTCGACTGCCCCCCCGCCGCCAGTCACCAAGATATACCTCCCTGAAATGACTTCTTGCAGGTTGGGAAGTCTGGGAACATACAGAGACGCAATGTTACTCGCCTTAAACGAGTGTCGACTCGCGCCTGCCTTTTCGCGTGATTGTAAGGCCTCGCATATAAAACACACGACTATATTCTTAAAGATAATGAATTATAACTAATTTGGATGATAAAATGTCCTCAGAACTGTGCACTGTTTGTTTATTGGCAGGTTATGGAGTCAGTCGCGTCGCAGCATCTTTCGGCTGTGAGTGACGCAGGACGGCGGTGTAAAGTTAGAGGTTCCCCCGCAGAGGCGAGTCCATCTCCGGCACGCGAAACAGCGCTGATCCGGTGGATACTGGATAACAGACCGGTTGATTACACTTGAATTACTTTATTGTTTAGGCCTAAATGTTTAATTTTTACTTCGAAAATGTTTCTTACATGAGTTTAGATGTAGGCAATATTGCATACGTGTTAAAAATAGTATAAAATATATGCTGTTTTGCTGTAATGTTAGGCTACTAATCGACAATAAAGGCCAATGTCATGTAGTTATACCGGTGGTTGTATGGAATATTTTTACAAAGGTTTAGAGGAAATAAAAAAGTTAATATTACTGCCATATAAACACAGTTTATATTACTCATAAATATTTGTTTTTAAATGTTTCCCCCTAATTATTTCTACTCAAGTTTATTTGTTAATGTACCAAATGCAGTTACTCGGATCTATTTAATTTGTTTTACTAACATTTACTCAGTTAATACAGTGTAAGTAATTGCTTTCACTGCTTAAAAATCTAATCAATATTCTAAGTTTAAAAATGTTTCACCAAAAAAATTGAGTAAATCATATTAAATGTTTTTAGAGTGCATCACCACCAGAGTTCATGTCACATACAAAAACATATTCCAGCCAATTTTAATCACTGTTCTAGAAACATATTTGACTCAGCTTTGTTCATTTGCAATAATATGTTATGATTTTGTTCACAAACAACAGGCCCAGACAGTGAACAATTAATACACAATCTTACAATATCATTTCTTTTCAACTGCTGTAGTAAAATTAACAGTCTTCATAAAGATCAGTGATATTCTGACAGTAATCCTCTAACCGGCATCTGCACTGTACAATTTAAAGGGATACTCCACTTTAAAATGAAAATTTTCATCATAATACTCCCCCTCATGTTGTTTTAATCCTTAATGAATTTCTTTCTTCTGCTGAACAGAAAGGAAGATATTTAGAAGAATATCAGTAACCAGACAGTTTCTGGTCTCATTGACTTACATAGTATAAAAGTCAATGAGACCAGAAACTGTCTGGTTACTGATATTCTTCTAAATATCTTCCTTTCTGTTCAGCAGAAGAAAGAAATTCATAAAGGATTAAAACAACATGAGGGTGAGTATATGATGAAAGAATTTTCTTTTTAAAGTGGAGTATCCCTTTAAGAATCTGCCAACTGCATATAAGTGAATCAGATGTTGGTCATCAAAACATGAAATCTGTACGAAACACATAAACAAATGACACAAAATGTGTATAAATTATATATGACTTTAATTTGACTAGCATATAATTAAATATAAGAACTTTAAATTATTATATATGAATTTTATATATTTCAAATAATACCATACACATTTGCATACTTTTGTCATGTAAAACTCATACAAGTCTTTTAACAGTATTCATATATAACGCAAAAATCCCCTACAAGTTGTATGTGTGTTATTTAGTATGAAATGGGCCATAATCGGTCTGATTTTGTATAGGACATGTATTGGCCTTATATGAAACACAGAAGGTAATTCTGGCCGATTTAAGTAAGGAAGATAATATATGGTTGCTGTATATGAACCATGCAGGTTTTTTTCATATGGGTTAAAAATACCTTCTTTAATTGTTTAACCATTTTGTAATATTTGGTTTATTTATTGTGAAACACAAAAGGCATTTTCTCCTATAGACCCATAATACACTAAAACATAAATTCACAAAAGACATCAATTTTATTAGCTTGGTGTAATCCAAATCTTTAGAATCCATGCGTTGTTTGCAAAAAACAGATCCAAATTCAGCCCTTCATCCAGTGATCTTCATAATTTCTCTCAGCAGAGACCGTAAACGCCAAATCCTGGCATCCCGCGCTCGTGGTGAATTCAAATTCAAAAATTGCGCCCGAAGCGTTACGACATGTTTTACAGCAGTGATATCAGACGCTCATTGGCTCTCGCATGCTTCGTCACAGATTGCGACATGCCATGTTTAATTGGTGTACTACATTTGAAATGGAGAATCGCGCGCGCCTTCAAAGAGCGAACCGAAACCGGATTAGCGTTTTCATGGATTAATAACTTAAATTCTGCTCTATAACGTTACCTCATACAAATATATTATATAGCCTACTGCCAGAGAGGACTGCGACACATCGTCCTGTGAACGACTTTTGGTACCGGTTTTGACATTTTCTCACTAAATAAAATTATTGCGATTAAACGTGTAACGTTATGTCTGTGTTTTTCTTTATAATTGTAACATTAGTTACATAGTTTTAAGAAATGGTTAGGTGTAGGGGTAGGATTAGCCTAGTGGCTCAAACTATATTTTAATGCTTTATTGTTAATAAAACTGCCATTTCCCTACACATTATGTTCATTACGTTTGATCCTTTTAATATTGTCTATAAAATGGGTATGTTTAGGTGTGGGAGTAGGGTAAAGGGATCTTACATTTATAATCTATAAAATGTTCTACTATGTTTTCATATTGCAGTTCCATAAATACTGTGAGCCAAAATGTTGAGAAAAATGAAGCTGTTTCCCTTTTATGCAGTCCTCTGGGACTTTTTGCTGTTTAAAAAAAAAAGGTTGTGTATTTTTCACTTTTTCTGTCTAGTAAACAGTAGTTAATGTCTTGAATCTAGTAGGTAAAATGTCTTGAATCTAGAACAGTATTACTTTTGTTGAGCTTACAATAAGGTAGCCTAAATACACTTGAGATGATGACAGGATGGTAAATTATGGCTTATTATGGCAAAAGAGCACTGCCTAATATGAGTCAGGAATGCTAACTTCAAGGCATTTTGTCTCAAAATGCCCGTTTCCAATCTTATTTCAAGTTGGTGGTGACTTAAATCTAGAACAGTGTAACAATTATAGAACTAAAAATTAGTTAAATACACTTGAAACAAACAGGATGACAAAAGAAAATGCTACTTTTGAGCATGACTAGCTTATTATGAGACACAAAACATCACAATACTAGTAAAATATAGCTAAAAATGAGTTTTCCCAGCTAATTTCAAGATCACTCATATCTTTTAAGGCTTAAATATAATGTCTTATTTCAAGAAATCTTACCAAGAGAATTTTCACTTGTTCCATTGGCAGATTTTTTTGCTTATTACAAGCAAAAATATCTTGTATTCATTTTTTTTTGCTTATTTTTGGAGGGGCCTTTTTTCCAGTGCACACCCCACCCAAAAAAAAAAAAAAAAACTTTTTGTATTCCTCCCCATATGTCTCTGCGGGTGGGCACGCAATGACTCTCCCACTTCTCGCTTTGAAATCCCTGCCACTTCAGCTGCCTCCTTCAGCTTTTGTCAGCTTGAGACGCTGCACCTCAATGAAGTAGGGCAACTAGAGTACAGTCTACAGTTCTTACCGCCGCCATCTTGGCCCTTGTCATTTCCTTTACTTGTTTGTCCCAGTTTTCAATGTTACATTGTTATATATCCAGGTTTTTAACCTGCCCCAGTTGTTCGACCTTACATGTTTAAAACGTCTTTAAATCTCTATTTTCGTTGCTTTGTTTAAATAAATGGAAGTGTCAGCATCACATTCTTCTTAGACATTGACCTCTCTGGACTCCTCTCTTCTTAGTAATAGTACATATTGTTAGGCTTTTCCTTCAAATTCAAGAAGAAAGAGGTTTCGGTGGGGTTTTGAATTATGCTTTCTCTTGATTGAATAGACCAGAGTTTTGCTCTTTTTTTTTCATATGGAGTGGCGATATTATTGGGCAAATTGCACTCCTTTCATGCAGATAAATGGGCGTTCGATAAATGCTGCAGTGTTTTTTGAAGCGGCCAGAGAGCCAGGCTGCGTTGGGTGATAACTTCATCGCAGCGTGGGGTCAGGGGCAGGAAGAGAAGCCTGGCTGAAAGGGGATTAAGAGGAGCTGTCGAAGAGCTCCGAACTCGGACCACCTGCTGGGGAGCCCAGGCCTGGTACGCGCCTAATGTTTCTGATCAGCTATGCCATTGTCTGTGTTCCCCTCTTTCTTTTCTCCCCTCATAAGAGAGAATTGGATTGCCTCACTGTTTCCCTGAACCCAGATTAGCTGTTGGTCCTTTTTTTGTTGTTGTTGTCATCTACTTTCCACAATTTTTTAGCTAAGCTTTGGGATCCGTACTATATCCTTGTGCTCTTGTTTATATGTGACATGATGGAAACGAGCAAAAAGGAATAGTTTACCCACAATATCTGTCATTGATTTCTCACCTTCATGTTACAAAACTGTGCAACTGAAAACAAGGATTTTATGTTTTAATTGTTTTAATTTTTTGGAAGAATATCTTGATGACTCTCTGGGAGAATGGGACACCAAAGTGCCAAACTGTACAAAAGCACAGTAAAAGTAGTTTGTACGAGTTATGCACTAAATTTCAAGTCTACTGAATCCATACCATTGTGTTATGAACAGACCAAGTTTTAAGTTATTAAGTTTTAAAATTAAATAGGGTTCTGAACCTTGAACAAATCGTTCTTTTTAGGCAAACATTTTCAATAAATGTTGTAAACTGGTCAAATATACATAATATATACATACATACATACTGTATATTAGGCCTGCAACTAAAGATTATTTTGATAATAAATTAATCTCTCGATTGTTTTATTGATAAATCTATTAATCGGATGAAAGATCTAAAAATGTTTATACATTAAAATAAAATTGTAATCCATTATTTTAAACAATGCTATTCCACATCCTGCCCAGTGCTGTGCTCCAAACCATGTGTAATATAAAGCCTATGAAAACAAATATAGTGAATGTATCTCTGTAGGTTATGCTGTACATATAAGCAAAAAAATGGGGTTAAAATCAACTGATTGCTTACTATTTTAATTACTAAATAAAACATTATAATTAACAAAAGTAATTTAACTTGTACGATCTATGAAGAACATGCACATTCACTCATCTGTACATAGTAATTAAATTACATTTATGGGCTATTCCAATTATTCCTATTAAACCTACACTTAATTAAAAAAAAAAAAAATATATATATATATATATATATATATATATTTTTTTTTTTTTATTATTATTTTTATATATATATATATATTTTTTTATATAAGTGCTTTTGTTTAAAGCACTTATAAATATAAAGCATTCTCATTTTTCTGAAAATTTGGATATACACTCACCGGCCACTTTATTAGGTACACCTGTCCAACTGCTCGTTAACACTTAATTTCTAAGCAGCCAATCACATGGCGGCAACTCAGTGCATTTAGGCATGTAGACATGGTCAAGACAATCTCCTGCAGTTCAAACCGAGCATCAGTATGGGGAAGAAAGTTGATTTGAGTGACTTTGAACGTGGCATGATTGTTGGTGCCAGAAGGGCTGGTCTGAGTATTTCAGAAACTGCTAATCTACTGGGATTTTCACGCACAACCATCTCTAGGGTTTACAGAGAATGGTCCGAAAAAGAAAAAACATCCAGTGAGCGGCAGTTCTGTGGGCGGAAATGCCTTGTTGATGCCAGAGGTCAGAGGAGAATGGCCAGACTGGTTCGAGCTGATAGAAGGGCAACAGTGACTGAAATAACCACTCGTTACAAGCGAGGTATGCAGCAAAGCATTTGTGAAGCCACAACACGCACAACCTTGAGGCGGATGGGCTACAACAGCAGAAGACTCCACCGGGTACCACTCATCTCCACTACAAATGGGAAAAAGAGGCTACAATTTGCAAGAGCTCACCAAAATTGAACAGTTGAAGACTGGAAAAATGTTGCCTGGTCTGATGAGTCTCGATTTCTGTTGAGACATTCAGATGTTAGAGTCAGAATTTGGCGTAAACAGAATGAGAACATGGAACCATCATGCCTTGTTACCACTGTGCAGGCTGGTGGTGGTGGTGTAATGGTGTGGGGGATGTTTTCCTGGCACACTTTAGGCCCCTTAGTGCCAATTGGGCATCGTTTAAATGCCACGGCCTACCTGAGCATTGTTTCTGACCATGTCCATCCCTTTATGGCCACCATGTACCCATCCTCTGATGGCTACTTCCACCATGTCACAAAGCTCTAATCATTTCAAATTGGTTTCTTGAACATGACAATGAGTTCACTGTACTAAAATGGCCTCCACAGTCACCAGATCTCAACCCAATAGAGCATCTTTGGGATGTGGTGGAACGGGAGATTCGCATCATGGATGTGCAGCCGACAAATCTGCGGCAACTGTGTGATGCCATCATGTCAATATGGACCAAACTCCCTGAGGAATGCTTCCAGCACCTTGTTGAATCTATGCCACGAAGAATTGAGGCAGTTCTGAAGGCAAAAGGGGGTCCAACCCGTTACTAGCATGGGGTACCTAATAAAGTGGCCGGTGAGTGTATATAAAAAATATATATAATTTTTTTCTATATATATATATATATATATATATATTAGCACAATGTGTATTTTAGTCAGAATTATTGCGCTCCTATTCTGCCGTGCTCCGTCTATTTGACGCGCATGCGCCAACCGGCGCTTTTTCATAAAATTCTGTGAAGTTTAACAAGACTCATTTTATGTCAGAATATGATCAATGGAAATATTCTCTGGACTTTCTTGTTACATGAGGATAAATCAGGAAGCGTGGATGCAATTGCAGGTGAAAGGTGAATTTAATGAAACAGCAAACAAACACAAGCTACAAATCAAAACTCCCTCAAGGGGGAAAACGGGAATAATACAGACCATGCACATAAACGCTAGGAAACGGGTACTTGGACAAACGAACCAACACTGAACTGCAAACACAACAGAGAGAACAAGCACAGAAGGCTCAGACTGATCTCATGAAATGGCGTATGTATGACACGCCAATTCGTATTTCCATTTTTGGCGTGCTATCAACACGCATAATCGCTTTTCAGCGTGTTTATCAACGCCTTTGACTTAACGTTATATTACTGTATTATGTATATATAAATATATGACCTACCCCAACCCCGTCCCTAAACCTACCCGTCACTGGGGTTAATACCATTTATGAGTCTTCTCCTACCATCCTAGGAAAAGAAATATCGCTCCCCAGATGTAGATAAAGATTTTGCTTCGTTTCGCTCGGACATTTAACGGCGTACACATACACGCGGAATCACTCGGACGTTTAATGGCGTAGACATACACGCAAAAGATTTCGGCGTGGACATACACGCGGATAGCTCAAAATGCGTATAGATAACACGCCACTTGAATTGAAAGTGGCGTGTATGTTTACGCAAAGTCATGATGTCATGTTGGAAGGCTAATGGCACGACAGGTGAGGAAGGTTAACCACAGATAACAAGATAGGCGGGGCTGACAATTAGACAGAAGAGCACATGGCCAGGAATACACAGAAGCCATGTGCTCACATGAAACTAGACTTAACATAAACACGAGACAGACAGGAAATGCCATAGCTCTGTCACCACACAAAGCTAGTAACAAAAGCAGAAGTGACAGAGCTATGACATTTCTAACATTTACAGAAGAGGATATAACCATAAAATATAAGTTGTGCACTTAAGAAAACACGTGTTAGAAGTATTAAACTGCACACGCATCTGTCTAAACACGAGACGGCAAGCCACACAGGTAAATGCTTATGCTTTTGTTTAAAGCACTTATAAATATAAAGCATTCTCATTTTTCTGAAAATTTGGATCATGTAGCCTAACTTTTCCGCAGCAGCTCACTCTGTGTCTTCCGCTATTTTCCATATGTGTTTTCATAGGCGTAATTTGCGATTGGGACATGTCCCCACCACTTTTTTGAAATATCCCTAGGCACGGATGTAGGCCTACCTAATGCAAAGGAAACATCTCTAGTTGACTAGCATTCATTTTTTTCTTCTGTTAAATAGGAGGCGATTTGTCGCTGGAATGTGTTGTTTTTTAAATAATGCGAGTGTTGATCACGTTGATGACTTCTATGTCGATAAATTAAACTCAATGTACTAGTGAAATTGAGTTCTGGACTTTGTAATGTAATTTTTTTCTGCAACTATTACTCCTGTCGTACCCACGTTTTTAAAGCAAAGTTACGCCACTGTGTGTTTTGCCCATATAAATGGTTATATTCAAGGATACTTTTAATATAATAATCCAAACAATAAACAGATGCATCAATGAGGAGAAACATACCACAAGCACGCTGACATAAAACAAAGCTAGACAATGAACAGACAGAAACAGAGGGCTTATATACAAGGGCAAACTAAGGAGCTAACAAGTTAATTAATGAAACACACACAATCAATTAGAAACCATAGAGCCAAACAGGGAGAGAACAGAGGAGAACTGAGTGAACAGAATGAACAAAGAAACTCAAACATGAACAGAACAGAACAGAGAAACAGATCAAACAACTCAAAACGTGACTATATATATATATATATATATATATATATTTATTTATGAATATGTATGACAAAAAGAGAACTTGTTAAAGTTCACTCTCTGTGACCTAATGTGACTCTCTCATTGTTCTCTAAGGTAACTAATGGAGAATCATGATGAGGGAGCATCCACTCATCAGTGTCTATGGTCATTTTTTATTCATCTTATATATTCACAGATTAGCTGCAGGGGCTTCTTGGAATTTTTTATTTTCTCATTTTCGGAGGTGTCCTTTTATCAATGCCAAAGAATATAAAAAGATCATAAAAAATTCATTTATATACAAAAAAGCACCTTAAAACACTTTTCTTCCCAGCTACATGTGTTCAACGTGTTAAACAGGCAACACCAGTAAAAATCTTTCCCTGCAATCAACACGTCTATGCATAAAATATTTCCCCGCACCATTTTTCATGGCTGTGGGCTGAAACAGCTGTAGTTAGAAGCATGAATACTGATAGGGCCAATCGTGCAGAGTGCAGTGCAGGTGTGCAGGTGAACGCTCTGTTTGGCAGTTGCCTGACATGTTTCTTCTCTTTAGCATGGAGTGCAGACAAGCTCATGAATAACAGTTCTGATGAATGGTCTGAGCAGGCTTAGCACTAACTTCTACAGCACCTGCTACTGTGTTTGCACCCCACGAAGAAGTGTGTGCTTGACACAAACTTACCAGAATGGCTATTGTGTGCAATGACAGCTGTGTGCACTGCTCTAGACAAATAATTAATCTGTGCTTGATGAAAAACAACAGGCACATTTATGTATTTGCGTTATGTGACGTGCGAGTCTCCTCATCAGCAACATATTACGTCAAATTTATTTTGATGAAACACATTGATTCTGATGTCAAAAAACATTAGAAGTTTAAAAAAATCAATCAAGCTAAATATCTGTGATGTTATAACAAAAAAAAAATGTACGTATTACAGTATTATTCTCTGACCAAAGGCTTCTGGCTTATTCATAGATGTGTGTTTTTCACATGTTTTGCTAATATGGCCTTCAAGTATTTTTCTATCTACATTTATAAGCTGTGAATATTTCGATGCTGGCAAGGCTGTAGCACAAAGGCTGGATATAACTCCATAAGGATGGTTTCTAAAAGATGGCTGTCTAAGCACACCATAGAGTTTCCAAGCATTTTTTTTAAAGCAGCCAACATCATGTTCTGGAACATTCTCGCTCTATCTTTCTCTCTTCTCTCGTAACGGCTGTGGTCGGTCGCTCTCAGCCCGTGCCAACTTCCAATAACCATATTCCAGGAAAGAGCTCCACATGTTCAATTATATAATTACATCATCTCAGATTTAGACAGATGTCCCATAATACGTTTCAAATGCAATCAGCCGCACTCGTTCCCCACATAATGCATTTGGAGAAGAAAAATGATGTCCGCTGAGCATAAAACAGATCATATTTGTTGTGTTGGTGCTTCTGTTGCGCGCACTATTGATATTGTCGTTATTAGTATCGCCGCAAGCTCCATTTAGTATTTTTGTTAGTAACATCAATGTGTTTTTATGGTGACTGCTTAAAATAGGCCCTTTTATAATGGCAGCGTATATGGAAATATGCCAAACAATAAACATGCCCACAGACCAACTAATTGCCTAGTGAGAGAAATCACATAATAGGATGAGTATGTTTATATGAAAATCCACAGCGATCACTCTCCCTACCTTGAGTCCTATTGTTATCCTCCAGCCTCAGTCCTCGACCAAACTGGTCTTTCCCGCTCAAATCCTGGCCGTTTAAAAGCATATCTCCTCTCATTGTTCGGCAGACAGCACACAAATCCCTTGAGCCTTGAGTCTAGTCCAGAGAACTTAGAATGAGTAATTGTTTACTTACAGAGACAAAGCTGAACTATAGTCGTACACTAGTAGTGGATAAAGACTTTTTTTATTTAATATTTTTCTCAGCAGTTAAGCTGCTCATAGACACAGAGTTGTGGACACACAAGAGCTGTGGGCTCAGATTGGGAAATAACAGTAACATATAATTGGCCCAATTACTTAATATTGTTTTCAGTGCATTTCAATGCTGTATGGCAGCATTTTTGTATTTTTCTTTGTCTTATTTTATGATAAAGGTCCACTTATCGTAAAAGTGCTTGTGTGAAATTTGGCTTAGCTTAGAAATTACTTAGAGACTATAACTATATAAAAGCCATACAATTGAGTTTGTAAACAGAGGCGAAATCATTTAAATAGCATTATTCTTTTAAAGGCCAGCGTTTTGTGCTCCATCGATGACTGATAAGAAGGAATTGAAATGATATGAATGAGAATTTATTAATATGCACCGTTCAGTTCAAAACAGCGCCTTGACAGGTTGAAGATAACAACATTGATGAGCAGTTGAATGACAATTGCATAAATAATATCTGTCCAACTCACTCATTTTTCAATCTTTTTCATAAAATCATATTAACAATCGTAAAAAGTTGTTGAATTTTGTGACCGAGTCTGACAGAGGAATAGAGATGGTGGCGAAATGTTTGAAAGGTGACCTTTACAGACGAGACTCTTAGGACAGACCGGCACAAAACATCCGTTTCATTCTTAAACCTGTCTCCATTTGTCACATCAAAATGGAGAGAGAGAGTGAGAGAGAAAAGACTATTTCATTAAAGGTAGATGTCCTCTTCCATAGCAACCAACGATATATCAGCTCACCTGCATGGGCACCTCCCATTGTGCATGAATCAGATAACTCCACATGCTAATCACAGCAGCCGGCCCCTGCTGCGAATAACACCCCTGACCACGGCGTTGACGTGTTCTTACTACACACACTCCAGTGGTCAATAACACCCTCAAGGCAGCTCAGTAAATACTAATCATTTCCTCATGAAGACAAAAACTGCCCGTTTTTGTTAGCTGTCACTTTGGCTTCCCAACAGATCACACGGGTCGTTTCTGTAAAGGTGTCGAGTTATGAAAACCACATGCAAAGGTGTTCCACATGGGACAGAGGGAGTGAGCCACATTACAGATGCGGGATGTGAGCCGTGCAGCAAAGTCAGAGAAATATTGTGTAATTAGATAAAGTGCATTGTTTTTTACTTTTATCGGTAAAAAACAAACACTCACTCATACACTGAATCTATATCCTCCTCAGAGAGTGAGCAGAACTCAAAAATTCTTCAAACAGCCTTGTAAGCAGATGTTGTTTTCAGCGTGTTAGCATGACACTTTACATGTTTTCTAGCATGCCTTGCATATTCATTATTTTTAAAATAAATTTTCTTGTCTTTTTTTTGGAATTTGCACGCATATACATGCATGAATTGTATTGTTATATTAAATTAATGTACAATTAATGTAATAATTTCTGTGTGTGTATATATACTACTGCTATTCATTAGTTTATTGATGGTTATAGCACACACACAACACATACAATACCAGTCAAAAGTTTTAGATCTGTAAGATGTTTTATGTTTTTTAAAAGAAGTCTCTTCTGCTCACCAAGGCTGCATTTATTTGATTCAAAATACAGCAACAACAAAAAAAACAGTAATATTGTGAAGTATTATTACAATTTAAAACAGCTGTTTTCTATGCGAGTATATAAAGTGTAATTTATTCCTGTGATCAAAGCTGAATTTTCAGCATCATTACTCCAGTCTTCAGTGTCACATGATTCTTCAGAAATCATTCTAATAATGCTCAAGAAACATTTATCATTATTATCAATGTTGAAAACAGTTATTTACATTTTTCTTTCAGGATTCTTTGATGAATAGAAAGTTCAAAAGAACAGCATTTATCTGAAATATATCAAATATATTAAAATAGAAAATCGAACATTTTAAAGTGTCATAATATTTTCTGTTTATTTATTTATTTATTTTTTAATCAAATAAATGCAGCCTTGGTGAGCAGAAGAGACTTCTTTTAAAAACATAAAAAATCTTACTGATCCAGAACTTTTGACTGTTAGTCTACAGGTGAAACTCGAAAAATTAGAATATCGTGCAAAAGTTAATTTATTTAAGTAATTCAACTTAAAATGTGAAACTAATATATTATATAGACTCATTACATGCAAAGTGAGATATTTCAAGCCTTTTATTTGTTATAATTTTGATGATTATGGCTTACAGCTTATGAAAACCCCAAATTCAAAATTAGAATATTGTGAAAAGGTTTTCATAGCTGTAAGCCATAATCATCAAAATTATAACAAATAAAGGCTTGAAATATCTCACTTTGCATGTAATGAGTCTATATAATATATTAGTTTCACCTTTTAAGTTTAATTACTTTTGCACGATATTCTAATTTTTCGAGTTTCACCTGTATATGCATATATGCAAAGAGCCATGTTCTCACGGGGACCCTGGTTAAGGTCTGACTTGCGTTGTGTCCCACTTCTTTTCTCTATACACTTTTATGTCAGCTCTATATGTCCTATAAAGTAAAGGCTAACAGCCCATAAATTAAAAGAATAAGAAAAAAATGAGAGAGAGATAAATCTCTGGTGACTTCACATTAGTGTTTGATAGCAGATGAGCTAGTTGTCCCTATTCAGAGTCAAATTCAAATGTATGAACACCCTAATAATAGGCTTTCAGCAGGTAATATTCATCCTCTGTTAGACATAAGTAGGCCCAATATACGTAGAATCTGAAGGGCTCTACCCAGCATCTTAAAACTAGGTCGAAAGTCATCTCTGTCACAGGAGACTGAGAACAGCCCTGCATTAACATAATGAGACATATCACGTCAGCAGTGGGCAGATTGCATATTTCATTCATCGGCATGTAGCTTGAAAGGTCATCCGGTGCTCCATCATCAAGAACCTCTCAGGGTTCCTACAAGCACACGGAATAGTCCCAGGATGGCCAGATTTGCAGTGATAAATGCAGCGCTTTTAGTAAGACGATACATGTAGCACCCATGTAGGCCTTTATCTATGGGGCTAAACCTGGATTGTCATCCCGCAGCCACAGTGTACGCATCAAATTACCCCTCTCTCAGCTTGCAACAGGCCCTCTGTGGAATGACATCACTGCCAGTGCGTACCTGCTAGTGATTACTCTCTCCTCAAGCAAAATGCTTCCAGCCATCTATTACTGCATATAGCACCATATGAGTTGAATCATTACAACATTTTCCTTTTACATTCTGTGCCAACTCACTTTTATGGGATCCCTTTTTCCACAACCCTGTTGTTTTATTTTGCCGACCTGTTGTTTGTGCTCCAAAATTAAAACCATGGCACGGCATAAGTGTGTTGTAATAATGTGATCTCCATTTTCTTCTTGGCTCCCACCACATTTTTTGCCTTTTCAGATCCCCCTTTTAGAAAGTAAGCTTCTCCACAGGGGAAATTAAACAGAAACTTTATACCTTTCTTTTTAAAGGAATGAAATGTGTGTTCCTCTTCAGAAGTGTCAGTCAAACTCCCACTTGGTGGTCTGGGCTTTTGATTGTCTATGTAGAGACTGACTCTGACAGCTATAGCGGTTCATGGCAATTATTTTAAGAGGAAAAAGATTACAGTGCTTTTTATCAATTAAGTAATAGTTCGTAAACGGTCATAATGCCTCAGATAATATCCTACCTGAAAGCAGTGCGTTATTCCAATCCAACAGTGTTAGACATAATCTGTCTTTTTAAATCAAGCATTGCAAATTAAATATCTATCTATCTATCTATCTATCTATCTATCTATCTATCTATCTATCTATCTATCTATCTATCTATCTATCTATCTATCTATCTATCTAAAATGGAATGGAGCACATTAAATGATTAGTTGCTGAGTTTACATCATGTATGGTTTATTTAACATCAACCACGGAAGTTTTAATAATCATGTCTTTGTAGAATATTTATTCAAACGGATGAATGCAAAAAGGACTCAACCAATCTTTGGAAGAAGGATTGTGTGATAGACATTATATATGCCAGATTAAATTAAATTATAAAATTAAATTAAATTAAATTTGATGTGTAAATTACAAATATTATTATTAGTAGTAGTGTTAGTAGTTGTAGTAGTAGTAGTAGTACAAAACCTAAAAACAAATAATGTAATATTAACCCTCTGGGGTTCTTCGGGTCAAAAATGACCCGAAGCATTTAAATAAAAAAATGTTAAAAATCGTAGCTTCATCGGAATGGTCCAAAACTTGGTGACTTTTTTGGTACTTGGTATATGAACACCCAAAAGAATTGGGGACAGGATTTGAAAAGTCTAAGTGGTCGTAAAAAAAATAGTCACACTCAGGGTCTTCGGGTCTAAAATGACCCGCATAGGAAATGAATGGGAAATTGGCAAAAATATGAAAATACAGAGTTTTTTTGTGCATACAATCTACCAAACAGCCAGGATGCAGAAAAAAAGCACACAACAGTGAAGGGGTGAATCTCTTAAAACAATGGGTGACAAAATGCTTTCCATTTGTTCTCTTTATAATGCAATGTTCAGGTTTGAATGTATTATAAAGTAAAACTGCCACTTCAAATTACCATTTAAACCAACCAAAATATATATATATATTTTTTTTAATTTTAAAAAATGACAAAAATAGTCTGAGAATCTGTTATCATATATTCAAATCAACAACCTGAAAAAAATTAAACAATATGTGAAAAAATCACTAGAGTGTTTCTACCATAGGTTTCTACAGAGAGCTGTAAATCCACTAGTGGTAAAAATGTGCTATTGCGTGATAAAAATGCTCAGTGTGTCCACCAGATGGCTCCGATCTCATTTAAAAAATTGCTTTCGTGAGGCCTAGACTTGACTCTAAAATGAAATACAGCTTTAATAATATATATATTTTTTTATATATATATTTAAATTTTCTATTATATTCAATGGGAAAAAATGGGTCTTAATTATTGCATAAATATTAATTATAAATCATAAAATTATCTCAAAACACCAAAAAGATTCATTGGCTATTTAACTTTTTTTTTTTTTTTGCTTTTATACGTTGGCCGAGACAGCTCAACACGCTGCAACTGAAGCAAACACATGCAAATAGAAAAACACACGTGCAAATAGAAAAAAAACGCGTGCAAATAGAAAAAACGCGTGCAAATAGAAAAAAACGCATGCAAATCGAAACAAACACATGCAAATAGAAAAAAACACATGCAAATAGAAAAAAACACATGCAAATAGAAAAACACGCGTGCAAATAGAAAAAAAACACCTGCAATTTAAAAAAAAACACAACACATGTGTGCTCCAAATCCAGAAACGCGCTGCAAAAGTTCACAACACAACCAAATACAGAAACGCGCTGCAAATAACACAGACCACAACGGAAATGTTTCCAGGGGAACCAAATAAGTGACGAACCCGGCTGGGACGTGCTTATTGCCAAGGGGGTAATCCATCGACCGGAAGTTGAAGCCGGCCGGGTACCGCCATCTTGTAGCAGAACTTCACTTGCGTTAGCATTTCCATTGACTACCATTCATTTTGGCGTCACTTTGACAGCGAATAACTTAACATCTGAGGCGTTTAAAGACTCCATTTGTCCATTATTTATTTCTAAAGAAACACGACAATGTATAAAGGGCTCCATTACCTTCTATGTTACATTATGGCCCCGTAGAAACAGTTTTAGTAAAAATAGGCTAACGATTGCGTCATAACCACTCGACTCTCTGTCGCGCTGTACAGAAATTACCGTACAGACAGGAGGAGAAGCTCGCAGGCAATCGGGGGGACGTCCCGTCAAGAGAGAAGCCCATAGATAATGAGTCCATAAAAGCAACGGAATACTTACTCCTGCTCACTCACGCCAAAGAACTCTTTGCTCAAGTTCCCCGTCTCTGCAAGATTAACGTTGGCAATTTTCACGCACAGCTACTAGAAGATTAACGTCTGTCAGACAGGTTGCTCACGTCATCAAGCTTAGTTTGAGTCGTTTTGAGTCTGCGCGTCAGGAACGGAAGTGCTCAAAAATCGCAAAAAATGGGCTTCAACTGTCTCAACTGAGTTCCAATGAGATGGCTCTGTCCATTTCTTATACTGTCTATGCTTATTGCTCGTGAGCTTCCCTATGCCCTACTCCCTTCGAAGGGCAGATGGCAGAGCCCTTAAAGTGGGCCTTTGGAGTGAGCAGGGCTCTAGTGTGCCATTATAGCCGTGTGGAACGCACTTGATGAAGGGAGCAACGAAAGACAACGTAATTCCTCATTATTTTCACTTGGGATGTTCCCATGACAACGCAGCACGGTGTCCATCAGCTGGTCTTACGACAGAAATATAATGCTGTTAACATAACGGATGCAAATACATTTTTATTTTTAGTTTACAAAAAAGGTTTTAAAATATGCGTTATATATCTGTGTGTCTCAACTTTACAATTTTGGACCCTACATTACCTAACATTTCTTACGAAACTTTTCTTTATGAAAATGTAATAACATGAATGTATAGATAAATATCTTTCCTTCATGTTTTTCTTCTTTATCTTTTTGATTTATTTATTTTAGTTTCCAGCTCATTGTTCTTTTCTCATTTGTATTCTGATGACATTGAACATATTGTTAATACATTTTGTACATTGTATACAAGTTGTATGTCTTAAAAAAAAAATTAATCTCTGTATGTTTTGCACAAATAAATAAATAAATAAAGTATAATTTTAAGCTGTAAGCACCAGCACGGTTATGGATATCTATGCCAGCACGTCCCAGCCGGGTTCGTCACTTATTTGGTTCCCCTGGAAACATTTCCGTTCTGGTCTGTGCTATTTGCAGCGCGTTTCTGTATTTGGTGGTGTTGTGAGTATTTGGAGCACACGTGTGTTGTGAAACTGATGAAGAGGTTTTCTTAATTTGCGTGTGTTTTTTTTATTTGCACGCATATTTTTTTTTCTATTTGCATGTGTTTTATTTTATTTGCAAGTGTTTTTTTCTATTTGCACGCGGTTTTTTTTTCTATTTGCATGCGTTTTCTTCAGTTGCAGCGCGTTGAGCTCTCTCAGCCACCGTATTTTTATATATTTTTCCAAGCCTAACTATTTCCCTCAGATTTATAAACAGGGGCTAGCACTTAGCCTCCAATCTCAATGACATCACTATTGTACATGGGAAGTGGTTTATTGTGTCTGCTTAAACACAAACAGAGCTGGTCCGGTCTGTGAAGTCATTTCTTTAGGTTGAGATGAGATGAGATCAGTTTATGATGGCAACAGATGATGTGTGCCTCTACTTCCCGTGTTTAGACTGGCCTTTGAAACACACATGATCTCCCACATGCTCATCACTCTCTTTGCTGGCACTTTATCATTGCCCCCATCCCATAATAGTCCCACCCTCAGTTGGAATCCCCCTGATGTGTGTGTGTGTGTGTGTGGGTGTTTCTTGTCTGACTTTCTATTATTGTGTTTGTGTTGTCACAGCTTCTCAAGTCTGATCTGGTGCTTGTATGTAGATGTATTTTGTGTATGTTTGACCTTCTTGTGAAATGTTGCTACCAGCTTAGTGTGAACGAGTCAACTTTTCATCATGACAAATCTTACAGGAATGCCACAGAAAGCTGTTAGCTGCCAAACCCCCACGTATCTTCTAAACTACTTCCTTCAGTCATAAAGTGTCACAGAGAATCTCAAAGTGGAAAGTCTCGCCTGAACTTGACTGTATTCTTTATTAGGCTACATATGGATCGACTCTAAGATGCTGTATTGATTGCACAGATTAATGAAGAACAAAGTGTGAGGCAGACAGTTGAAAGGGAGCAAGACCTCAATATACAGGAAAAAAACAATCAAACAGAAAATCCAATTAAGTATCAAAGCGCAACAAAACGAAGAATAAGCCCCTATTGGAGCGAAAAAGAGGAACAGAAAAAGCTGTGCAGGTCAAAGAGAGAGACTGGAATCATTGTCCAAGAGTTGCAATATCTCAACACTAATCTAAGAGGAAAAAAGAAAGTGAGAATGGATGCATTCCATCTAGTGCTGTCCGTAACACGTGGCAGGTAGAGCAGGAATAGGTTAAATTAATCAGCTGCTCTTGTTGCTCGGCTCAATTCAGCTGTAGGTACAGCGTGGACCCATATCTGCAGATGGGGTCAGCCATGAAATATGGTGTGATATTGTCAAATTGATGGAGGTCAGAGAATAAAGGGAATGAATTCATCATGGCTTGTGCATGATACATGGAGCATTACAGGCTAAAGCGCACAGGGTAGCCGCCTGCGTTGGGAGAGTGAATGTAGCCATGAAACACTATTTTCTCTGCCCACTGCAAGGTTATTATTAAAAAGATCAGTTTGGTAAATTGAATGGACATACTAGAATACACAGAGCTCCTAAAAAAAGGACCCTTGCCTGCAAACATGGGTGTCGTGTTTTCAAATGTGCTGGTTTTGATGACATGACATGGCAAAAGCTTAGCTTGTGAATAATATCACATATTTTAATATTATATTTTACCACTATTATTATTAGTAGTATTATTATGTTATAGTAATACAATGTAAATAATTTATTAATGTATTAATAACATTACATTTAGACAAAATGTAAAAAGTAAGCGGCAGCATTTTCACATTAAATACAAAGGTGCAAGTCTTGATGGGGGAAAAAAGGTTTTTGAACAGTGTCTTATTTTTGTTGAAGAGTCCTACTTTTTTCTGTTGCGTATAACATTTGTTTTCTTCTGTGTACTTGAGGTGCTGTGGAAGGGCAACACATGAATTTTTCATTTTGTTTTTGGAAGTTATATCGAGCCGTATAGACAATCAAAAGAAAACTAGAGACAATGTTGTTGCTGTGCTTTGCAATACTGATGACAACCACAACGATCACTCAGAAGAACATTCAAAATTGCAAATGTCAGCCCCAGATCACTTCTCTTTATAATACCCATTAACAAAATGAAATTTTAGCTTTAGACTATTTTAGACAAAATTGGCTCTGGCAAAACTTTAGACAGCTTTAGACTAAATTGGCTATGGCAAAAATTGTTGACTCTGCAACTGCACACCTTTACTGTCCAACCACAGAAATAAGGGGAAAATGAGAAGATAAATCCTTACTGCTCATGTAGCCGAAGTTGCAACCGCTCCTCTTTTGTAATTATTACAGAATGCTTTGCAGATGACTACAGATGTTTTCTGTTAGCAGTTTTGTTTCAACTCCAAGTGGAAAATAATATGAATGTTGTTGTATTTGTAAATGCACACAAACACTTTTTTTATCCATCTGTCTGCACGGAAGCTCTCGTACACCCAGCGTCTGCTACACATCTTATCATTCACATCATATATGTACACAATCATGTATTCAATTCTCATTTCATATACGCAATTATCCCAGTATTATTTGCAAGACATTGTGTACAACGCGTTCTGCAAGCTTCTCTGGCACATGAACACACGTACCCCCCCGTAGTGAAATAACCAGTGATGTGCATCTGCAGAGCCCAGTGGTCACGTGACACATCTGGAGGTTTCCAGTTCTGTGCCCTAGTTGGCTGGAGATGAGGGGGACCTCACAGCCTAGAGAGAGACAGACACAGAGAGAGAGAGAGAGAGAGAGAGAGAGAGAGAGAGAGAGAGAGAGAGAGAGAGAGAGAGAGAGAGAGAGAGAGAGAAAGGGATGACATTGACTCGTCCTAACACTTCAGTGGCCGTGTGAGGGATGCACCCATGGAGGTGGGGGGAGGGCTGTTTCTCAGTGCCTCATGGTGCAGCACCATCAGTGTACATATGCCAAACTGAGACACTCCCACACATCCACTCTGACGGCAGACAATAATTAGGAGAGGGAACGGGAAGGAACGAGTGACGCAGATATATGCATGAATGTATTATGGGCTATTTACTGGTGTCGCTGTTGTGCTGCAGGTAGGATTGTAATCAGCATAGCCATCACACGCAGAGATCAGCGCCTCTGTGTGGATATCTGCTTCTAATCTCCTATTCTGGTGCAGTGAGTTGTTCTTGCCAGCTGAGTGTCTGTCAGCATGCAGGACAAGAGGGAAGTTTTGCATTTGTGGACACTCAGGGACAGGATTTGGACGGCTCTGTATGTAGTCAAGCATGGAGCGAAGTCAGGGTCTGCACTGCCAGCATCTGCTGCCCACTCGAGGCCGCCCCAGAGGCACTGACCAAGCGGCAGCCGTCTCTCTCTCTCTCTCTCTCTCTCTCTCTCTCTCTCTCTCTCTCTCTCTCTCTCTCTCATCTCTCTCTCTCTCTCTCTCTCTCTCTCTCTATATACACACACCACACACACCCACCACACATACTTAAAGACACATTGATTCAGCACCAAAGAAGTAGGAAAGATAATCTTTAGTTTAATTAAATAACTGGTGGATTGTGAACTACTAAAAAATACAAAAATAACAGTTATATTTTGAAATATTATTATAATATAAAATAGTTGTTTTCTATTTTAATATATTAAAAATTTTAATTTGTTTCTGTGATGGCAAAGCTGAATTTTCAGCAGCAATTACTCCAGTCTTCAGTATCACATGATCTCTCAGAAATCATTCTATTATGCAGAAGTAACAAGTGATGTTATTATTATTATTATTATTATTATTAATAATAATGTTGAAAACATACAACACACACACACACACACACATATATATTCAGAATTCATTGATGGATAGAAAGTTTTAAAGAATCACATTTATAATAAATATTTCTCATTACTGTCACTATACTAATTTAACTAAAACTTTTGTAATAAACACATTTTAGTCCTTAGTTGAAAACTTAAAATAAATAAAAAAAAACTGTTGAAAACTACATCTTGTGTATGTGCATTCATTTCTGTGCAGCAGGTGAATGGATCTGCATCCTGGAATATGTTCTCCAATCTGGACCCCCAGGTGTGTGAGTGCGTGCGCGTCTGTGGGTTGGACGGAGGGTATGTTTCGGTGTGGGTGTACAACGGGGCTCTGTGTGTGTGTGTGTGTGTGTGTGGGGGGGGGGGGGGGGGGGGGGGGGTGGGGGGGGGGGGGGGGGGGTTTCTTGTGTCCTGCAGTGGGAGAAAGAGAAACAAGTGAGTTAGAGAGGAAGTGATGAAGGGTGAAAGCAGGGGGAGATGAGACACTTTGATGATGTTAATTTTTGGTTTATCTCACAGATGGTATGAATGATTTCTGTTTGGTTGGAGCTCATCTAGAACACCAGGGGTCCTTTTATCTTCGCTCCTCTTATTTATTTATTTATTTACCTATTTTATCACCAGACCCCCCACCTCCACCCCACATCTACCCGTACGGCACTACAACACTTTTGTTTTGATTACCTTGTAACATTTCACTTCATTGAAAATGTAGTTTTCTTTGTGTTTAGAGAAGAGGCTCTATGTGGATTGATTTTGAATAATGGGAGGTCTGGTCTGAAGAGCAAAATAACCATTCTCCTTATTGAAAGTGACTCCTAGTGAGTCTGAACGTAAGTGAAGTTGCTGATGTTGAATTTGGCCAACAACTGATACCTGTTATAATGTTTTTTAGCAATCAAAGAAAACAACTGTTTATGATGTATAAATGGGTTGCTCTTTATTAATGATTTAAAGATTTCCATGTGCTCTTATGTATTATTAGTAAGTGCAATGGTAGAATCTGTTTTTTGTTTGTTTGTTTTTGTTTTTACTTAATTGTATTCACAGAAAATGTGTAGAACTCTGCATAACAGATTTAAACACTTTAAAATACGTATACTAAGCTAATTTGTGAATTGTACTAGATTTCAATAGACCTTATTCAGTGTATACGACATATAATTTTTCCCCACAATTGAAACAAGACGTGAGGGATAGAAGTAGGCGATCAATACTGTGACAGTGAATAATGCAGAATACATCTTCCAAAGAAAAAAGAAAAAACATTCATGGCGACAAAAAACTTTAGACTGTCCCTCTCAGCCTTTTTTCATTTGTGAAAAAATGTTTATATATATATATATATATATATATATATATATATATATATATATACAGTATATTTAATAATATAGTAAGTTTTAGAGGATGTATGACATTTTATGACAACAGCTAATCCAGTGTGCGTCTGACGAGTTCTGCGCATGATAATTCTTTGTGGGCTTGAGTTAATATTAATTTAAATTAATAATTTATAGAGAATGCATAGAATAATATAGAGCATGTGATACATACACTCACCGGCCACTTTATTAGGTACCCCATGCTAGTAACGGGTTGGACCCCCTTTTGCCTTCAGAACTGCCTCAATTCTTCGTGGCATAGATTCAACAAGGTGCTGGAAGCATTCCTCAGGGAGTTTGGTCCATATTGACATGATGGCATCACACAGTTGCCGCAGATTTGTCGGCTGCACATCCATGATGCGAATCTCCCGTTCCACCACATCCCAAAGATGCTCTATTGGGTTGAGATCTGGTGACTGTGGAGGCCATTTTTAGTACAGTGAACTCATTGTCATGTTCAAGAAACCAATTTGAAATGATTAGAGCTTTGTGACATGGTGGAAGTAGCCATCAGAGGATGGGTACATGGTGGCCATAAAGGGATGGAGATGGTCAGAAACAATGCTCAGGTAGGCCGTGGCATTTAAACGATGCCCAATTGGCACTAAGGGGCCTAAAGTGTGCCAGGAAAACATCCCCCACACCATTACACCACCACCACCAGCCTGCACAGTGGTAACAAGGCATGATGGTTCCATGTTCTCATTCTGTTTACGCCAAATTCTGACTCTAACATCTGAATGTCTCAACAGAAATCAAGACTCATCAGACCAGGCAACATTTTTCCAGTCTTCAACTGTTCAATTTTGGTGAGCTCTTGCAAATTGTAGCCTCTTTTTCCTATTTGTAGTGGAGATGAGTGGTACCCGGTGGAGTCTTCTGCTGTTGTAGCCCATCCGCCTCAAGGTTGTGCGTGTTGTGGCTTCACAAATGCTTTGCTGCATACCTCGGTTGTAACGAGTGGTTATTTCAGTCACTGTTGCCCTTCTATTAGCTCGAACCAGTCTGGCCATTCTCCTCTGACCTCTGGCATCAACAAGGCATTTCCGCCCACAGAACTGCCGCTCACTGGATGTTTTTTCTTTTTCGGACCATTCTCTGTAAACCCTAGAGATGGTTGTGCGTGAAAATCCCAGTAGATTAGCAGTTTCTGAAATACTCAGACCAGCCCTTCTGGCACCAACAATCATGGCACGTTCAAAGTCACTCAAATCACCTTTCTTCCCCATACTGATGCTCGGTTTGAACTGCAGGAGATTGTCTTGACCATGTCTACATGCCTAAATGCACGTAGTTGCCGCCATGTGATTGGCTGCTTAGAAATTAAGTGTTAACGAGCAGTTGGACAGGTGTACCTAATAAAGTGGCCGGTGAGTGTATGTATGGCTTGAGAGAGTTTTCTTAATATTGGGATATATGTTGCTGCTTGCTGCATCACATTTACTGACAACGAGAATTATTACTACTTGTTTATTTTGTGTATTTGAATGCTAAGAATTCAGTTAAAAAAATTAAGTATATGAAATAGGCCTCAAGCAATATGACGATCCTCCATAGAACAATTTTATTATGCATTAAAACTGGGAATACAGGAGTGTTAGTGCAAAGGTGAACCATCATGCATGTTCAAAATATATACCACAGCCTTCAGCAAAAGCCCTAGAATGCACCGACATGCCACTCTCTTGTACTTTTGTTCTTCTGGGTGTCAGTGAAATTAATAATTCATATAATTTACAGAGTAACTCTGAAATTAATCCTAGCTGAAACTTGAGGAGAAAACCTGATTACAGTCATTTAGCTCAGCACATTTAAGCCAGGCTTCTAAAACCCTTCAATGTTGACATGTGACGCATGCATTACAGCTAATAAATTACAGCTTCATAAATAAACGAAGGGTGCATTTTACCTATTAAAGCAAAAACTATTTGTTTTGTTCTGCCTCTACTGAGTTACAAATAGGCTGTGACTTCTGTGGCCAAACAGTCAAAGGCATCTTTAAAATGTGTGAAACTGTAAATGAAAGAAACATTTTCCACGCTAATACTAAAATAGAAACCTGCCATAGAAACAAGGATGCAGTGAATTTGCGTGAGTTTGGTAGAGGGTAATTGAGTGCTCTCCTGCCTAGCATGAAGTGTGGGGCTGAGGATCTCTTCAGGTGTTTTTAACCAAGAAGAACACCACTCTGGGTTAAGCCGGGTCAGGCACCAAAACTGCTAAAATTGCAGCTGCTGCTCCTCTCACTCAAAGTCTTTTGTAGTTACTAAGCTTCACAGGACTTTGTGGAAATATTTGAACTTATTTGAACCAATGTAGGTGCTAGGAGCAGGTGGATGAGGTCAGGGGGCATCAGAGGTTTGCTTCAGTGGCAATGCCAATTTTAACTTACAAGACTGTATGTGCACTCTTCATTCATCTTCAGGATAGAGGCATCTTGTTTTTGAGTTGTTTTTTCCTTATATTTGTACATTTCTCAAATCAGTAAATCAATAGGTCATGCCTGTTTTTAATAGCCATGTAATATGTATGACAATTTACAGTCGTCATTGTTGCGACATAAACAGACAAGGTTCAGGGTTCCGATGGGAAGCAAGTTCAGTGCTCTTGTCCTAAACACTCTTTTTTTCTCACATATTAAAATAATTTAAATTCAGATCAATATTTAATTTCCACTTATTTATTTGGTAAGTAGCAGCCTGACGGTCATTGTGGCAAAATAAACCCCTTCAGGATGACATCACCTTATTGAGGTTTATTTCGCAATATATAGCCTGCTGTATGTTGAATGGGGGATAGATTGGTGGTAATGGCACTACTATTGTAATGTGCACCTGCAAGGGCTTCATAAATGTGACTGAATTGGCAACTGTTCAGTTAGAAAATAAACGGTTAAATATCACATACCTGTATACAACTTTTGAAAATGAGCATCATATTAGAAGAGAGGAGGCCAGTGAATGGTGTATGGCTTTCAGTAGTGCACTGTAAATATATATATATATATATATATATATATATATATATATATATACCCCACCCCTCCCCCAAAAATGCAATGTTAAAATGAAGTAAAAAGCTTATGTAACTATAAACTTTTGCCTTAAACATTAAAAATTATGTTAAAAGACAATACATGTATTTTTCCTGTGAAATACTGAAAGCTTGTTTTTCAGAAGTAAATCTTGTGAATTGGCTTTTTTACAGAGAAATATTTATTTAGTAAGATATGTATAATTTTACTTTATATGTTATTACAATCAAGTATGAAGGGTTATTAAATGAGGTAAAATCCTTAGTTCATGTTTCATTGTTAAATAACAAGTATTTTATTATTTTAGAAATAGATTCTATATAAATAGGTCAGTATATTAGCATCATATTTAAGGACAAATAATTAAATTAAATTAAAAGTGGTAGCATACCACAAAAAAAAAAATGCCACTTGATAATACTTTTAACATCATCACTTTTTTAATGCAGTTAAGTTCTGGCAGCTGCCATTTTGTTTGTACCATAAATGTAAAAGAAAAAAAGTAAATCTAGCAGTTAATGTTATTTGAATAGGCTATTGTTTATTATACAGGACATCGAACTGTTTTGTGCTGTCATCCCCTCCATGTTTTCGGTTTGGCTATAGGAAGTGTTAACTTCTAGCATGCAAAATAAGAACACTTTCACGCGCTGTGCTGCTCCTCGGTGAGAATGAACTTCGCATCCCGACTGAAAACGCAAAATAGAAAGTCATTCATCAGGGTTCGGCGTTAGTCATGGATGACCCTTCATTTATCTCTGATACGGTGCTAGATACAGACACATAGCGCACTGATTGGACGCAGCGGGGGGAACCAGTGGCGCTTCACATCCAGACTCAGAGCTGAGGAAACACACACTTGCGCGAATTACCTATCTGTACTCTCGCAGCGCTTTCAGGTAGCCTAGACATGCACGCGCGCACTCCCGGCTTTGTTGTAGCTCTGTGAGGAAACAGCGGCTGCTCGTGAAACTCCGTATATCGGTGTATCAGGACGGTGACGGCTGATATTCGGCAGAGGCACACATGAGCGCTGGGCTCATCGATTACCCCGACCAATCTCCGTTTGTTCTGTGCTTTCAGAGAGGAGATAGAAACATCTGTCTGTCAACATCTGAGTGACTCTCGCGCTCTCCGGACTATCGTTTGGACGGGAGTTGCTGTTTGAAGCGAGTAAGGAGGACTTGTTTTGCAAGAAACACCTCTCTGTTTTGTCATTCCCTGCAGAAGTTGACCGTCGTTTAGAAGTTTTGTCAATGGGATGCTGAAGCACATCAACAGCAGGTAAGAGTTCCGATTGGCCTCATGCGCGAGCGCTCTTGTAATGTAACTTAATACTTTTACCCTTTAATAAAACAGGTCAAAGCAGGTAAAAAATGTTTTATTGTTAGTTAAATAAAAATTGATATAGAAAAAAATGAATTCGGTGCATAAATAGCCCAAATTATGCTATTTTCTGTATTTAAAGTTTAGTCAAGCGCGCGATAATGTAAATCATAGTAAAGAAAGAAGGTGCACACAGGTTGTGTTCACGTGCGGTGCGTGTAATCTTCACTGTGTGTAATCTTCACTGTATAGTAGCCTAATAAGGGCACACAGACTTTCACTGTCGTTTGATTAACTTAATCTGTTTGAGTTCACCGTCCTTCAGTGAAATATTTAAAATATTTATGTACAGCGAATAGCTTGAAATTGTGTCATAAAAATGTCAGTTCTCAACTAAACACTTCTGACAAGTTGCCTGTACAGTAATGACGTTCAAAATAATTTTTCATTAATTGAGATTTTTCATACTCCAAGTGTATGATGAAGACGTCAGATCAGTGAAAACAATATATAGCCTAGCCTATAAAAATGGATATACAAATAAATAACATAAGAATGTCGTGCTGCATCTTGAAATAATCAAACTTAAAAATACACTTTAACTCATTTGTATTTTGTATCTAACTGTGTAAGATTATGTTTTATAAGAAATGACAATAAAATCATAAAATTTATGTAAGTAGTTATATTGACATTGTAACAATGTCCTATGTGAACTGTTATAATATCCCACGGCTCAGATTACGTGTTGAAGTTGTTTGTGAGTGTTTCGTAAGGACTAATTCACATTTACTAAAGAAGCTGTTTTCCAGAAAACATGTAAAGGATAACTTCCCTGCACATAGTGATTTTTCTTTGACTTGAGTTCTTCTCTCATGTTTTCTTCAGCTTAATTCTCAGCTTGCTTAATGGTTGATTCAAAACAGAATCCATTGAAATTTTAAGCCGACGCTCATGAACAAATATTTTCTCATAACCGAGTTTTTGCAAGGACAAAAGTATGAGACAATTTCACAAAACACTCTCCGACATTTTTTTTTTTTTTTTTTTTTAGTGTGTGTATGTGAGTGTTTTTTGAACAACTTTTTTCTCTTTTATATTATAGAGGGAAATTTCATTATTTGTTACTTATGCTAGACAAATCACAGCATTTGCTTTGGTGACTTTACAACATATTGCTTTAATGACTTTAATGGCAATAAGTGTGTCTCGGAATCACTATTTATAATGTCAAACTGATCTGCACATCATTGAGCCAAACCTCTAAAGCACATCAAGGTAGTGTAGACTACCCAAACACGCATATTGTATTCAGAAAAGCAAGAAGATATTCAGAAAAGCAAGATGATAAAAAAGGTTATCAGTTATGTTTTACTGAACACATACCTGAAGGTTGTGTTTCGACAGATAAAGAAGCAACAACACTGCGTACACACAGACACACACACACACACACACACACACACACACACACTGTCTGAAAGGCAGCATGGTACTGAGGTATCACCATGTACTGTAATTGTGTTGAAAGCTGATACTGGCGATAGTGATTGGTGAAAGATTCCTGGCCCATCCTAAATGATCTTTTGTTTAAATGTAAGGGTACAATATCTTGCCCGCTAAAGTCAGTGAGTGAACAGAGCAAAGACATAGCCTCTCATTTAATCATGCTCCTATATAGCCTCCTATACTTTCATGAAAGATCATTTTCTAATTTCTGTTTTTCATTATCATTTGGAAAAAAAACGGAAAAAAAACACGTTTCAGTCACCTGGTTGTTTTGACTAGTTTAGGCTTTGTCATTGCGATCTGATTATTAGAAATCTCTCATTCAGGTCAGTAAGGTCAATTTGAATTGTAATATACGACTCAGACTGTACCATTTGTATATGTACAAGATGTTTGAGATACGAATGTGGATGTTTTTTTTTTTTTTTGTGGACACAGAAACGTCAGGCATGTTTGAAAATGCATTTGCAAAGAGAGAAATGTATTATGGGGGATGTATTTGTGTGTGTGTGTGTGTGTGCGTGCGTGCTGAGAGACCTTTGACTAATCTGAAGTGTAGATGAAATATTTTTTTTATGTTGCCTTGAACTTGGCCTTTGTTCACTTGGGAGACGGGGGGGGGGGGGGGGGGGGGGGGGGGGGAGAAACGGTCAACAGAAAAACTTAAACTGATTTTATTATTTCACATTAAAGTTAGAGTGATTGATAGGAGCACTTTCAAACTCTGAAGTGTCATTTATATCATGACAGATACAGCTTTTTTTTAAGGAGTCGTGGCAGGCCACAGCGCGTGGGACGGAGAGAGTGTGTGCATGTTTGATCTCACATCAAATAAAAGAAGCAAGAGAGCACCATTTGTTACTGTAATGATGCTAATATTGTCACATATAGTGGCCCTCTTTTCCTCATGAAGGCCAGTACAGATGTTTATTGGCTGGGGGTTGTCATGGTAATGGGATTCATAGAGGGAAGATTGATTGACAGAACCTGTCCAGTGCGGCCAGATGTTTTATCATCTCCTTGTTGCTCCTGCTTTCACACCTGCTTAAAAGTCAGCATACATATCATTTCATTATTCAAAGCCCAATTAGTCAGTGTCTTCTTTTTAATCATTCCCTGTCAATGGGAGGCATGGCAGCTAATTGCAGAAACATTTATTTTCATGTAATTTCATTTTCAAGGCAATAACACTCTAACATGATTAATAATTGTCAGGAGCACAATTGTTGAGAACAGATAAATAGGCATTGTTGTTTTTTTTTTTTTTTTTTTTTTTTGACACCGGTTTGTGTTTGCTTGTATATGGATGTGACTATTCATATCTCTACACTTTCTTCCTGATGGTATGGGACTGATTTACCAGCTTGTTAAATGTAGTGCATGAACAATTGGGAGCCGGCGTCGCATAGTGTACACACACGCACACACACACACACACACACACGCACCGACGGGGGCCTGAATGGCGTGTAACATTTGGAGTAGGCTCATTGCTGCCCAGCCATGCTTAAAGAGGGAGACACTGCCGTTTTTGCCGGCAACCCAACACCAGCTCAAAGCTCACTGACTTGAGTGCACATGCCAAACGACAGCCGTAGAACCACAAGCCTCGTGCCTCTTACGACCCTCTGTTCTTTTGTGTGAGTGTGACATAGGTGCATCACGTATCGAGAGGAGAGGTGAGAAAGCAAATAATGTTTGTGACTTGCGTGACCAGATGGAATGTTTTTCGCGACCTATGCAAGGCTTAATTAAAACGTCACACGGCAGACGTGACGATGTCGCAGAGCTAAAGTGAACAGCTCGAACGTATTGATGTGCCTCTGTTGTGCCGCTTAATTGACATTTTGAGCAATGCACTTTCACTCGTCTGTTAACGGTCTGAGTGTGCTAATATTTCAAAGAAGAAAGGAATTGTCTGTGTTTAAGACCCATCCCCTTGACCTAGACTCTTTAATGCAAAGCCTTTTCTTTTAAGTCTGTCACTCTGATTTATGCTCAACTCCTCAATGCATTGAAAATGCGAAGAATACTTCAAATAGGATTATACACACACACACACACACACACACACACACACGGACGCACACTCTGGTTGGAATCCACTCTTTTGAGACGGGCAAAAATGTAAATAGTTTTTAAATGGTAAAACGTATTGCTAACTGCCTAATAATGCCATTACAGACAACAAAACAAATCCATTCTCGTGGAAACTACCAAAGAATTGTTAGGCAGTGTGACTGTCCTGGACACCTTTTCTCATTGTCGTCTCCTAAAAGACAATGTTGACTTGCCAGCATAGTGTTCAAAAGATGGCTGCTTGTGTTTGCTGGGAATTTGAGCAGAGTGGCTCAGGGTACTAGGCAAAAAGAGGTTTCAGACAGTCAGTGTGTTTGTTTCAGAACAGCAGGACAATGGGGAATCCATTTTTCAACGTTCAGTAGGGTTTTGTGTCTGTGTGTCTTTAGGTCGCTGTACTTGGCTGATCAGTTTATTTTTCAGAGGGGTGAAATCCACTTGCAGCCTTCCAGAAATTCGTTTTTTTCCTCCCCTCTTTTATAGTGAAGAGTGGCGAATGACCTCTCCCTGTGAGCCGCTATGAAAAATTCATGGTCTCCTCCCTCTTCGAGCCATTATGTCAACATCTAAAAATACTTTATTTCACACTGGCGCCTCTGTGATGGTCAATGATAAACAAACTGCAAAAACCACCAGCTCTGGCTGGCAACACTTTGGGATTGGCAAATAAATAAATAAAAATTTCCAGTTGCATCAAAAAAGTTGGACGGTTCTGTTGTGTTACATGCAAGCGTATGTCTTTTTTGTGAAATATGCAGTGCGACCAGTGCGGAAGACAAAGATTGTGTGAATTCTGTCGAGTGCGAAACAGGGAAATAATGGCAGCTTTAAAGTTGGCTCCACCTCCAACCTTAAATCTGTTGGGTTTTTCCTCCTTCTTTCATCTAACCATATTTGTGGCATCTTGTGAAAATTTATATTTGATAACAGTTAATATACAAGGGGGGCTTGGTGTTGTTACGCTGTGCTATAGGATTTGCTGCCGAGTGCCCTCTGCCAACTGTCGAATTGGATGTGCCAAATAAATGTATGATAGTAAAGAAAGAATGAGTTGTCAATGGTAGTTGATTCATTGAAGTATTTGTGTTTATTGAAGGCTTTTTAGCTATTATTTATAGGATAGTGGAGGGAGATCTGAGGATTAGGATCAGAACATGGCACAAGCTGGAGTCGAACCCAGATTCCTGACGTTTTTTTTAATGCTGAGTGCCTGACTCAACCTTCACATTGTCTTATAGCTCGCGTTGACATAAAATGTGCCTTTACCACATATGACTACTGCTATTTTATTTAACTGCAGATTGCACATTAAAGAACTTGTCTATTTTGACGGGAACATTATATCCATTCCCCATATTCCTTTACATTATTACAGGATTGTATCTTGGATTGATGTAATTCAAAATAATGCTGTGTGTGTGTGTGTGTGTGTGTGTGAGTTGGTTTATGTGATTTATGAGGACACAAATTTGTATAATGACATGTGTATTACACTGGTATTACAACTTATGGGTGGTTTATGAGGACATTTCAAAAGTCCTCATAAATCAAATGGCTTAAAAAACATAAAAAACAATGTTTTATTAAAAAATTAAAAATGCTGCATGTCTCCTGTGATGGGTAGGTTTAGGGATAGGGGCAGTGTAGGGGGATAGAATATATAGTTTTTACGGTATAAAAACCATTACACCTATGGAGAGTCCTCATAATGCTGTTGCACCAACATGTGTGTGTGTGTGTGTGTGTGTGTGTGTGTGTGTGTGTGTGTGTGTGTGTGTGTGTGTGTGTGTGTGTGTGTGTGTGTGTGTGTGTGTGTGTGTGTGCGTGTGCGTGTGTGTGTGTGTCTGTGTGCGTGCGTGTGTGTGTGTGTCCCCAAAAGTTTGGGGTTGTTATGCATTTGATTTAATGTTTTTTAAATATATATATATACTGTATATATTAAAATAACTGTTAAATATATTTTAAAATGTAATTTATTACTATGATGCATTACTCCAGTCTTGCAGTGTCACATAGTGCTTCAGAAATCATTGTGCTGAATTGGTGCTCTAGTTACATTTCTTTTTTCTTTTTTTTTCTGTGAAAACCATGATACATTTTTGATGAATAATTCAAAAACTTTAATACTTTGATGAATAAAAAAGTTCAAGAGAACACCATTTATTTGAAAGAAAAATAATACTTTACTGTTACTTACTTTTGACCAATAAAATGCGTCATGGCTCAATAAACGTGTATATATATATATATATATATGAATCATACTGTCTCAATACTATTGAACAGTAGCATGTGTGTGTGTTATTTTATAAATCTTTTGGCTTTTTTTTATGAATTTTTTTACAAGGTTAGAAATTCCTTTTTGACGCACTTGTCCTCTCCTGACTATATGTGTGTCCTATAGTCCTCTGCTCCATTTGAATCTACCTGTGCGTCCTTTGTGGGGTGCTGAGTTTGGATTGTCTGACGCCATCCTGCCGTCAGACTCTTTTATAGAATAGGACAGGTCAGTCATGTGTGTCCGTACCTTACGACACCCACCTTACGAAGCTTCACCTTTTAAGTTCCCATGCACTCCACTCCGCTGCAGCTGGCACAAGGACTTCTCATCACATGCAGTCGACTTCTTCAATGACCTCTTAAAATCCTGATTCATTGGACTCGAGAGACAGGTATGATTTGTACTACGTTTTTGCAGTTTATCATTCTCGTATGGCCTTTAATAATAAATATATCATTCATTTAGATCGTCAAGATTTACTAATGTGAATACAGGTTTACAGGTGAATATGTTTAAAATGCTTTCATGACTTAAAAAAAAAAGTAACTTTTTTTTTTTTTTGCTCAGTGATAATTTACCAGGCAATAAATGATTGAAAGGAAAAAACATATTTGAGCAAGTCAGCGGTCATAGTTCACCAAGCGCCAGATGCTGTGATATTTTATACTTCATTGTTCCCATTTTGTTCTCATGTGTCCTCCAGTATCTTGTTGGCATCCATATTTTATGAGAGCTGCAGTAAATAAAATGGAGACCGCTGTGTATAAGTGTGTGAGGATGTTTGAGGGAGGGATGTAAACATGAACCGTGCTCTCCCGTGGCAGAATAGGGGTTCGCGCAAAGGTCTTTCTGGTTCTTGGTGAGGCCATCAGTCTTCCCTTTTGTCACTGTTACAGCCAATCCAAACCCCCCCGCAACTCCTTTCGGCTTTCTTGGAGAGGATTCAGCAGTCCTGCGGGCGCAGCTTTGTGACCAGCATGGCCAGCCCCACGTAACCTTTTAAGTCCAGCTGCAGCGTTCCACGGCAGATATGTTCATTAAGGAGAGGAGCAAGGCTTTTGTCTCCCCCGTCAGCAGAAACTGTGAGCAAGCGGGTTTTTTTTTTTTATTCAAATAACCGCCCACTTGATCTCACAGCGGCTTAGGTGCAAAGGTTGTGCCACTATTAATATTTTTTGTTTTTTGCTTTACCAAAAGCCATTTATTAGGGGCTACATTTGAACAATTAATTTTTTTTTTTTTAACGTTGTTCTAACTTTTTCTGCACGAGTCTCCCTTCAGTTGGACCGTTTCTTTTGCAGACGCTGGAGAATTTTTTTGTGTTCGGTGCACCATAATTTACCACATTTTTTATTTTTTTGCTTTCATTTTTAGCGTTAGCTCTAGGAATTGAAACTGAACAGACCTCTTGATAGCTTTCTTTGGATTAAGATCACGGAGGTTGAGAAGCCAGCATGAGGGATTCGTCTTTCTAATGGCTGTGATGAAATTTTTTGCCACTGTAATTTATGTTTGTTTCAACATAACTTTATGAGCACTTACTTTTGGAATGCAGTAACCCCCTTTTCCCATTAGTTTCAGCTTTACAGGAAGGCCCACTCAATATTGCTTTAAATACCATATGAAAACCACCAAATTATAGAATTATATTTTCCCCTAAGTGAGGAGGTAAAAGGGGCCGTCATATATAATTCATGCCGAATGATTTCTCTAAAAAAGGCATTTGAATTAATGTGAAGAACATGAGAGGTTCACTGCCTGCACTGTATGCTAAAGAACATGGCAGGTAGTGTCTCCAGCCAATCAGATCCTTTGCTCCTCCAAAAGAGAGAGATAGCAGGAGGGGATGAGAGACACATGAAAGACGTAATGAAGGTTAGTGAAATGGAGAGCAATACATCTTGCACATTGAGCTCGCTACTTGTTAAAGCGACAGGGCCTAACCAGAAAGGAATTTGCTTGATGGATGAATTTTACCCGTCTAATGGATACAAGCACTTGAAAAATGAAAACATCGATCCGTTCCCCAAGTTTTTCCATCCCTCTAATGAGAATGGGTGTTACGAAAGATTTTGAGAGGGTAGCAGGGACAGTCTTTTGCCCGATGATTCGGAGAACATGTCTCTCGGGTTTCAGTCACAGCTGAACTGCCGCTCTGTCTATTGTATATATTACAGAAGGAAGATAGGACGCTCGATTTGTCTCCCTATTGATGTGCAAATTCAGAATGTGTTAGATATTTCCTCTGTCATTAAGCTGGATTTTTCTTTGAGCCCCGTTAGCCCCCATTCAAAAGCGAAACAAAAATATATTTTTTCTGCTTGTTGCTATGGACACAGTGGTTTACTCATGTTAGCTCAACATTCAGTACTGTTTTTTTTTAATTTGTATGAAAATTTTCATTTGTGTTTTCATTGTCATTAGATCTGTGGTTCTCAACTGCTGGGCCGCGACCCAAAAATGACCCGCAGGTCTGTTCCCACAGGCTCTCTGATAGCAGGAGAAATTAAAAATAATTAAAATACTAAAACCCAAAAAAATCCAGTTTGGATAGCAAAATAATCAGGCTTGTCAACTTTTAAAGTTGAGGCGAAAACACCTCCGTTATTATTCTTTATTCTTTATTATTCCTTTATTATTATTATTATTATTTATTTGTTTATTATGTTGTTTGTTTTTGTTCATGGCTGCCCGTCCAATCAAGCTATTGTATTTCTGAACAAATTCACCTGCCATTTTGTAATACTGTACGACTAAAATGAAACTTATAGTTGGCATAGTGTTTCCGCTATGTATGTATTTGTCATTTTGTTCATTTTCAGCAAATGATTTAGCAGATGTAGGACCTATGCTGTTCAAGAACATTCATTCCATAAAAAAAAAAAATATATATATATATATATATATATATATATATATATATATATATATATATATATATAAAGATGCTATTACATTGAATTACATTTTTCTGTTACTATAAAGGAAAAAAAAAATCTACATTCTGTTCTTCACAGTGACTATTTATTGCAGGAGTCACGGCTCTTGCACTCCTGCTGTATATTCTCAAAGCGCTGTTTCTTTATCTGACTTGATTGGGAGGCGATTGGCGGCGGTCACCAATCGCCAGCAGACGGGGTGAGAGCGTGAGGCCACGATGATGATGGCGAGGGCGGAGAGACGTGAGATCCAGAGCTCGCCGGGTGCGTGAGCAGGCCAGGCTGAATGTCACACACCTCGCCCCCTCCACACACACTTGTGCCGTGCTCTCATGGCACACTGTTAATTAATCTGTAGCTTCCAGCCAGACGGGCCCAGCTCACGCAGCCAGCTGGGAGATGGTTTAGACCGGGCGTGCACTCCCTCTGATGGCTCACTCTCTGTGGCACTGTCTGCCAGGTTACATCAGGTGTGTGGGTGTGAGCCCTGCGTGTGTGGGTGTAAGTGTGTGTTTGTGTGTGTGTGTGAAGGAGGGGGAAAAAAAGAAAGAACTACAGTGAAAAAAAAAACTTGCATTGATTTCCTGGCCATTGTACAATAACCCGGACTGAACGCTCTACTAAAAGGGGAGAAATCCATTTCCTTTGGGAAGGAAAGAGGATGTTTCCTATACAAGTCATTCAACTTGCTTTCACCAAGGAAACTGAATGCAAACCTTAGAATGAATAGAATACTTTAGTTTCCACTTTATCTTTGTGAATGTAGTCAAACTTTATCTTTCCTTTAGGTAAACTCAGCTGGATAATCATGATTTGGTTTTTTAACAAAAGTTGGGTTTTGGGCTGTTTCTTAAAGCAGTAAGCCAATAAAGCCTGTGTGGTGCAGTGATTGTACCACATATAAGGGGTTTTTAGTGCAACTTGATTGTGGCTCATCCAGTCAGATAGTAGAATATTAGAACAGAACAAAACTGGAAAAATTCATTTGAATTCAGTCATTTGATTCAGCCATTTCAACACTTTAGTCCTGAATTCATACCCGTTTTTGCAAAGGTGCAATTGTTTCTTTGCTTCATCTAGCATGTATGCATGTTAATCTGATTATTGTTGATTACTGATAATTGTCCTCTGCATTGTATATTTGCGAATATACATATTGTGATATTTGACAGAGAGCTTCTCTACATAAAAACCCACTGGATCTCGATATTAGTGCACATATAAATGCACTTAATGACCTTGGTGTCATCCAACAGCTATACCTAACATCTCTACTGGTTTCCCACCCACATTCCTTAAATAATCAGAGGAGGTGCTGGACCCCTCGCTGCCACTCTCAGCACCGTCCAGCCGTAACACACCAGTAACAGAGAGATAATTTCATCTGCAGGGCTCACCGCACTCCTCTGTCATTAATGACAGAGTCCCAGGCGAGTGAAGAGTGAAGGACAATGGGTTCTACATTGAGGCAGTTGGGTTGTGACGCATTTGCATGGCACTAAGTGCATCTCAATGTAATTAAGATGGACGACAGTCGAATGTGCATTAGACTCCAGTCAGATACATTTAATGAGCTGAAGACACTGATTGAAGCCACAAAGTAACAAAGCTTGTATAAAAACGATGTGCGGCTCACATGCGGTTTGACAAGTTTTTGGACACTCTTGAATGTCAGTTAGGTATTACAAATTACGGTGTTTTCACACTTGGTTAGTTTTAAGGGTCTTGTCAACACTTCTGGTTTTATTTTACATGTGTGCAATGCTAAATAAATGTAACGTCATTGCTGTACAATAATGACACGCAGAAGAGGAGTTGAGCATTTTATTTTATTTTAATGAAAAAAAAAAAACTACAAACATAAATTCAAAGGCTTCCCTTCGGTGTTCTGCCTGAGGCTCCAGGGCTTAACTGAACCACTTTGCAATGCAAAATGCAAAATATAAAAGAAATATAACACTTTTGTTTCTCTGTACAGTTTTTTTTAAGCCCCAGGCTGTCCGTTGATTACAAATTAACTACAATTAAACTTTTTTTTTTTTTTTTTTTTTTTTAAGTTAAAACAATTAATCTAAGACAACCGAATTTGCTGAAATTGGCTTCTAAATATACATATCTTCATATCATGTCATATAATCATCACTTTTAGATTGATGTTCAACTGGGTGGTTCACCGAAATGAGTTCTGAGTTGGTTATTTTAAAGAGGACGAGTGGGAAAACACTTTTACACAGAGTGGATTCGTTTCGCTGTGTGGTTTGGCACAATCTAGTTCCACAATGAATGATTTGTAGCCATTGTTGTGTTTTTAGTGGCTGTCATCTCTTACCTTGTTAACCAGCTGCTTCAAACACCGGAGCAAGGGTGTTGTTGACACACTTACTTTATATTTTACCTTTAACATGCATTATTGGAGCACCTTTTTCAACACCCATCTCTGAGGAGAGGTTTAGGTGACTGCGTCATATGTTGTGAGTGAGATGTACATCTCTTCACAGAGCCTGTAACTGAAGAGCTTTCAACAGCCTTTCATCATTCCTGCCCCTCCAATGAGCTCGACTGGGTTTCTCTCGCGCTCCCGTTCCCTGAAATGGAGTCTTCTTTTCCCCACACTGATTTCCTGCATCTCTTTCCCTTTTTCTTTCTTTCTTACCGTTGACATGGCGACAGCTTGTAAGCTACAGGTGTCCGTGCTTGCCAGAGTAATGGTGGAAATGGGCTCTTGTACTCAAAAAGAGAAAATAACCACTTCACCAAACAAGACTGATTTAAAAAAAAAAAATTCTTCTAATAATGCCTGGCTCAGGATTTGAAGGAGATGTCTGCATCTTTTACTTTACTGGTAGTGGCTGTATTCATGTGAGAGAGAGTAAAAAATATAGAGACAGTGTCGTATTCAGAAACCAATGCCCCGTAGCACAGTTAAATCAGCATCTTATAAGTATTAGCACACATCTTATTGCTTAATTTGAATCACAAACAACTATCCTCTCTCTTTTATGGTGTCTTTCTCTCTCTTCACAATAAATTGAGAAACTCCTTTGGTTAAAAACCACAAACAGCATGATATGATATATGTTGTTGTCTTTTGTGCAGTGGAAGAGTCCCACAGCGCTCTAAAATATTGTTGACATCAACATTTCTGCATTTGTTCTCAATTTATTTTTTATTTTTTTTCTTCCCCTATCATATCCCAAGTGGGCACATTGACATTTTGAATAAAATCAGGCCTGCCACTGGGGCTCCTACGGTAGTAATTAAGGGGAGGGTCTGTCATATCTGTGTTCTGATTCAGTCCTAAAAGAGTTACCACTTATCCTAATCTGTGGAAGCAAGACTTGCAAAGTACGCTCTTTTAAAGTAGATGACTGCCTTGCGTAAGTGTTATCTGCAGCCATTGAGTTTAGGTTTGTTCTTGTGATCATGTTAAGCAAACATTCCCTGCAAATTTGAAAACAGAAGCTCTGTTCCGAAACCGCGTGAGCTGCCTCACTGCCCTCTGCCTACTGCCTAGGCAGCATCCTGACGGTCTTGGAACCTCATAAGTGACAGATTTAGAACACTCAACATAGGCAGCCACAAATAGGCTGGACTCGCAATTCATTTCAAGAGTTTGAAGGTAGAATTTTGCTAGTTTAACAGCATTATACTGTTACATGTGTAATCTAAAAATGTTCTTTATAAATGTACCCACTACTATTCAAATGTTCAGTAATTTTTTTTTTAAAGTAATTATTACTTGTATTCAGCAAGGATGCATTAAATTTATAAAAAGTGACAGTAAAGACTTGTATACAGTTACAAATACAATACAAACACACACATAGTTCTGGCATGAAATTTGTTGAAATCTGGCATGAAAACAGTTAATTTATTCTTATTTCAGAAACATTAAAATATTAGTGTATATACATTTTACTAAAACCGAACTATATTATGTTAATGCTTTCCAGTGTTGAATGGTTGATTTGATTTTACTTAATTAATAAATGTTAATTTGATAACAGTTTATTTATAATCAACATTTGTCATGCTTTGCATCTTGAATTTATTTCTAGAACTTTTCCACAAATAATACATGTGATTCTATCTTTGAATTTTACCAAACAATGTGCTTTAGTGGGCAGCATAATTCATTTGCTGACATTTTGGAAGAGTAAGCTTACCATCCCTTAAATTGCCTCCTTCATAGGCAGCTCACTGGAACAGCAAGAATGGGCCGTACTACTGCTGAAACACTGATTTTTGTATGAAATTCTCAGCATCTTAGAATATCTAAGCATCAGCATCTAAACCTCACCTGTTGAATAGAGAGCACTGATAACACTGCTCAGGCCTGTAGTTGTGTTTTCTAATCTCGTTTGACCTTTCTAGAGGTGAATAACATTTAACAACTGCAACTGATTCTGTTTTTGTGAAATGTATGTACATTTTCAGCAAGTAATCTTGCAGATTTTAATGTTGAGAACGGTTGCAATGGAACCGTTAGATTTTCACTTTGGTAAGGTCATTATCCCCCCTATTTCTTCCATTCACTTCCTGCTCGTTCGCCATCCCTGCCAAGGCCCTCAAATAGATGTACTCCATTATCAAAATTCAATTTTTGCCTCTATCGCTGTGGTCCTTTTGTAGTGGCGCAGACCGTTCAACCAATCCTCCTCTCTGCCTGTCTCGTCAGCATCTGCTGTAGGAGGGCAAATAGTCCTAATTGTGTTTGGTGAGAAGCGACCACTGCATGACTAATGAGCCCTACAACCCCGCAGAGAAGCAACGCTGCACGAACCCCAGCATCTCCAACCCTCTGATGACTTTCCACCACAGGAACTGCAGGGTGTGGGTCATGCTGGTGGGTCAGCCATTCTGTGGTTGGGTAACAATCTCTCTCTGTACTTAGGGTCTGATGAGCAAATGCGATTATAGAATGGAGGCCAAATTGCCCCCCTCTACTTCATGATGGTTAAGAGGAAATGAGACTGTGGAGGTGTGTTTGTTCTTGTAGCTGATTCTTTCTTTCCTGGGATATCGGTGTTTACTACATCCACTTTCTGAAAAATGATTCTTAACTTCCAAACTCTTTATACACTAAAGATTTGGAAAGAAAGCTTTAATATGAAGGTTTTTTATTTTATTTTATTTTTATTTTATTTTATTTTTTTAAGCTTTAGTTAATGATTCTCAAATTTAAGAAGATTGTGATTTAGATCCAGAACTTTACCATAAACGGGGAAGGAAAAATGCCCTTATATCTAAAAATAAATAACTGTAATTTAAATATGATTTCTTTATTTATATGAAAGTCAGGCTTTTTTTTAACTATTATGAAATCAGTAATCAGTGATGAGCTGGAACAATGTCTAGCCACACTGGGCAAAAGTATGTTGTTTTTTTAATGCAGTGATTTATCTCATTAAGTTAATAATAAAATGCATGACTGACACTAAGCTTTAAAAGTCACATCTTGTTATTAAATGGGCTTGTAATATGAGACATTTCTTCTCATATTCAGCACTGTCATATGTACAAGAAGTACACAAATTATGTAGCAAGCTACCAACAGTATAAGAGGCTTAAAACAAAGAACAATAAAGAAATAGTCATCATAATTGATATCTTTTGACAGTGACAGTGTCACATCTATAATAAGCAAACAACTAAATAACTAAATAAAATCATTGTTGTGCATATGACTAACTTGTGTAAAATGAATACAATTATTTTATCATAAACATAAGGTATAAGTACTGAAATAAAGATATGCCTTCATTACATTTAAATTTGACATATGTAATAAAGTATGATATATTTGAAGAATTGCTGCTTATTTATTTGTTGTTTATTTAGAACATTGACAGATTAAAAACATGACAGACTATAAGGCAAAACTTATTACACTCTGTGTATATCATAGTGTCTTATCTGAGAGTAATAACTGTGTGCATAAACAATCTTTGCATCAGTTTGGAAAACAAGTGATGTGACATTAGAGTATGCCCTTCTTCATAATTGTTATTATTATAATTGAATGATTATTGTTATGATTTTATTGCCGCTGCATTTTTAGGCTCCTCTTACTCCGAATGTCACAGTTGATAGTTAGCAGAACTCATGTTTTCCATGGTCATTTGTTCAAGGGTATTTATACAATCCTATTGAAAATAATGGTCCACTTACTTTAATTTAATACGAGGGCTACAGTAAATGACTAAACGCAATATTCACATTTAAACACTTCACAGGGCAGACGTTTGTCTCTCTCCTCTCAAGCTGTCTAACATAAATACCTTTTTTTGTGTGAATGGGATTTGACCTTCAACCCTACAATTTGTTTTAAAATGGACAAAGCAGGGCAATTAGCTGCGCACAGCCCCATCTTGCCCAGTGTCCTTAAGCGTCCTGCCTCTGCCGAAGTTCCATTAATTGCCTTCCTTTCTCATTCAGTTGTGTTGGCCCGATTGCAGAACAAACATGTTTACAATCTGGATCCATTGCACAATTCACAAAGTTTAAGCTCTGTGTTGCCGGAGCCTTTGCCTCTGGATGGATCCCCCAACGAGTACTCGCGTCCCAATTCTCGTTTGTATAGCATCACACAGAGGGTATTATTTACCTTTGGTCTGGCTGGAAACTCGAGGGAGAGTCCGCCCATATGAGCTTGCAGCTTATAGACAGAGTTGTCCATCTGTTTAGACAGGAGGGATGGAAATGATGCGATTTACAAGGCAAACTTAAAAGGGGTGTCCTCCATTTTCTTTATTTATATCATTTAATCATTTAAGGGGGAAATTATCATTATTATTATTTAAGTGAACAGTCCAGTCTGGAATGAGAACATTTTTCTCCAGCAATATTGTAGCATGTCAAACTTCAGAGCACACTGACCAGATTTACAGGAAGTGATAGCAGATTTCATCCCACTGTCAAGGAAGTTGAGGTATCCTAATGTTCATAACACACACACACACACACACATACACCTCAATGATAGGATGCTGCTTCCCTCACACAAGATGACCAGATGGTATCTTTAGTGTTGCCGGGTGGAGAGGGGAAATTGTGTAATTCTCTCTCTTGCTGGTTTTGCAACATTTGTTGTTTATTTCAGCTTGAGAAATGCCGCGAAAAAAATGTTGTGTTAGCTCAAAAAAAAACAGTTGCACCCAGACGTTTTGGGGTTGTTAATTGAACGGGCCACCCAGTGCTTCCACTTCTGTTTAGTCTGTCAGTAGGAGTTTACTTCGTCGGCCTAAACAGCCACCAAGTTGCAAACGAAAACCTCCTCGTGCCCCTTTGGGTTTGCAGGGGCCGACATTTTGTGTTGACAGAAGCCAGAAAGTAGATGTGCTTGTGTGGGAGGGAGAGATCAAAATCTCACAACGTGCCGCCCGCCACCCCTTAAAAAAAAATCTTGTCTATTAAAATCATATCGTTGTTTCCTCTCTAATTCCATTATCCTATTTCACTAACAACTAGAGCTGTTTACTTTTATACTTTTGGCAAATTGCTTAATTTTTCTGCCAAGTCTTATTTTTGGAGCCCTCTTGGTTCGAACCGCATGTTTCTGTTCCATTTATCCAGATATGCACATGAAAATACAAGCGGTAAAATCAGCAATCTTTAATCTTATGTGGATTAAGGCAAGTAATTAAGTGCTATAATTGCACACTCTTGTTCGTTTAAACACTTGTTATTGAAATAATTGGCACTGGAGTCCCTCCAAAGCCCATGGTTTCTGACGAAATGACACAGCGGGGGCACAGGAAGCAGTTTTACAGTGATTCATCTACAGAGACGCTGTCAGCTGTACAGCTTTGGGACAACATATACACACAAAAAAATATGGTCGGGCAGGTTAAATCAGTAGAGGAGAGGACAGGGCAAAGAAAGATTTTAAAAGAAGTGGGAGGTAAGGCTACTGAATAAGGATGGCATGAATGCAGTGTAGAATAGGACTTTGCTGACAGCGTTTATGTAATTTAATCTGACCATCTGGGGGAAAATCAAACTAATTTGAAGAGCTCGGGAGGGAGAGGGAGGCCGCCTCTAATCTGCTCTCACAGCCACATTGATATTCAGGAATGCACAAGTGCCACTGAAACACCGAGCCTATAACAGCTAGACGCTCTCAACGCTAAAAGCCCAGTTGGGAAAACACAAAAGATGCAAAATGTGTTACAACAATGTTAAGGAAAAAGAAGAAGAAAAACGTCTTTTTTCTCTCCTTTTTTAAATAGCTGAGAGGTTACCTATATGTTATATATTTAATACATTGATTCTACCCTCTTCTATCCCTGTATTTTCTGCCCTGATAGTGTTAAGTTTTATTGTAACAATGGATAAATACCTTATATAAACAAAATGTCTTGAATGTCAAATATTTTAGGAAATTAAGTCTATTATCAACAGCATTGCAATGTCAGTGTCTTGACAATACAGGAGCATTGTAAGTATTCATACAATTGAAAACTGATTTTGTCAATGTCAAAAATGTGATAATTTCTGAAAAAATATATGAGCTATAAAATTGATGTAGAAGAGCAATAAAAGTATATATATATATATTTCTGAGGGATCGTGTGACACTGGAAACTGGAGAAACTATTAATAGGCCAAAATGATATGTTGTAATAGCCTATAGTTATGGTCACGAATTATATTACATAAAACTGAGGGCCCGATTATTCTAAAAATAAATTGAGTGAGACGCTAAATGCTAATGAATACATTTTAACTTCTATTATAGACCTTGTTGGACAGTACATGCGTGTCTAATATCGTTGGTGAAGACACTCTCTCTGACATGGTTGTCCTGTGGTGTACGTGGGTGCCCTTGCCTTTTGGCAATGGTGTGGGCAAAGCCTAATGGGAGCAGCACATGGCGGATGACATGACAAACGGCGGGGGGCTTTCCATAACCATGCTTGTCGCTGGCGCTGAGGGCCCCACCGGCTCCTAAATGCCTTTTTACTCCTGCGGCTCTCTGTCTAAATGCTGAGGATTAATTAGCCGCACCAAAAATAGAGACACGAAATGCAATTTTTGAAAAAAGAAAAGAGGACGGAGAAAGAAAAAAAGTAGGGAGAGGATGCTTGCTGTGCACTCGAGACTTATGAGGGGGAAATGGTATCGCTCGGGGCAACGAGGGCACGGTGCTGCATGATACAAATATGAATAAATAAAAGTGAATGATAGTGCTGATAGTTTATTGCCAAATTTATCATGATAATTGTAAGATTCAAATGAGTGATGGTTTGTGCTGCCATCATGTGCGGTTTTAAAAATAGTGTTCAAACCATATACATGTATCTATCTATCTATCTATCTATCTATCTATCTATCTATCTATCTATCTATCTATCTATCTATCTATCTATCTATCTATCTATCTGTCTATCTATCATCTATCTGTCTGTCTCTCTGTCTGTCTAATTTTAAGTTGCATCTTTACTTTGACTATTATACTGTAATATTCAATCACTGGCGGTTTATTCAGAGAGTTGAGTGAAGTCTATTACTCGTCCAGCTTCACTGACTCCTTTGCCCCTTACCGTATCCTCTGTCCATACATATATACCCCCTACCAGCAAGTCAAATGCCCATGCAGCCCTTCCCTGCCACAACCCATTACAGCACAATCATACGATCACAGACACAGCAATTTGAGCTAGCAGCATGTAGTGGAGCTGCGCTCCTCAAGTGCTTTTGTGCCTTTGCAGGCCTATTGATTTTCATATCATATGGATGGGTTCATATCATCTGTGGTGAGGAGCTTCAGATATATCAGAGGTCACTGACACGGCACATCTTTGAAGTCTCTGACCTGTGTTTGCAACATGCCATATTTTGATAGTCCTCCTGTTAGATCACAAAATGGCTTCTTTTATAGTTCCCAACTCTGATGGGATGGCGAATCAGACATCCTGAAGTGCGTTTCTTAACCACGTTAGGTGTAGTGGTTCCCCTGAGTCACATTCAGTGGGAACGAAAGCTCACAGTGTTGTTCTCAGCTCTGAAGCGGGCGAGAGTTTTCAAGAGGGTGTTTTATAATGAGAGCCAGAGAGCGTATACATGTTTAATGTTGGCCTCTCTTCCCGTATTCTCCTCTCTAATAATGCTTTCCCTTGCGCTAAAGAGCGACATTGAGAGCCGCCCACTTCAACGTTGTTTCAGCCCTCTGGAATGTTCTATAGAGGAGGAAGGCTCCATTTAGTGGCTGGAGCAGCAGCCACAGTGAGAACCTTTCAGCACGGAGAGGGAAAGGGGTGAGGCTCTTGGAGTGGCTAGTCTGCTACCTGCTTTGCTGGAACACGCTGCATTGTCTTCCATAGACCTTTCTTCCTCCCTCACTTTGTCCCTGCGTTCTCAAGAGTCGGGAGGGAGGAGTTTGGAGTGGTACAGCGGACTCGCCCTGCCCTCTCAGCACTACAACAAGGCCTCCCGTGAACCGACACAGAATCGGGGGTTTCATTTTTAAGCTATGATTGTTTCTAAAGTTACCCAGTCTCCAGGTTCGCTTGAAATTTTTCTTTAAAGTGGGCTGCTCGCTCCCCTCAGATACCCCCCCATCGCATCTTCCCCTGGTGGTCCTTGGGAAGCCAGGTGTCCGGGATTGTCTCCAGTGTTTTACCTCAGCTAGCTAACAAGCTCCCCCTGGCCCTGGAGGAAGGCCCACTTTCCCTGCTGCCCATTCCCATAATGCTGTTTCATTATGGTCCCCACTGGAGCATACACAGCCATTCACAGAGCAAACTTCTTATGGCTTAACGACCGGTGCGGAAATGTTTTCTCCGAAAGATACTTTTTCAAGTGCCTTAATTTGAGTTTACATTCAAAGCCGTTTCCTTTGGGAAACTTGCCAGCGGTCCTGCGGAAACTTTTTTCTGCCCTTAGTGTTAGACCAGCACTTTAAGCAATTATAACTTATCAAGAGAGATTTTTCTTTGTTATTATGGTTCATGCTGTTTGCTGTTTTCTTCTTTTTTTTTTGTTGCAGGAAACATCGAAGCCTGACAATGCCGAGATCCATTAAAAGCGATACAGCAGGGAAATTGCACACATCGCACGATTCGAGGGCCCTAATGGTGGCAGTTATAGCTCAAATATCAATCAGTTTCTGTTTACTGAAATGGATGATTCTCTTAGCGCAAGTGACTATCCATCGCCCCATTATCCTTAATGAGCAGCTGCCAGTAGACACTTTTCACATTTGTGATTTCTTCTTCAAGAACCCCTCTTCGTCAGCCAGCAGGACACTCCCATTTTGGAACACGCATCCACTAGAATTAATTAGCCCCTAATGGTTTCTGTCATTTAATGCAAATGAGTTTTACAATTATCGTTTTGTTATCGCTCACGGTGTGCGCCGCTGTTCGCCTTTGCCCTCTTGGTGACACCGTTTCTCCATTACCACGTTTGACGCTCGTTTCTCTGGGCCGCACCGTTGCATTGACTCCAGTCGTGTATCTTCCTCTGCGTCAAGCAGAGCGAGTCGGCCCCCTTTTATCTGCCCGGTCCATCTCGATGCTGTTCTGTTTTTTATTTGTACCCCCATGCATCAGCTCCATTAAGGTCTCTGCGCTCGCGAAATTGACTTTCTGTTGTTTCTCTCGTCGTCCCCCTGTTGTTGCTATCACAGAATGTATCTGCTGGGTCCCGAAAATGCGTTTGCTCCCTGTCTGTTGACCATTCAGTGTCTGTTATTCAATCTTCAACAGAAGGTTTGGAGGAGGGATCCCAGCTGCTCGATGGCAGCACCCCTGCAGTAAACTATCAGATCCGAGCGAGGTCAAGCTCACAAAGCGCTCACCTCTGCCATCAGTTTCCTTCTCTACACTACTGATGACTCTATGTGGAGGCAAATGATTCCTCAGGCTCATGCTGTTAAACTTTGTTCTCCCCTCCTTCCCGTCATACATCCACATCCAACAGGCATAAGTAAAAAAATAATAAATAAACAAAAAAACAAGGTTTGACCTTCAATAAAGTCAAAGTAGTTTATTTGTGCCATTTCTATACAGAGATTGCACTTTCTGACTGTGACTTTAAGCTTAGCAGTGGTTGTCAGAATGTTTGAGGTGAAGGTTAATATTTTCGGTATGATGTGGGGGCGTATCAGAGCTGTGACACTTTAGTCTACCCCAACCAGAAGTCAGGGATGCTGCACAGACTGCAGTACCAGTTGTCACTTGTTGTCACTTGGAACATGACATACGGATGCTCAGGACCTGACGGCATATGTGACGCTGGCCTGCCAAAAGCATGCTGGCACTTTTAGGGCACTTTTTTTTTTAACACCATTAGTCACATTTTCCTCTTGGCTTAGTTTAGACAGTCTCCCCACTTGCTTTTCTGCATTTTCTCGTTCTTTCATATAGGGCTGTTAAAATCAACACGTTAAACGTTTAAAGTTTTACCTCTCAGAGATTAATACGTTAAAAAGAATCTGTTCTTTTTCTGTCATCATTTGGCTGCGTTACAGTATATGATCACGCTATTATTAATTCAAGTGCTATTAAACAATTTAAGCAAGATAAGATGCAAAAAAACCTGTAGGCCTACTGGTGCGCTGTCTGTGAAGTGGCTATCTATGAACAGACTTGCGCACAGAATGCCTCTTCAGAGCTTGCCAGTGCTACATTGAGTTTTGTTTTTATGCTTGAATGGACAAAAACACACAAAATTATGACAAAATTCCTGTTTTGTCGAGTATCCTCATAAGCACAGTCTTAAATGAGTTTAAAAGTGTGCATGTGTCTCAGATCCGTGTTATGTGCGTCAGGTCTTAAAGTGACAGCAGCCAAATAAACCTGCTGCTGTCTGTGCCATTAATGTTAATCAAAGAACAAAAGACAAAAAGAAAATCACTCACTGCTCTTGATTGAATATGTTTTGTAGCTTTAAAAATGGATTCATCTATATTAAATTGATCATTTATGCAGTGAAGACTTATGCAGTGTTTGATTTATTAAATTTCTGTATATTTATCCCTGACAATCTTAAAGCACTGTTGACAGCACGATATATAGCATATAAATAAATGACAAAACTGAATAATGAATATATTCATTATTCATTTATTAATTTTTTACATTTATTTATTTATGTGATTATTTAAAATTAATTAGAAAAATTCATGAAAAATGTGTCTAATTGTGGAAACACTGTATATTTTGATATAGGAGTTACAGAAGACGACATTAATTACTAATGCTTATACAACCTCTTTTAATTGATTCTTTTTTTAGCCATCTTTTTATTCTGTGCAGCCTCTCTGAATTAGTCTTTCAGTGATCTGACTCATTTGAATTTGTCTTCCATCTCTGCTCATGTTGACCTTTGTTGAATGTATCGGTAAGCACTCAAACTAGCTTGAAACAGACTTGTGTTAATGCTCTGTTTGTTTAGTATCGCGGCTTTCTCAGAATGTTCTTCAGCTTGAACAGTGGTTACATCATCATAGAACTTAATTAATGTCATAATGCACTTGCTTGGCCCGGTTGTGTTGGCCATGTGTAATATGATATAAAGACGTAATTGGTCTCTGCTGTTTTTAGTATTGCTGCGTTTCCCTTTACCCCCTTTGGATGGCGGTTGACAGATTGGTCATTACCTCTCAGAGGGCCCGAATTAGCGCCATGTTTAACGGCACTAACACAATTGAATCCTTTAATGATACCCCAGAGTGCAATGTTCTAGTGTAATGATACTGGACATGCTTTTTTTCTTATACTTTGTCCCTCTTTCTCTCTCTCTCTGTCCTAGTCTAATGCATTGTTGTCCTAGATAGTATCTCACATTTTGATGATGGGCTGCATTAGCTGCTTAAACACATCTGACTTGTCTATAACACACTGTCTGTTCCTGTTCCACTTGAAATAATTGATCAAACACTCAAAGGGAAGTGCAAGTATCAATATTAATTAGGGCTGTCGGTCTATTAAAATATTTAATTGTGATTGATCTCATAATGTTTTTTTGTTGTAGTTAACGCATTAACACATTAATTTACCTTATATAAAACCAAATAATATAAGTAATTATTAAGGCAATTTGTGTGGATGACACAGCAGAATATATCTAGACAAGAGGTCCTTTGACGCAACAGTGCTCGTCTCACTCAAACAAACCAATTCTCAAACTACATGAAAATGCATGGAAAATGCAAACAATCTGCAATAATTCAATTATAAAACAGTAATTTCCCCACACTTTATGGACGTAATCTTGCATGTAAATATGTTTTTTTGCTGCTACCGTGGCCTGCATATTAGTCTTTTGCTGGTGCTTGCATAAACATTTCTATGAATGACGGTGTTTAACTTGTGGGTGATATTTCACATATTTAGTGTGGATTATAATTACATTTGTTCATACATAGTATTCAAATGATTTTTGTTAAATGTGTCTTCTGGGTTAGAGTTGTCAATAAATGATTTCAGTTTTTAGAAATAATACAGAACACAATAAAACCATTGGTAAAATTGAATAAATGCATCTAAATAAATAAATAATGATCAATTTTACCATTTTAAATAAATGCATTCAACATATTTAATTAATTGTATGAATTACACATAAACTATTAATATGATACAAAATTAATACATTCATTCAATTGTGTCGCCTATGTTCATTAAATCAACGTTAAATCAGTTTTTCTTTTCCCATTTGAAAGCAGAGGTATGGAAATCCTAATAGAAAGAACAGCACAAATGTGAGATGTCCCATCTTTCATTCGAATCAAGCTCTTGCTTTCACTACAGAATAGAACAATTGTAATATGACCCATGCAATTGGGATACAATATCATATGAAACGCTCGCTTACTTCACTCAATAAATAAATAAATCACTTTGTATCGCAATACCCTGTTTAACCTGTTAAGCTTCAAGCCCACTTTTGAAAAATCCCCAGAAATGACATACCCAAACTAAAACAGATACAGTTCATGAACCCTTTGCACTAAAAGCACAAGTATGATCTCATTTGAAAGCTGACACCTGGTTGTTTATTGTAAATGTAGAATTAATTATTGTCATAATGAAAAAAACAATTTTAAATAGCTTCAAAGTTTTGTAAAGTTATTAGAAATTTATTTTTATGAAACATCTTCATGAAAATAAAATTGAAGTTGGCCCTGGAGCAATCTAGAAATGCACTGCAGCTAAAGCCACATGTCTGACCATTTTATATTTAAAATCTGAAAATGATAAGTATAAAGCTCTGTATTTAGTTAAATGTTTTTCAAGATCATGTCAAATTACTTTATTTTGATTAGACTCTATTAGCAAACTGATGTTTAGTCATCTTCTGAGTCATCTATTCAGTCTATTGTCTCTATTGTTTTGTGGTGCCCCATTCAGTCTCAGTCTCCCCTGCACACATTTACACCTCTCCAGACTGGTTATTATGGCTCTAAATATGCATTTCTTTTGTCTGCATTATAGCTACTAACGACTGGCTATTCACAAGCTATTCATAGGGTTTCAAACCCTAATTTATTTTATCAAAGTTCTCACTAAATATTTGAAACTGGTATCAAATGCACTGAAACATTTCAGTAAGCATTCCTATTTAGAAAAAAATCATAAAACAATAACTGCTCGTGGCAGGTGCGCCTGGGCTCGCTAGCATGTTAGCTTAGCACACCATCAATACACGACCATTTATGAGATTAAAACTATGTTTGCGCTCCAAACTCACTATATAACGCAAGTCTAGTGTTTTAAATAATCTTTTGTGATCTAACTTGGCTCCAGATAAAAAAAAAAATCAGACAGAAAATGTATTATTTAGTGTTCTGAACGATGATGAAATCTATATCGATTAGCATTACATTATAAATATAATCTATTATTATGAAATACCTGGCATGGCTTGAAGAACACAGGTAACTCAAATATCATTGCAATCATGTTTATTGTCTTCAAAACATCTTTATCTGCATGTTACAGCGATCTCTGTACTTTCTGTATCACTCAGTGACGTCCTGGAATGTCACATGACTATGGGTCTTCTTCATGATCCATATATGGACTTTTATTGGACATAATAGCGCCCCCATGCTATTGGTATGAATGGAAAACACAGCACATCTCAGTAAGAAGCGATCATTATGATTACATCGACGCATTTGGGTATAAATTCAATAAATATTATTCCTGTCTATAGAAATATGATGTGAATCTATGAGAATATATCAATATTTCTCCACATCTGCACATTGTTGAGCTAAAAGCCCTCAGTGACGTTGTTTTGTGAATCGCTGTCATGACGACAGCACGGAGTGTTTTTTATGAATGGACCAGCTGACGCTCATAATTCATATTAAAGGTATCGACTCATTTTTTTCATTTCATAACTCCTGACACAAATTAAGACATAACTGTCACTATACGTTTCTCAGAATACAATAGTGGTCAAATACTGAATCTTGAGTCTTATATCTTTTTAATGATGTATAGTTTGTCAAGGTATAACATTAAATCTGATAGTATATTTGAACTAAATAAAAAAAAAACGCGTCAGTGCGCCGACGCTCTGGAGAAGGTTAAGAGGTTAAGGCACCAGATTAAGAATTGTGATATTTCGTGACTCAAGTATTGTGATAATATCGATCTACAAAATCCCTGCTGATTACAACCCATAAAACAAGAGAAATAGAGCTCATGTGCTGGATTGTTTGTATAGATTCAGAAGAAGCAGGAAAGTGTGCAAAATCTATTATGATTAGCTGGGATCAACAAACTATCCACTATATCCCATGCATTTCATGCCTGGCTCTCCATGTCTCTCTGGACCATTCCCTCTACATTGAAGAGCTTTAGGGCACGCATTTATGTGCTTAATGTAAGCTATCCCAAAAAAAAAAAAACATCCACACCACCAGCAACCCTGAAATGTTCCTATTTTGTGTTTGGCCATGTCTGAGGCATAAACGTCTCTTATTTATATGATTGGAGCCAGGCTTATGTTTCTCAGTCTGGAGGTTTTGAGCTGGATGTGAATAAACCTGAGCTAAACCGCAACGGCTGGACTCAGTAAGGTAACTCCTGTCCCCTGCCGGGAGTGGCCAGGGTGGCGGGGCTTCTGATGTCCGGCCTAATTGGTTAAGCATTCAGTACAAGTCGCGTCGCCGTGATCGGATTTCGACACTGGCACCGATCCTATCCTGATCAGCTCCACATGGTCTTCTTGTCTTGACAGCGCCACGGCAATCTTCCCATCTGCTTTTCATTTTCCATCCTTCCGTATCACTGCTATCTTTTTCTTATATTTTTAGCCCCCTGAATGATTAAATGAAATGTTATATGCTGTCAATAGACTGCAGCACAGCATGATAGAAAGTGGTTCGTGCATACGTTCGAAAATTGAATCGTTTCATTTTTATGAGTTGTTTTTTCCCACCTCCGCAAGATTTTCCAGTTTCCCAGGTTACACCAGCCTCCTGCACTGCACAGGGCGCGCATCAGAAGGGGAGAAAAGCCTTTGTCTGAGGTTGAGCTGGCCGAGTCAACAGCTAATTTCCCTTGACGGCAGGTATACGCCAGCCATGCTCTTTTACTTTTTTATTTCATAATACATGTATTGATTTTGCTGCGAATGCCCCACATCATCACAGGACGAGCCATATAGTCTCTACACGTCTGCTTGTTTGATCAGGCCCAGGGAGGTAATGCATACAGTGCCAAGGTGTTCTACAATGCCTGGAGAAAGCTGTCTGTTAGCATCCCGTTCATCTCAATGGCAGTTGCTCAACCGGCTCAAGACCCCCCAGAAGTTTTCTCCATTTATATATTAGGATTTTCTAAAAGAAGAAAAAAATATAGAGATATTGATTACGGTGGTCAACAGAAAGAAAGATTCAAATTTGATGTCCCTCTGTGGTATTAGAAACACAGCAGCGTAAACTACCTTGACTCCCTTTATCTGTGCATTTTTCTGAAGAACTAAAATGTATGATTATTTATAATCCTTACTTGTGGACACTCTTTACATAATTTCTTACAGTATTTTAGAGCCAAATTGCAATTATTGTCCAAATAAATGTATGTTTTTATTGAATATGGTAAATTCTGTAACTTCAGGTTTTACTGTAGCAGTTTGTAAAATAATGGAAAATAATGTCACGCTGATACTTCAGTGCCATGATAGAAACACAGTACTATCTGCATTTCAATATGCCAGGGACATCGGTATAGCAATGACAATATGCAAAATGACAACATCCCAACCCTGTAGTTTCATTCTAAGAGATCAACTTTTTGAGAAGATGTTTGATGGTCTCTGTGGTGCAGGACTCTGATAGACTTTTTCAATAATGCCTAACTGCAATAGCTAGCACTCCACAGTGAAGATAAAGCCAGTAAAGGTTATCCATCACACACACATTGATAGGGCTGCACAGTGGGGCTGAATGCTGTTGTGCGAAGGACCACAGGGCCTGAGGAAGACCCACTGCGGTTAGCTCTTACTGTACTGTATTCTCCAGTAAAGCTTTGAGATACTGATATCCCACTATGGCTGGTGCTTAGACACACGGTCCCTGGAGTAGACACCATTATACATGACCACATGTCGCAGCATTGGGTTTTAACCAAACAATAAAGCTTGTCTTTTACCTTAAGATGTCACACGCCGAGATTTCCACTCTGCTTAAAGGGACACTCCACCCATTTGCATTAAGAGGTCCATTGTTAGACAACCAGTCATACTATTGAATGGTCGTGCAACATTCTTTCATTTTCCCCTGAGACGAGAGAAATCTACTATTTACCTTTTTCACTTCCTCCTACAATGACGCAAAAATCGTCATTTGACGTCATTGTAGGAGGAAGTGTAAAAAGGGGGGATTTCTGTATAGACTACAAGCACAAATTCCCACCCTTTCAAACCCGCCCATAGGGGGTTGGACCTAATGCGCTAACAGAGCTATCACAGATCAGTGGGTGGGACTTCACTTGCAGATACTGAAAGCAATATCAGCCATCTTGTTTATAAGCTAAGCTAACAAGCGCTGTGGATATAGGAAGTTACGACAATGACGGAAGAAACTAAACATGATATGGAAGAAGAGGATTTTGAAATTCTGCTGCTCGAATCCGCTGTTCGTGGCTATCTTTACGAGCCGCAATATAGTGAAGAGCAGCTGAGGCTGATGGTGGAACAGGAGGCGGCTGCCTGTCGCGGACGAGGAGCCCGGGCTGGCTTGAGCTGGGCGGACTGCTGGTGCGTGTGCTCTCGCTGTGCGCTACGGACACAGAAAGGCAGTTTCTCCTGGACGAAATCTCTGAATCAGACGACCACACGGACGTTTGTGTTGTGATGTGAACCATCCTAGTTTCGCCTGACTGAACATGCAGGTATCATGCAATAATTCACCATATAGAAAGAAATACAAACGAGTAATTCACTAATGAGTTTGCCAATGTAACGGGGTTCGTTGTTGTGGGAAGAAGGAGGCTGGAACCGGCGAACATTTAAACGTTTTAATAGTAAAATAAACAAATACAAAACAAAAGTATAAGCCAGCTGGCCACACACAACAGAAACAAAACATAAAATCAGGCCTGTTCCTTTTGTGCTTCCGCTCCTCCGTGAGAGATATGAGACCGCTGCACAGGTGCCATTCATTATCACTCGCGTCGTCCTCTCACGTCCCTCGCCCTCGTCCTGCTCGCCACAACTAACTAGACATTTGTGAAATGAATTTTAAACTCATTTGGCAGCTAGCCTTCTTGTAGACGGAAGAGCGATTTCTCTGATGTTTGCGCTGTTCTGGATTAGTGGGAGTGGCTTGCGGAGCTGTGCAACATGGTGCATTGTGGGAGTTGTTGTCTTACATACAAATGCGCCCCAAAGTTATTTTCTGTCTTTTCTCGGTCAAGAGGGCACCAAATTTAAAATTTCTTTTACATTTCGACTACATATATAACCCACTTTCAATAAAGATTAATGTTGAAATGGGTGGAGTGACCCTTTAATGTAGCTACGGGCACTCGCCGATGAACGCCAAATTCAATGAAATGACTTTCATCACTGGAGCAGAATTTACTGTTTGTTTTAATTGTTGTTCACTCACTTACGGCCCACATGCTTTTGACACTGACCTTAATGATGCTTTCATATTTTGAGACTGAGGTCATAGCAAGGTTGGGTTTAATCCAAGAGTTACCATGCACATCATTTTACGGTCTACTGGAAATTTTTCCACACACTTGTAAACCTAGCTTCCTTAGGATAAAAGCTCACAACCTCTTTTGTTGACTTACAGAGCTACCATTTTTAAAGCACTGATGTAAAATAACTGTGAAAGGAGAGTGCTAGTTTACAGCTTATTCACAGTTTTTTTTTTTTTTACATCCACACATGCCAACACAAAAGTGAGTGACTCTTCAGTATCTACCGGCATATTCCTCATTCAGACAAGTGTGCTTGATGTCTGAAATAAAAAATAAAGGTTGATTTAAACCATTTGTCAGCACACCTGGAGTACACACACACACACACACACACACACACTGGGTTACTTTTATGTTTGCACATTTCCATTCAATGATGATATTAGCAAACGCATTATGGGTATTTCCAGACAGTAACATGACTGATATTATGTTCTTATTTTTTTAGTCATGTATTTATTTATTTATTTATTTATTTACAGGGAAGTGATGTTTTGTCCTTCTTAGTGAATAGCAATTTGCATTGCCCATCTCAGAGCCTTTCTATTTTATATGGATATATTGTCGGCATTGAGACGACTGTCAAGTGCTACTTGTCAAAGTAGACACTTCAGTAAAGCCCAAGTATCCTTTACACAGTCTGAAAATGGGTGTTGCTATTCACACAATTCACTTCTTACCTCTGTTTGTGTGCTTGTTTCTGCATGCATTCACTTTTGTTTTTAGCTGTTTTAACAGCATATCAGCGTCTTGCTCTGACAAATCTATTTAAGCTCTTGGCCCAGATGTCATGAGGCTCTGCCAAAGTGTAGGAATCCTCCATAACTCTGTTTGATTAGTAGCGTTGCTGCTTATCTCCATGAACAATCAACATAGTATGACAACATTCAAAGTAATAGTTCACACTAAATAAAAACTGTCTTTATTTACTTATCACCATGTTGTTCTAACTTCATGTAAATGTATTTTCAATACAGCACAAATATCACAAATATATTAATTAGAATAAGCTATCCAGGTGTTAAATGGATGTTATATGGGAAATGTTACAGTAACACTGTGACCATCTCTGTCAAGCTGCATATATGACTAAAAAACACTATAAAAGTATCATAAAAGTAACTTCTGCATTATATCTTCTGAAGCCTTATGCTAGCTTTTTTTGAGGAACAGAGCACATTAAGTCAATATTCACTGATATCCTTGCCCTCCAGCTTTTACCTATTCAAACCATATTTTTGAACAATGTTTCGTGTATGTTTGTTGTTGTTTGTTGTTGTTGTTGTTTGTTGGTTTAAATAATATCAAATAGATACAACAAAAGAATTTTCAAAATGATCAATAAAAAAAAGAATAATAATTAGGTATATTTCATTATAAGTCTCTGAGTTCCCCCACCCTCTAATCTGTTTATTCGATTCTTACAATATTGACAGGATAACAAAAATTGGACAAAAATGACTTTTATTGAGACTACTATTTTCATTCAGTCATACAACAAAGGATGGCTTCTCATTTTGACTACAACTTCCCTTTTTGCTTGTCATTCACTTGATTCCACTATTTTTCACTGAAGGTATGAACTTTCTAAATAGAAAGATTTGGATTCAAAAGACTTTAGTAAACAAGTTGTATGAGCTATTTTTATTTTATGTTCTTTTATTTATTATATATTTTTTATTTTTAGAGTTAAAAAACCGTGATCATATTATTTTAAATGGCTCATAGTTTGTTCCACAGAACAGAAGAAAAAAGTCATTTGTGTTTTGCACAACTTCAAGGTCAGTGAATAATGACAGATATTTTTGGGTGAACTTCGCCAAGCAGTTTGATTCAAGGGCAAGACAATTGTGTAGCGTTTCCTCTGTCTGTGCATGCTTACATTTGCTTCAGTTTACAGCCAGAAGTTTAACAATCATCAACAATGTTCTGCTGCACTTCAAACACATGCTCACAATATACTCCCACTCGATTCAGGTTTTCTGGATCCGTCTGGGAGTATCTGTGACCTAGCTGAAAGCAACCCATCCCAGCACTTCCACATGTGTCAGCCCTCTTTTTTTCCAAGTGGTAGAGGATTTATGCGTCTGAGATTTAAAGGTCTTAAAAATGTTAAACAGGTCATTCTAAGCTTAAATAAATACTGCTAAGAATACACGTATGCCCCTGTCAGTCTATGGTTCTAAAACTTTCTGGCACTAACCTAGTGAAATCTATTTTGTGACACCCCAGAAGTGTTGTCCCATTTATCCAGTAGGTTGTATGAAAGTGTGTTCGAGAGCCTGGAGTGTTGCTCAGCATGGAGTGATTTTGGTTGTATAACTTGTGGTGTTTAGTCAGTGAACAATAATCTTGGTGTTTAACTGGACAGGTACAGATGTATAAATCAACTGGACGTTTACAGCTCCGTTTCCAGAACCAGAAGACTACAGTGTGCGTTCCATCAGTGGCTTTAGCTGTAAGTGAGGATGGCATTATGCTTCTTGTTATCCTGTAAAAAAGAGCCCTCCAGGGCTGATTCTACATCAGATTGACTCCGAATAGGAATGATTGTAAGATTAGCATACTGGTCGGTACGGCAGACCCTGGATCAGCTGTTTGGTTGTTCCGCCTCTTAATGAAGAATCTGTTTCTTCTCAGCGCCGTATTCTTCAGTAGTTTGAGTCAAGCACTTTGTTCTGATGATTCAATTTAGTCTTCCAGAGAGCAGAAATCACACAGGACCGCTAAGCGGCAGTCACATGAAGTTCTTCAGAGAGTAATTGTATCCTTCAAGCTTCAAACTTATTGATTATTTCATGTCCTGTGAAAATGACTCAAAGGTGGAAAAGGGGTGTTAAATTTGTCAAAGTTTCTTGTCATTACGAGCGGGACTGGCATGGATCCGAGCAGGATGTGCAGCCGTTTCAAATCAACCTAGAACGACGTGTGCTGATGAGCAATTAGAAAATGGTTTACATCATTGCAATCATCAGCCATTATCATAATCAACTTCAGAGTGAAGAGAGCCCTTTACCAACACCATCCTGACCCACAAAATAGCACTCGCTCTCACTACGAGAGGAGACGTGCCCGTGTTTGAGCAAGAACTCCAAAAATGGTCCCAAATATAGTTGCAGTTCAGTCCGAGTCTAGTCCACCCTTCTCTTCTACATAACACCTTCGCAAAACCCCCATGAGCTGCCCACATCACTGACAGCACAGTAAATGAAAACAGCGTTTTATGCTTTACTCTACTGCATTATTTACTGTCTCCTATGGGTCGTCCTGTTTAAAGTGTGATGTGGTTAAATTCTGTATGACACTGAGGCGTTGAGACACGCTCCACTCAACCTTCTGCTCTGGGGTCAAGTTCCCATTCTGGAGCATCAGTCACGCTTGCCTCATCCTGGTGGCCATATTAGAGTTACATCAGTCTCAATGGCCCCGTCGTTTCGACGCAATGGCTGCTCCATGGGAAATTAAAGCTTAATTAAACATGCATGGCAAAGAGACACCATTGTGCTACAATATTTGACTGCCTGTGACCTGACAGATTCATTATCTGAGAGAGTTTCTCATTTTTATGACACGCTCCTCTGTGGATGTACAGGCTCTGATAAGATCTTGGTCTGTCTGCTTAATGGTCCAGACAACATACTGCCTGCCTGCAACAACAATATGCATTCACTGTTTATCTCATTTACAGTTTGCAAAATGGAGAGGAGGTTTAATTGAGTTTGAGCGGTTTGATTTGGACTGAGAGATTAGTATGTGTGTGTGTGTGTGTGTGTGTGTGTGTGTGTGTGTGTGAGGGAAAGAAAGAAAGAGACACCATCTGAGAAAAGCTCCATATAGTTGCGTTTGACTTAGGTTGGCAGTTAGCCATGCACGTTGTGGCAGTTTTGGCTTGGAGCAATATAAGCTGTGTATATGCAAACACACAGTTTTGCTCTTTGATACTCATGTACTTGCCCACATACAAAAGGTCATGCAGTAATGCTAGTGTGGTTTGATATACATGCAAATATATGCACATATATAACTGCTCTCTTGTAAATAAAGTGCTTACTAATCTTATTTTCACAAGGCTTTGTTCAATGTTAAATCCAATAAAAACAGTAATATTGTACAATTACTTCATATATTTTAAAATATTTGCATTACTGTGATGGCAATGCAGAGTATCTTACTGACCCCAAACTTTTTAGCAGTATTACATATACTTAATTATTATTATTATTATTATTATTATTCATAAGATTAAAAGAAAATGCAAGACATTTTTCCTAATACCTTCATCATATTCTTGTGCCTCCTTATGGCTCTCTTGGGGATTTTATTTGTCCGCCATGGCAATTTTGTTTTGTCCTCCAGGCAAAAATTGTAAATTCAACATCTTTCAAATTCAAAGTTTTGTGCGTGTCTGTAGTCCAGATTTTGCACCCCGGGGGTGAGTTACTGTAAGTGCCAAAGTTTCATACTTACGTTTAGGGATTTGTTCAAAACCTTAAACCAAAGTATAACCAAGATTCTTTGCATTAGTCAGCACCACTAATACTTTTAAGGTCTGTTTTAAATAAAGGTAATCACCCTAATAAACTCATGTCCTCGGATCAGATAATAACATGAGTAAAGACTTAAATACATTAACAGATACTGTATTGAAAAGGATTTGGATGTCCGCTGGGCAAAGGTAGTTAGTGTTGTCATTGGGATTATCTTAATACTCAATAAACCAACAACAGGAAGATTAGCGTGACTGACACACCACATATGTTTATAATGAGGGGATTTGCACCTTGGCTATTGTTTGCTTGTCAGGAGAGCGATTAAACACCACAGGCACAGAGACGCTATGATGGCCTGTCTCTGCAGACAAAGCCAAGTGTATTTTGCTAACTCAGGTTTAGCACAGTCTGCGTACAACAGGGGGCCTCCTTCATGATGACATTTACTCTTGTCTGGGTGGAGAACAACATTTGTTAGCAAATATAAGACCCCTTTATGCACTCCACACCATTATTATCATTATTATTACTTTGAATGTGCAAATGTGCCCTCTTAGTTGTCGGCAAATTTCGGAAAAAGTACTTTGAAGGATGTAGAGTGTCATGTTTACTAATTGCGGTGTGTCAATATGCTATTAACTCTGTGTCGGTGCCAAAGAGCTGTTTGGATAAACTTAAATGGAATCATCTACTCACTAATCATGAGTGGCTGTTTGGTGTTAAATGCCGGTTTGAAAATGAGTCGCTAACTGCGAGTAGCATTTTTCACTCTGAGGGGCACTGTTCCCACTTATAGACGTGACAGTTCCCACTGATTTGCACTGCACACGTCTGTCATTCTATTGTTGTGCAGCGGTCTGATAGTGAGTTTCAAGTGGATCACGCGGTGAAGAGAATTTTTTCGATGTGTTTCAAATGGATGTGCCTTTCATCAACACTCAACAGGTGCTGTAGATTGTGTTTAATACATACACATGCAAAATTGAGCGATAAAAGCAAGGTGCTCATAAAAGCTATCACGCTCGGCAAGCAGTAAGCAGCCTTGTGCTTCAGACCTCAGATTTTGTAAAGGGTCTCTCAGTCACGGATGAGTGTCATGTACCCACAGGCAAAAATAGCTGAGTGGCTGAATCAGACATCGACTTTTTTTTTGAGAATTTCATTCCTTGTGGATCAACAGCGTCCCCAGGAACAAAAATATAAGAGTAAAAATGTCCCAATGGTCAATGCCAAGTCTAAGTCAAGTCTTAGTCTTTTGTCACAAGTCCAAGTTAAGTCTCAAAACCCTTTTCTAAATAGTTTTCTGTAATTTTCGGTTTAGTAATGTGAATCCTGTTCAAGGACAATTCATTTTGTAAGGCCATATTTCTAGATTCTTCCTTGATAAAGTCATACTTATCTAAACAAAGTATTATATATTTATTTATATATATATATATATATATATATATATATATATATAAGCCAGATAATATGAAACGACTCTTCACTTTACCTACAGTAAATGAATGGGCAACTGTGATTACTGGGATTTGTTTTCATGTAATATTCAGAGAAAACATTTCTCCTTGTAGACTCAAATGTATATCACTATGTAAACCTCACCGTTTGCCCTGACTAGTTTCATTGAACAGGTTCGCAAGCATGTGAATCTGTGTGGTGTAACAGTTTTTTTTTTTTTATGATCCAGATAAAGACTCTCTGTGTTTCCTTAATGTTCTTAATAGTAAATGAAACTATCAAAAGTTTGACGGCACTTTCCCACTGTATCCTAAGAGCAGGAATGCTCTTTTTAACACCATGGAATGCTCACAAACTTCACTTGCTCTCTCCCTGTAGAGCAGAGGCCTATAGAGTGGGATGACTTTATTAAAAAGCCACTAGAGGACTGGGTTAATCCCGTTGCCTCAGGAGATGTACCGCACCTGGTTACCCTTCAGCATTCAAGGGAATGTATGCTAACCATAGCTAACATTTCCTCCCTCTATGCACACACACACACACGCTGGCCTATGTACACACAGTTCGACACAGTCAGTGGAGTCAGTTTGCAAAGAAGGATCAGATTATTTCCTGTTTCCATCCGACATGTTGTCAATTACGGCCCGGCGCCCAGCTTAACAGGACACTTTAGCGTTACCAGCAAATGACCTTACACTGTTCAAACAATTAGCCCAAAAAGAAAACATTGTCCTCATTGATTTATCGGCCGTCCTAAAGGACAATTCTCCAAGAGAGAGAGGAATGCCTTTCCGATCATGCCGCCGCCATCATCTGGAAGTCTTTCCGCATAGGGTTCACAGGAGAGCCACAGTGGTGACAGGTCTTTTTAGCACAGAACTCACCATCAACCGCCAACTCGCACTTACTAAGGGATGTGTGTTTACAATCAACAGGGCTGCGATTATTTTATAATAGTGATTTCGATCTTGGAATCTGAGAGAAAGAGAGAGAGAACAAAAGTTCACTGGCAGTGAATAAAGGCCTATAAATCCTCAGAGCTAGAAGACTGTATATCTTCAAGGGTAATGCTTTATATCTGTAGCAGTTAGGGTTCCTTCCCAGAGCCATGAACTTTGTTCCACCCATGTGTTTCTGCGCTGTTCCCAGCTCTCATGGCCAGAACCCTGAACCCCCACCTTCTAATGCATACCATTTTCCACACAAAGTCTGTTTTTCTGCACCAATACCTCCGTCTTTTGAACTTTTTTTGAAAGCACCTTACTGATCGATCAGCATCATTTTTACTCAGAAAGAAAAGAAAAGAGAGGAGACATAGAGAGTGTGAAAGAAAAAGTGTCTGTACTCATCTTGTGACAAAGTACTCCAAGCATCTTACATGGTGTTAATCAACAGCCATAGAGCTGGCTGTCACTCACAAAAACCATGAGACGAGCCAATCAATATCAGCGCCCAGCACTGCTTTCACCGGCTGAGCTCAACTTTTGTAACTGTTACTGCAATGCTCGCGTTGACCAGGGAGCCCCGCTCAGTGGCCTTGCACATTCACTCTTATTTCACAGTTAAACTAATGGCCAATCTTACTACATAAAGCCAGTCAGACCCCAGAGACATGTGCTCAACAATATAGCTCAGTCAGATCTCAAACATTCCACCATTTCCACCAGCAAACAACGAATCAGATTATTTTTGCCTGTCTACCGATAACCAAAGATGCCAAGCAGTAATAAAAGACTGCAAATCAGTGGCCGCCAACTAAAGTGTTTGTTTTCCTGCACGTGTGTAGTTTCATCTTCACTGGATCTAGTCCTTGCTGCGGGCCATGCCAAATTAAAGTGACAACATCATTGGCTTTGATTCTGCATGTTTGTGATATTGTTCCTGTTTTATCTACATTAGAGGCGCTGATGTTCTGTTGCTTAATTTCACCACGTTTGAATAAGAAATGATAACAAGTCTATAAAACTCATCAAACCTCTGCATTTAAACAGCATACACATACCCGAACTTGACTGCACATCACATTTTTGACATTATTGATACTGCTTTAAATCGTAATGCAACGGACCGGTCTACGGGACATAAATGAAGCCTTTAAGTAAAAAAGTTATTGGGCTGTTTACACTGTCATATACAAAAAAAGAGCCTGCACAGCGACAGGAAATATAAATGAACACAAAAAACCTGCTGGTCGTCACAAACACAACACTGACGGTGGACTTGCGCTCAGGAGTAGAGCGGCTGCGGACGGGTTTTTTTAGCGGCTGCTGACGAATTCTTTCTAAGTGCAAATATGACGTCACACTCTGCGTGCCGCGGATTATGTTTTAAAAAACATAATTTAACATATAAATAGTCCTAACACTTTTTAAATAGCCCACTTAAAGTGTTTATTACAAATAAATGACTAAATCCTTCAAATTAATAAATGTAAATGAAAAAAAATGTGCGTTACATTTAAAATGAAACATCCAAATCATTTTGCAGAGTTGCACTGGTCCTTTAACACAATACCCACAGACACCCTGTAGTGATTAGCGCTGCATTCGGCTCTCCCATCCATCCATGATGGGTCGTGTCGGCAGCAAGGTCCAGGTTTGAAGGCGCAGCACTCTGAATGTGTGGATTCGTCAGAGTTTAATGAGTCCTCCCTGTGCTCTACTACAGCCTCCTGTGCTGTTGACATTTGTCCACCCACCTGTGTATGGGCTTTAATGACCCTTTGCATGTCAAGCAAGTGATTTCCACTTGCGCGGAGGCATACGCTGGACATTTTGTCAAGAATTGTGACCTCAAAGTGGATTGAGTCTTCACGTTTTATATTTAGGTGTGAAATGCAAGCCATGTGTCTCCTCTCAGACTGTCTTTGGTGTGTGTGACTCTGTGTTGGTGGATCTTTGACATTGTTCTTTCATACTAGCTGATTTTAGTTTCCAACATTTTGTTTTTCCAGTCCCTTTGCAATGTTTTTGGATATGACTAAGGCATGTCAGGCAAGAGGCATGTTTTCCATTATGCTTAGTTGATGGAGTGACTAAGCTTGCCCTCCACCCCGAAATAATGGGCGAGCCATCTAGTTCTCTCTTTCACTCTGCATTCTTCTAGCTTGCACACATTGTTTCACAGTTTATTTTGTTAATACAGATAAGCCTTTAAGGAGCATGTTCCCTAGTGATCAGAATGCCAGTCTTAATTTCCTATATACACACTGAGAATGCAAAATCGCCTCACAAAAAGCAACCGTATTGATCACTGTAACACACACTGGAAAATCACACTCGCACAGGCTCATTATTTCTGGATACTGTTGTCATTGTCTGGGAAATGAGTTTTAAGTATCTGTACACTTCAAAGAATTGCAAATAGCTTGTGATTTGTGTCTCACCTTATTTGCTCTTAGTGTTTGCATTAATGTAACACAGCTCTTTCACACTGTTTGTGATCCGCTTTAATCTACATGAATCCGTGCATAGGATTCTGTGGATGCCATGCTTCACTTGGAGTCCATGTTGATTGGACAAGAGACTCTAAACAAAACATTTTGGATCCAATATGGATGATGTGCCTCACTAGAAGTCTTTGAACGCCCTTTGTGATAGAATTGTGATAGAGCCCTTTTTCTTCCTGAAATTTTATAATTGGGTGATTTCCTAAATTAAGAGGGCAAAACTTTGCAACAGATGGCCAACAATTTAAATGGATTCTTAATTAAATAATAATAATAATAATAACAGTATGCTACACAGATAGTTTGGAGATAGACACAGTTAATTGAAGTCCGACAAATGCATTTATTTTGACATTAATAATTGTTTATTGCATATTGCCATTTCTAAATATTATAAAATACAGGTCTGAGCCTGGTCAATTATTTTCAAGTAATTTCACTGTTTAGTGGTGGTTTAAGAAAGAGCAAAAATTAGAGATTTTGATAAATAATTTGCCATTGATAAGTGATGTGTGCTTCCCTACACCTGCAAAGCAATGGCCCCTAGTGGGGTGTGTTTGTCTATTCACTCATTTTTGTTAGTTTTTCTCACATTTAAAACCAGTATATATTCTGAAATCTAAGTGTGTGCGTGCGTGTGTGTGTGTGTGTGTGTGTGTGTGATTTAGGGCAGCACTCTGCCTTTGAGTTATGACTCTAGATTTGTGTCATCTGTGTATATACTGTCTGTGTGTTTACTAGGGGAATCTTTCATTCTCTGAGGCTACCACACAGACCAAATTAGCCCTGTGTATCTTGTGGCATTCAACTTAATAAATAGGAAGGAAAACACATTTATAGTCATCATTGTCCCAAGTTCTGGTTTACATAAAATGTCATACAAAAGAGACACAGTGTTGAGCTGGTTAACCCAAGCATCTGTTTCATGTTGTCCACTGACTATGGTTTAATATTAACATGTCCAGTTCATATTTCAGTCCAAATTTAAAAGAACCCAAAATTATAGAAAATAGAATAAAGGACAGGGAAAATAGAATAAAGGAGAGGACAAAATGTATTATAGGCTTTTATTTTTCATTACAACTATGCAGTTTTGCTCCAATTCGCCTTTTCGGAATTACATTCCAAAAATGTAATTCCCATTATGGTACTGTGAGTAGGCTAAACTAATAAATAAATGAATGAAAATAAATAGTAGCATTTTTTGTCTTGCCTGATGTATGCTGATTTTGATTAAATTAATTTTTCATTGAAACAATTTATTACAAGCTAATAATTAAAACAACAACAAAAAAGCACAAAAATAAATCAGATGCAATATTGTAATTATTTATATTGAAAAAATATATCTCAAAAGTATATCACATCAAAGTAATTAAATTATATTAAATTATATTTATAATATATAGTATAAAATGCATGTTTTTGTGAGAATCACACATATTCAGGCCAGTGTATTGTGCTGTACTCAGTTGAGGGCTGCTTTTAATTGGCGTGTTTCAAGGCACGCATCTTCAGGCTCTCTCTCTCTCTCTCTCTCTCTCTCTCTCCTCTCTCTCTCTCTCTCTCTCTCTCTCTCTCTCTCTCTCTCTCCTCTTGTTATACAGAATTAGACTACCTCCCTATTCTATTATAATGAGGAACCCTCTTTCTCAGTAGTTTGTTTACAGTCCATTGTGCAAAATTGCTTTTATGCAATGTGTGTGAGAGCACATGACTTTGCATGTTGAAAAAAAAAATGTTGAATTAACGGAAAGGCTTGTGATGAGTTCAAATGTTATCTGTAGATTGTGCTCTTTTGTTTGGCTGCAGCTAAATCATTTAGCAATTTCCCAGCTTGCATAGAAATCATGCACTGAGGCCAGTAATTTATCACGCACTCTCTCTTTTTGTCTTTCGCTCTCACGTATCATCCCCCTTTCTTCTGCATGTTTGTTGTCTCTCATATGCATATGTACTCCAGTGTGTACAAAAGTGCTTACTGTTGAGATATTTCAGACGTTCCCTCAGTTTGTGATGCATCACCAGAGCGGGGCGCAGCTGCAGTGCACACTGCACACTGTAGTGCCGGAGTGAGACAGGCCTATCGATCACTCTCACACCCTCTGTACATCCAGATGAGATGTACGGTGACACACACGGTAGTTGTGAGAATGTTTCTTCCTGCCTCTAGCTCCAAATAGGCCTCGTGTAAAGTGAGACTGAGTGAATAGGTGACGGTAGCCTCTGCGCGTTCAGGTTACCCTGTGTTTGTGTGTCCAGGACTGGATGTATGGGGGGATTTAGTCAGGTCGCACACACCCGCTCCATCTTACTGTCAGCTTGACCTCCCAGCTGTGTCCTATCACATCCCTGGCTGTGGCCGTTAAAGTGTGTGTCTGTGTGTGTGTGTGTGTGTGTGTGTGTTAGCAGAATCATGCTTCTCTAGTTAGCGGTAGAAAATTAAATCTGCCTCAATTCACTAAATGATGGTATTAGTTCAGAACACTTCAGAGAGACACACAAAAGCTCTGTTCCGAAAACCTAGTGAGCTTCACCCTTATAGGCACGCTTCCAAAAGGAAGGCATGTTCATTTTAAGGCAGCATCACGTGTTCTTCATAGAGAATGAACTGCAGCGAGCTCATCGGGAAAAAAAATCCAAAATGGCTGACAAAGGCGGCGAAATGTTGATTATAAATATAAATAAAAACTGAAAGAATGTTTAAACGCATTTTTTACTGACTATTTTTACTCCAAATGTGTGTCTGCTATGCATATTTATGCCTACTTGAACATGTCATTCTTGTCACATCGTCTGTGTTGAAATCAATTGTGAATCGAGTGACAACACAGAGTTGTCGCCTATGTAGAGCATTTCAGATCACTCACTTGTTAGGGTTTTGTTCCACAGAAGGATAGGCAGCAAGGCAGCTCACTAGGTTTTGTAGCAGAGCTATTGTGGGATGTACATGACAGCATGTGGTAGTCAAAGAGAGACAAAGAGAAATACAGAGTAGACGGCTTTAGGACTAGCATAATGTCCAATGGATCTGTTCTGAAGTGCTGTATGCTGATGTTAATATTCCAGCAGATCTGTAAAGCCTTTCTGTACAGGGAGGCTTTGCTGCTGCACAAAGCAAAGCATAATGGAAAGCTAAAACATAACCTGTCACGTCATTCCATTTGAATTCAGGTCGACTACCTGGTGACCAATAGCTAAGAAATTGGTGCAGTCATTCAAATGCAATTTTTTTTTTTTTTTTGGAGCACCACATCATGGCCTTATGATCTTTTTTTCAGTTTGGTAAAAATAGGAAAATAGGTGTTATAATGAATAATTCATATTACATATTTTAATTTCTTAATTCAATAGTCTATATACATTCTACTATAAATGTATAAGGGTATAATGCATAAAATGTAAAGGTATAGAAATGATTATGATTCAAAATAAATCAATAATCAAAGTTTGGCAGTTATACGTCATTCAAATGTACACAAGATGCTAATAATAATTTATTACTTTTTTCATTATCGTACGGCAAAGTATTAAGTCTTTAGTCATATATAATTTAAATACATTATAGCATAATTTAATAATTTAATATCATTTAATTTCCAATTATAATTTTATCCAATTAATATTACAAATATTATGTGCATTGATTTTTTTTTAAACTACATTTAACATTTTACTAATATTAAATGTTAACAACAGTACTATCTTTAGTATTTTATCATAATTGCAGCATTTTATATTATTGGTTTATCTTTATTTTACAATTAAAAAAAGTGAAAAATTGAGCAAGTGTGTCTGCAGATGTGCATCAGGGACTTGGTGTTTTCCTGTCTTTTACTGAGTGCAGCCTATCACAATATTATGTGTCGTTTGTCTCTCTTTTACACACACACTTTGTCTCCAGATAAATCCCAAGCCTGCCAGACTCTCTCAGTTTAACTCCAAACCAAGTGTCAACACAAAATCCTTCAGGGACGATTTCTAACACATACACATGCACACATTTCTCCAAACATCACAATACAGAAGAAGCAGCTATTCTCTCATTGTCAAAACGAAGTAAAATCCTCTCTTTCATCCATACGCACCGACCTATAGACAAGAGGCAGCAGGGAGCGAAGGAACGTGAGAGACGGAGCGGCAGAGGAGAAAAGGACTGAAAGGGAGATGGAGATAAAGGGCTCAGTTCGGCGGTTCGGCACACTGCAGGGGTGAGGCATCGTGGACCCAGGAGCTCGGCACTGTCGCTTGAGACGGCCCAGATGTGTCAGGCTCCTGCGTCTGAGAGATTTCCATCTCTTTGGCCCATGGATCCCAGCCCAGCAGGAGGACTCCCAACCAACTCGCACAAAACAATTCGACTGCTCCCTCTACATTATTCAGCTGGCATAACCCCCAAGAAGATGGCGAGGGGAGGCGCAAATCTACATGTATGAAAGCGAAAAGAGCCCATTTTAGCTCATCGACGAATAGAAACTGCAAAAATGACGCACCACTGTGAAGCACTCCTGCAGATATTTTTATCCATTCTGAATTTTCACCCTCTTATTCTGTCAGAATGTGCCTCTCCTTCATGAGAGAAGTTTTTATTGTGTGTGTGTGTTGTGAATGTGTGTGTGCCCCTGCTATGCTGTGATCTGCCTGTATTGAAATAGCTCTGTATCATGACCTACATTCCTCAGCTGGGGGGCTGACACTCAGGGAGGGAGCGACGGATAGGGTGAAGGTAAAAAAAGAAGACACTCTGATGAGTTGAGCCTGTCACCAAGTTCGCTTTTAATGTAGTTGGGGGACACGCAATTAATTGACTATAAACTTGACATTATTCTCCATTATTGTCAACACTGCTGTCCCTTGCCTTTTCTCTTTTTTTGCAGCTACAGCATCTTAATCCACATGTGCCGCATTTGTTGTGTTGTTTATTTGTTTGTCAGGATTATGTAAGGCTCTTAGATGAGGTGAAGGGAAAGAGGGCACGACTCAAGGGAGTCGTCTTAGCCCAGGCTTGCCGCCGCCACATCACCCTCTGCTGTCTCAGGCCACAAACATCATAACGGCCAGCTTAGCACTGGCTGCTTATCTGGGAAGTTTCTCTGTCTCCCTCTCGCTCTAGATGTTGATGTATGTAGAGAGCCAGGAGCCTTTGGAGTGTTTGTTTGTAGAAGCGGGATTATTTTCCGTCAGGAATGTCAGTAAGGTGAGTGCTCGGTTTGTTGACGTTTAAGCTTTGCTCGCGGGCTCGGGGCTCCGCCGAACTCAACTCGGCGACTCTGGAGTGTGTGAGTCGCTTGTTTAGATGTTTTCAATTGTTTTCAGTTGTACAAATCTCTGCTATGATTGTCAGCAAATGCAAATGTTAGATCTCAGATTGGATTTGTATTCTCTGTTCTCATAGCTATGGAAGCCAGTTTCCGCCTCTAAGCAAACAAGTAAATAAATAAATGAGTATATAAATAAAATAAAAACAGACCTTATTACACATAAAATAAATTTAAAAAATAAAGTATGTATTGTTATTGTGACTTCACATCTATGTGACTTTATATCTTAATTGTGATTTTCTTTTCATGATTACAACTTTAAATCTCAAAATGGTGACTTCTTGATATTTCTCACTGTGTGACTTTATATCTCACAATTCTTACTTTAAATCTTAATAGTTGATTTATTTGTATTATTCTGACTTTATAATTTACAGTTACAACTTATTTTCCGCAATTGCAAATTTATATCTCACAATTGTGAATTTATTTCTTGATATCTCACAATACTTCATATCTTAGTTGTGATTTTGTTTTTATTATTGTGAATTTATTTCTCACAATTACAACTTTTTTTCATAATTGCAACTTTTGGACTATTTTATATATTAAACTTTAAATAATAATTAAAATACTAAACTCACAATTTCCTGTTTTATTTGTGTTTATTTCACTCTGAGGTGGAAACTGTGTTTCAGAAAGTAATGTGGACAAGTATGACTTATAAGCACACCACACAGTGATGGTAGCAGCATCATGGCGACCTGACAGGCAACAGGCTGATTAAAAATATCCGATGAGCGTGCCCTCAGAGAAGTGAAGAGTATAGCCCGCAGTGACTGGAAACTGTTGACACCATGTGATACCAAGTAATGTGAAGAGACAGGAAGCTGCCTGTGACTCCTGTCATAGGACGAGTATCCCTCTTTGTTATGGGTGTGTGAGTTTGTGTGAATTTAAAATGGATGGATTGTTTTCTCAGGCGCGGGTAATTGTCTTGGCAGGTTTGCCGTCTATCACCAATCCAGCGAGTTCTGCAACACACGTGTGCGACACACCGCGGTGACGTGTAGCTTTAACATTAAAAGACAAATAAGCATAACAGACCCTTCCCTGGTGAGTGTATTCACCTGCCCATAGTAAATAAACCATGAGCTGTAAACATCACCAAACTATTTTTCCAGCTGCACATTTCAAACCGTATAACTTTTTTGCTCTTTATTAAATTTATGCAAAGAGTAAACATTCAATGTAGTCATAGAAGAAAAAAAATCAAGTTATTCTGTCTTTATATGGTTTGAATTTACATATTTACATGCATTTGTCAAAACATAAAATCACAAAACATAAAACATTTCTCTTTTTTCCCCCAAAGCTGCAGAGGTTTTCTTCTGCAATCTGTAGTTTTGAATAGGAGACGTTAATGTTTAAGTAGTTGTTTTTTTTTTTTTATCATTTTTATAGCGGTCAGTTTTACTGTATTCCTTCGCTATTAAGTGAAACCATAAAACACGATTTCCCTTTATGCATCCCACACTCTGTATCCTTTACTGCCTCTTTCGCAGCTCGTGCTTGCCGTGCATGCTTTTAATAAAAAATGCTTAGGATAAATGGTTTTGGGTAAAAATGTAGCCAAACCACATGTGTTTGCCCTGGGTCCTTATCCAGGACCCTTTCTCATGCTTCATTCTGTTAACAAACCCCATAGAAAGCCCTGGGGGTTCATGAGCTAACTACAACACTGCTGTAGTACAGCACCATAGAAGAAAAACACCACTCTCATGCATATTCTTAATGATGTGTCCAAGCCAAATGAGGAGGTGAGCATTAGGTCAGTCGTGGGGGGAAAAGGGCTTTGATAACTCCTTGTGAGACTGTCGCAAGAATGTAAGAACCATAACTGATTTCATTTCACTCCCTGCACTCCTCACCGAGAGTTTGCTTTAAGGCAACATAATGGCTCGTCTGGGCTGATGTGGGCCGCTCTAACAGTTGGGCTGATTTCAATATTAACAAAAGAGCGCCGTATTGCACTGGGAAATCAACACTGCAGCTGCAAATTCCCAGACTCGAGCGTGCTTTTATAGGTTGGACTCCAGGCCTGGAGTAAGGGTGGGAGAGGAAGGGGGAATCAGGCAGAATCACATCACTGTGTCCTGCCGCCCGTACTGAAGTGCTCTGACAATCCATTGACCTGAGAGGGAAACTGTCTGATGTTTGATACATGACTCAGATGATGGACAGACCCAGAAAACAAACAGATATGTCATAATACAATTATTTCCTCAAGATGAATCAGCGATAGATCGCTGTTTCAAGTGTGACTTTGTTTTGTGAGAAGAGGCGGACGCCACTCGGCTGCTAAATGCTGTAGAAGTAGATATTGAGTGCCAAAAGAGGTATTGCAACACCTGGTGCTTACATTGTGTGTGTCTGCCTGGATTTGCTGTCCTTGTGGGGACCAAATGATGGTAAAATGTGGCATACCTAATCAGTCGATACCCAGTTTTTCCATGTCGGCCATTTTGTACATCTGCCATTTTGAATTTCGATGCAAAATACTGTATTTTACATAGACATTAATGTAGCGTTACTAGACTTGGTATATGTCATTATCATTATGCACGAGGGGACAGTCACAAATTACAGTTAAATAAAAAAATAAAAATAAAAAAAGCTTTAGATGTTTGCTTATTGTCACGAGACTTGGTTTTGATAGATTCCTGTTGTCATGCTGACAAATGTGATACCATGTATGCCATAGTTGGCCTAACTTGCTGTCCTCCATTTTGAATTTCTTTGAAAACCTACTTTTTAAAAAGTCCTCCTAACTCCACCAAATTCGATTAGGATCATCTTCCGACCTTACCAGGCAAATTAAAATATTTCATATAACGCATCAATGAATTTGGTTACATAATGTTAAAATGGGTCTGAGGCTGTCTGCAATGCATTAGCATATTTAAAACAAATTTTGTGTCATTGCCACCACACACTGAGCACATTTGGTCACAGTGCCACCTATTGGTCAAAAGTATGTCGCATGACACATGATTAATGTGCTATGGTCTTTATTTTGCTTAAAATCATATACAAATGTCTTTAATTTCTTATTTTTGCAATTGGCGGGGTTGTTGGACTGATAATCGTTGCTTGCAGCTATATTGATTTTTATTATTATTTCAATCTTCAACTACTTCTTGGCCACAGAGGCCCAGCTGTGAGTGTTGCCACCTAGTGGACTTACTAATTAGTGTAGTTCGGTACATGCACAGATAACACAAAGTGTGTGCAAAAGTGTAAAAATCTGTCTGAATGGAGCTTGGTCTGCATGGAGCTTGTTTATATTTATACAAAATCTGTCACGCACTGTGCGCTAAATGTAGCGGTAAATGGAAAACCAAGGTATTTTTTAGGTATTAGGGTGTAGCATACCTTATAATATAAACATTATATGCAATGGTCCCATGATATAAAAGTCTGTGATATAAAAACAAGTTAGTGTGTTCTCTCAGCACTGTATGCTTTTGACCTTACCTGTCAATGACATTATCAGCACACAGCTTAGAGACTTGTGTTTGGTAATATCACACCAGGCAAATGTGTGCTGATTAGTCTCACAACACACACACTTACACACTCATCAGACCGTAGGGACCGAGATCCTAATCTGTTTCCTGCGCACTGGGAATGCAGGCGTCATGAAATTGTATATTTTCAAAATATCTGTGACTTGATACCACCGAAAGTATCCAGTAGACGCACCGACCCGGTCCAAGTCTCCACAAAGTCTCTTTCCGACTCTCTGAAGTTATCGTTAGCCCACTCCAAAAAAAAAAAAAAGAAGGAAATATTAATCTATTTCCTTCCACACTAACTTAAGTGCCCGTGAACTTTCTTCACTTCCACGCTTCTCTGAAACTTTACAATTTACTTTGTTCTGTATAATCCTCCATCAAGAAAAGATGACAGGTAAAGACTAGAGGAAGGCATCTTGGTTCAGGGGTGAGCAAGTGGTCTCTGATGCAACAGACGGTGAAGTTCGGAGACAACGGGCAACTTTATCTGATAATTGGCTCTAATCTGTATATTATTCTGGGCCGAGAGGCTTTTGTTCTGCAGTGATTATGCTGTCCGTAAAGTTCTGATCTCGCCTCATGTCTGTGTAATTGAAATAACCCTGACCCTGAAAAGCCACTTGATGTGTCCATAAAAAAAGATGAGACAGGCTGAGAGCATGTGAGGGAAAAAAAACGACACGAGAGCGAAGGAAAGCTGAGATGTTTGTCACGTTATAAAAGCGTTCTCTTGATGGTCTATATCTCTGAGGCCACAGACCGTCGCACCTTCTTGTAGGTCAGGAATATTGTCTTCCTCTTAGAGGAAGTATTTCTGCACCATATCTTTTCATGCCTTGCCAGTGCTCTCATTGCGCCGGCCAAGGTTTTGTCCCCTCTCCCCCAGAAGCCTCAGAGTCACCTCTCTCGTGTACCATTATATGTGGATTGTAGAACAGTACCCCCCCACTCCTCCCTGTTTTTTAGGCTCCAGATTGTATATGAGAGTGGTTGAGGGTAACTGGTGTCTGATACTGTAGACAGCCTGCGGCCGAGACCCAACAATCAGGCTATTGTACAGCATCTGTATGGTTGAAAGTTGCTACCTGGTACTATCAGCGAGACCAGAGGGTGCGGACAAAAGTGTCGTCAATGGCTGCTTTGTGAAGGGCCGTGTTTCCTCCGCCCCCTTCCCCATCAGCTCAATAGAGAGAGAGAAAGAGCAAAGGACTAAGATCCAGCCAATTAATCACCCTTTCTGATGTTCATCTATTAGGACAGCCACCTGAGCAAATGCATTTGACACAGCATCGCCAAATGCTGTGTAAAGACACAATGCTGCTTAAAAGCTGTGCTAAAATATGCTGGCTCTGACAAACTTCAGCCCCTAGTATCCACAATGTAATTTTGAATTATTTAATTTGTGTAAATGAAATGCTTGCGTTGCTGCAAATGTTGTTGCTGTCATGTCATTTGGTGTGTCTTGTTTTCTGTCAGCTAGCTCAGCTGAAAATCAACCAGTCATAGCCATAAGTAACCAAATAGATTATCCGAGAGAATTCCTAGAAATAAGGGAAACAATTGGTCTGACAGAGAGGTAAAATAGTTCATTTTATTTAGAATAAAGGAACAAACAGGTTGATGGTGCTGCTATTACTGAGATTCAAAACTCTGATGTTGACAATATAAGGGGAGTGACTGAAATCACTATTTTGTCCTTTCACATTCTAGTAAGTTATAATTTATTTTAAGTGTTTCATCTGACATGAACAATTGCAATACAATTTTATATTGTTGTGTTATTTCATCAGTACAACAGAAGTCTATGCTCAGAATTCAAAGCTGATTTTTCAGCATAATTACTCCAGTCTTCAGTGTCGCATGAACCTTCATAAATCATTCTAATATGCTGATTTGGTACTGAAGATTAAGTTTAGAAAGTTCAAAAGAAATAGAAATAGAATACTTTGTAACATTATACATACTTTCACTTTTGATCAGTTTACTTCTAAATTAGTAAAACAAAAAATATTTTGAAAAAAAAATACCCTAAATAAATACACTTGTTTCAGTTTTCATTCATTTCATAATTTAAATGTTTTCATTTTTGTAAACATTAATGCCATATTTACTTTATTTTTATTTATTGTTGCAACAAAAAGTATAACACAATTATTCACTTGGAAAATGCATCAAATCACTGAAATTACTGTTTCATATTGATTTTAAAGTGCAATGATGAGGAAAGATGAAACTGCTATTTGAATTGCCTTGTTTTAAAACATGGCACAATTGAAAAAAAAAACGGGAGATGTAAATTCATTGTTTTCTGTAATTGCAATTCCTGTGTAAATGCATTTATGCCATCTCATTCAGGCTATATATATCCCACTTCAGATGCAGCGTATTTGCCACTTTTGCAGTACAATGAGGGCATTACTGCTCAAGACTAGACATTTTCTGTGTTATTGCTAACTGCTACAATGTCACTTATAGTGTTGTTTAGAGGCGTTTGTTTGGTACTTCTCTCTCAGATCTACAGTTGCCTTTTGGAAATTCTTTGAGTGTATTCTAGCTGATCTCTTCTGTGCCCTCATGTATGAGTAAGTAACTATATGTAAAGATTTTACCCTAACTTAGCAATGAATCTTGGCACATGGCAAGGCTCGTGCTTAGATCATTTCCCTTTTATGCCTTTTTGAGCATGTACATTTTAATTTCAAATAATGTTAATAATAATAGTAATAATAAAATAGAAGCTAATTCTTCTGATCACTGTCCCAAGGGTAAAGAAAAGACTTTCAGAAAGCCAGAACCGTGCCTCACCATCCTCTACTGCCTCAGCCTGGATCTTGTTATGAGTCTAATTTAAAGGCAAATATTCATAACTCAAATCTCCTTTTCTGATCCCTGCGTTTTATATGGAATTTGTTCATTATTTAGTTACCTCGTACAAGCCTTATTTAATTGGCATGTTTTCTTTTTTTTTAGTCAGTTTTCATTTTCATTATTATTTTCTAACCTTTCATCTACTGCACTACAAACTGACAGTTGCAGTTTTTCATCATACAGTATATTTAGTTCAGTGCAAGCATGCTACACTGTCCTTTATGATTTAATTTCTACGCGAGTGTGTGATGGCTGTAACAGCTGGATGGCTCCTCTGGCTCTCACTCTCTGAGCTCAGACGAAGCAGCTCCCGGCGTGCTGATCATCCTCCCTATTGTTTTCTGAGTGGCTTATTAAATTACTCGACCTCCCTCGTATAGTGGGAGCTGTCAATGTGCTGCCCTGCTCCACTCTCCTACAGGGCTCCCTCTCCCTCTCTCTCTCTCTCTCTCTCTCTCTCTCTCTCTCTCTCTCTCTCTCTCTCTCTCTCTCTCTCTCTCTCTCTCTCTCTCTCTCTCTCTCTCTCTCTCTCTCTCTCTCTCCATCTCTCACCCTCTCTTTCTCTGTGTCCGATAACAGGAGCTTGTATCGGGGCATTAATCCTTCTGCTCTCTTGGGTGGGATTAATACTCTCTCTTTGTGTAATTATGACCTCATTGCTCTGCTCAGATAAGAGACAGGTTATCAGGTCAGACGACCATAGAGGGATGGCATAAAGGAAGAAGTGAGTGTTTCACAGTAGAGGGACATTGGAGGAGACGTGCAAGTTCACACAGAACACATCTTTGCATCTGTAGGTGCGGTTTTTCTACGTAAACATGTTGTTGATTAATGTCTCCGGCTGTTGAGATGTGTCTCGCTGTCTTTGAAGGCAAGAACACGTCCTGTGTGAACGGCCCCTTAGACAAGTTGACGTGACACTGTTTGTGCTGACTTTCTGTGACTTTATCAAGGAGACTACATTCTGATTTGCTGTCTTACTCCATGCTTTTCTTTCTCCATCTCTCTCTCTCTCTCTCTCTCTCTCTCTCTCTCTCTCTCTCTCTCTCTCTCTCTCTCTCTCTCTCTCTCTCTCTCTCTCTCTCTCTCCCTCCCTTCCCTGGATGCCTGCTGTTGATGCTCTGTGCCATATGGAGCTTTACTGGAACTCCTCTTAAAAGATTCACCAGATGAATCTCTCTCTTGCTCTCACTCTCTCTTACTCGCTCTCTCGTTTGTGCTCTCTCTCTCTCTCAGCTGATGGCTTTCTCATTTAACAGATTGGCTGATGTGTCAGAGATGACTGGGTTATGCCACCGCTAAATGAGAGGAGGGAGTAAGAGACAAGTGCTTCCAAAAGCTCAGTGATACTCCTGGGCCAAAGTTCTGTTTCTGTTTTGTCTCTCTGCGTGTCAGACATGTTCAGTGAGACATGTTATAGTTTGTGCTTTTACTCTACATTTGTGTATTATACTTATGTCTCTGATTTTTGTATTGTATTCATTTATTTATTTGTAAATAGAAAGTTAATGAAGGGAAAGTGAATATACCTGTGATTTGCAGGTCTTTTTTTTCAGCGTCTCGCAACATGAGCTACTATTTTTGAAGATGCTGTGTAACAATAACCATACAGTTGTGGATTACAAAATGTAGTCTGAACATGTTTGTGTTTGCTTGAAATGTTTCTGCAAATTTAAAAATAGATCATTTAAAAGAAAAGAAAAAATATTGAAAAGAAAGAAAAAAGAAAAGATTCTGACATCATTTACTCACCCTCATGTGAACCAATGAGGTTTGTTCTCATGTGTCCAACATGCACAGTTGAGCTTCCATTTACCATTTTTGACACATCTGTATTTGATGACATGTAAAAGCCTAATTTAAATCTGTTCATCATATAAAGCGATCTCGCCTCTAAATAAGACTTAAAGTAGATTAAACCACTTGATTTTTCTTTTGGATACTTAAATTAAAAGATTGAGAGAGTATTCAAAAGGTGTTTATTTGTGTTCCAAAGATGATTGGAAGTATTGTGGTTTTGGAATGACGTAAGGGTGAGTAAATGACAGAATTTTGGGGGGTAATGCATTCCGTAAATTTGGATAAATTTTAAGACTAAAGGTAGGAACTTTAAACTTTTAAATTAATAATTAAGTTATATTAAAATGAATGAATATAAAAATCAAATATAATGATAAATAAAATATAAAGAAAAAAATGTTTTCATTAGACAAATAAAACGATGAAAGGCAAATATTACAAAATGAGACATTAAAAAGTTTAAAAGTCACTTGCTTTTATAAAGTGACACTGCCCAACATCAACACAGGTAAAGTTACAGCGTGAGGCTTGCATCCTCTGATCCCATTGACTTAAAACAGCCCCCCTAATGCATGCGCTGGGTTTAGTGGGGGGTATTTGAGAATGATTGGGGAGAAGTCACCTGAGAGGATTGGTTCGAGCAATAAATCCCGCCTCTTGTTTTTGTGCGCATTCTCAAATTAATTAAAAAGTAAGTAAACAACTCAGCCTCTTAGATATCACTGCTTTGTCACGTCAAAATCAAACTTGAAATGGCCTGAAAACACGATTACTGTGTGAGTTTTTAGTGAGCAATCAGCTTGGGGAAATTAAAGGTACATATTCGTGTCTGTGACCAGTGTTTACAAGCCTAAGGACTGATGAAAATAAGTTGACTATTAAAAAGACTTAACATCAATTCACAAATAATATATATATATATATATATATAGTTTAAATTGTTACTGCCTTTAGTTATTATTTTGGAATAAATGTAAACGTGTCAAAATACTAACTTGATGAAATTTATACTTGTTTTTAATAAATAGAACATTACATAGTTATTGTAAAAATTCAAAATAGAATTGGATTTGATCTCTTTTTTATGTAATGTTTATTTAACCAAGAAAATCAGTGTAAAAAAGTGTATCAGGGACATAAATATATATATATATATATATATATATATATATATATATATATATACACTCACCGGCCACTTTATTAGGTACCCCATGCTAGTAACGGGTTGGACCCCCTTTTGCCTTCAGAACTGCCTCAATTCTTCGTGGCATAGATTCAACAAGGTGCTGGAAGCATTCCTCAGGGAGTTTGGTCCATATTGACATGATGGCATCACACAGTTGCCGCAGATTTGTCGGCTGCACATCCATGATGCGAATCTCCCGTTCCACCACATCCCAAAGATGCTCTATTGGGTTGAGATCTGGAGGCCATTTTAGTACAGTGAACTCATTGTCATGTTCAAGAAACCAATTTGAAATGATTACAGCTTTGTGACATGGTGGATGTAGCCATCAGAGGATGGGTACATGGTGGCCATAAAGGGATGGACATGGTCAGAAACAATGCTCAGGTAGGCCGTGGCATTTAAACGATGCCCAATTGGCACTAAGGGGCCTAAAGTGTGCCAGGAAAACATCCCCCACACCATTACACCACCACCACCAGCCTGCACAGTGGTAACAAGGCATGATGGTTCCATGTTCTCATTCTGTTTACGCCAAATTCTGACTCTAACATCTGAATGTCTCAACAGAAATCGAGACTCATCAGACCAGGCAACATTTTTCCAGTCTTCAACTGTTCAATTTTGGTGAGCTCTTGCAAATTGTAGCCTCTTTTTCCTATTTGTAGTGGAGATGAGTGGTACCCGGTGGAGTCTTCTGCTGTTGTAGCCCATCCGCCTCAAGGTTGTGCGTGTTGTGGCTTCACAAATGCTTTGCTGCATACCTCGGTTGTAACGAGTGGTTATTTCAGTCACTGTTGCCCTTCTATCAGCTCGAACCAGTCTGGCCATTCTCCTCTGACCTCTGGCATCAACAAGGCATTTCCGCCCACAGAACTGCCGCTCACTGGATGTTTTTTCTTTTTCGGACCATTCTCTGTAAACCCTAGAGATGGTTGTGCGTGAAAATCCCAGTAGATTAGCAGTTTCTGAAATACTCAGACCAGCCCTTCTGGCACCAACAATCATGCCACGTTCAAAGTCACTCAAATCAACTTTCTTCCCCATACTGATGCTTGGTTTGAACTGCAGGAGATTGTCTTGACCATGTCTACATGCCTAAATGCACTGAGTTGCCGCCATGTGATTGGCTGCTTAGAAATTAAGTGTTAACGAGCAGTTGGACAGGTGTACCTAATAAAGTGGCCGGTGAGTGTATATATATATATGTGTGTGTGTGTGTGTGTGTGTGTGTGAGGAATTTACCTCCTCATTTTAAAACACCACTCCACTGATATTTTAGGCAGCAGATATAAGGGTAATTCACACAAACTACTATATAAATAGAACTAATGTGCTAATTTTACTAAGGATAATTTGTCTGAGTAATGGTGGTTGGGGTTAGGGTTACTCTGTGTTTTGTGCCCTTAGTGTGACATTGTGAACAGTTATCGGGCCTGTGACCTCTGCATGTGGTGTAGCTGCTTCTGAAGAGGGTGTAGTTTCTGCACCACTATATGTTGTGTGTGAACGGATGAAGCCCCGTACACACCGGGACGAATATCGGCGCGCGTTATTCGGCAGCGTTTTTCAACGCGTTTTTTGTGTTCACACCCGAGCGATTTTCGCTGACGATGAGCCGAGTGAAAATGCAAATTCATTCCCTGACATTAGATGGCGCTTAATGTAAAACAGAAATACCCCGGTCCACAAAGTGGCACTGTGCAACTACGCTTCTGACACTCGCTTGTCACTTGAAGAGAACAAGTTTGTCGCGTTTGTCATATAGTTCTTTATTGTCGCTGGTGTCTCTTTATAAAGACACCAACAAGACCAGCAGCTCTACATTCATCCAGCCTTGCATCTTCCTCGTCTTATTTCTTCCCGGCAGAGTGTAGACACTGTATATCTTCTTCGCCATTACGTATGTGTGCTCGGCAAGACCGTTTTGTGTTAGAGCGCCCCCAAGTTGTGTTTTACTGTAACTTCAGAAGCTCCAGACACGTGAGCAAAAGCGCCAATTTCATTGGTCGGATCGTTTTTGACGCGGCGCGTCAAACCAAAAAAACAAACCCGAGGCGTTTTTTTAAAAATGACGCTTTTACGCGTGGCGTTTTACGCGTCGGTGTGCACACTCACATTGGCGCCCATTGTTTAGTCACGAGGCGTTAAACGTCGGCGAATATCGCACGCGAAATTCGTCCCGGTGTGAACAGGCCTTGAGTCTTGTCCTCGTCAGAATTACCTGTCAGTGACTACGTTTACATGCAGCCAAATTTCGGGTTATGGTCGGGTTAAGGTCACTATTCGGGTTTCTGAAACATTAGGGATAACCCGTTTACATGCGTGAGCAGAGAGAGTTACTCCTGTATACATGGAATTGCAATATCCCGATGTAAACGCGACGCGCGGTTAGCATCTGGACGTACGGACAACCTTAAGACGCAATATGCGTCATTTCCGATTCTTCTTCCTGTATCCAAAGACAACAACAACAGCAGCACGCGGATAATGAATAGTTCGGGGCAGATAGCGATCGCCTTTGTTTGCGCTTTGGTGCTGGTAACGTTACTGACCTCGCTCCAAAAGTATGCTGTGCTGCGTCTCGCCATGTTTACTTCCGGTATACTGCACGCGGGTTTTTGTATGCGCCGAGAAGTTTCTCTACTCAAAAGACCAAGATTCCTTGCGAATAGAACATGCGCAGAACACACATCACTATGGGGATATGCCGATGCGCGTTTACATGACCAAAAATTCGGGTTAGAAAAGGGGTACCCCAGGTATAATATCCCGGTTTTTAAAATCCGGGATATGAGCATATTCGGGTTTTTGCCGGTGTTTACATGGCCGTTCGCGACCGGGTTATTGCTAATATCCCAGTTTTGAACGGGTTATTGGCTGCATGTAAACGTAGTCAGTGTCACGCTATTCTTTTTGTGCCTTGGGCAGCTGCTGTCAGGGGATCCCCCGCCCCCCCTAACCTCACTAAAACACACTGACCGCCGTTAACACACACACACATCTCAGCCCTCCGACATCTGGAAACAACTGGGCACCACTTGAAACACCCGACATAGATTTATAAGAGCGGGGCTAATTTATAAGAGGCCTGTCCCACCGGCTCAGGTTTCAGGTAGCACTCAACACCCACTGTCTTAGATTCACACGTCTTCTGACTGACATGTTCTGCTGCCTGCTTTGACATGCCATAGACATTCACATAGATACGTTCATTTAATGTAATAGATTACCTTCGGGTGGTAAACATAAGTCACTGAATCTGTCAATTGAAAAAAATACATTGCAGATTCCAAACCATCAGCATAAATGGTAACCTATGACAACCAAGGTTAAAACAACACAGTCTCACACTGATCTACCTGTTTTGTAAGATCGAAACATCTTTAGCTATTCTATTGTCTCAAGGCTAAATTAGACGCGTTTATTGAGTTTAGACGTGTTGCGGAACAGTTTTCCATCCAGGTGTGTGTGTTTAAATGTGTCAGCGGTGGTCTAACTGAAGGCTGTTCGTAATTAGAACCGCTAATGATGAAGTTTAGAGAACGGGCTCCTCCAATTTGGAGCTGGGTGGCATCCCGTTGACCGTGGCAGCTCAAACTTACAGCCAATCACCACAAGGCAGCATAAATCACAGAGAACAGAGAGACATATACGGGGGAGAGGGTAAACACTTCCAGCTGAAAGCATTTGGGTGCTATTTGTTGAGAGGAATGATGTCGTTTATATTGGGTGATCAGCGATGTTTAACAGACCGGCGCTCTATTTCATTTTCTCTCCGTCTCGCACTCATCCCTCTTCATTCTTTTCTCTTTTTCCTCCCCCCTACACACACACACTGCCTAAACACTCTTTCATCCCTCTGGATTTTCTCTCTCTCAGAGAAAGAGATGGGCCTGAACTCTGTCATCCTGCACATTTGGCGTGGAACATTTTGACACAGGGTGCTGTGGAAGAGTGACGCAGGGAGCCGTGCTGTGACTCGCTTTTGAATGTTTCTGAAAGTGTAGAGTGACAACCATTTGAACTGAAACATTTTAATGATGCCTTCATACTTACAGGCAGAGGCAGCAGTGTAAAAAGGATGAGAAAGAAATGTCGTGCCACGTTCAGGAGTTAAGGCAAATCCTGCTTTGATGCCACCAGGGTCGCTGCATATTATCTCTGACCGCTCTTCAGTGAGCAGAGCTTTCATTCCGGCCAGCTGGAAATGAAGTCTCTGGCTACTTTTCTTCGGGCCGCTCCCCTCCATACCGCCACAGTTCCGGTGATTATGTAGCTTCGGTGAGCGGCCGCTCGGCTGCAACGTCGTCCAAAAGTTTCAATTTCACACCATGTTCAGCCGCATCCAACCCTCCTATTCCACAAGGACCCTCTGTCAACCCCTGTAGCCCCCCCCCCAAACAACCCAACCTACCTTGATACGTTTCCTTTTTTTCTCACATCGATAGCTCCTCTGTTTCCAATTTTACCAGCCCTTACTGTCAGTGTCTGGGTGTTCTGCTGGGTGAAAAACGCTCTTTCTCTCTCTCTCTCTCTCTCTCTCTCTCTCTCTCTCTCTCTCTCTCTCTCTCTCTCTCTCTCTCTCTCTCTCTCTCTCTCTCTCTCTCTCTCTCACTTTCTCGCCCTCTTGTCTTTCACACCCTTTCTTTCTGTGTTTCTTTCCAACTTTTTCAGTGCGAGTGTGTCTGATGAGCTCAAGCTGTTGAGTCTGCCTCTTAACAGATCGCAGATTATTAGCATGTGGCCTGAATGTTTTGCTCCCACAGTTAAACCACTCTACTGATGGAGATAATTATTACAACTGTACACACAGTAACACACCCATCTCTCTACATACTTTGCTCTCTCCCTTCATGTTAGGAAACATTATCTGTGCTCTGTGATTAACCATTTGATGCATGATATCAATCTTTAAAATACACTTTTTTTAACCAATCAAGATGTGAACGAGTGACCTTTTACCCTTGTTCGTTATTCTTTATGTCTCTTTTCTTTGGTTTTGTTTTGTGTTGATATGAGGTAGAGTTGTAGAGAAAAGGAAGTCGCGAAAAGTGTAGGTTGGAACAGTTGGGACAGACCCGGCCAAGTCAGCTAGACCCACGCTGTGTTTTGGAAATTGCACGGTGAACTTTCAGACGTTGGGTCCAGAGCGTTTCATATCTTTAGTGCTGAAGTGTGCTGTCAAGTTCTTAAGGTGAATACCTGTTTACAGTCCTCGAACCTCATATTCTCCAAAAGCCATTCTCCATACCTTTGATGGCCAGACTCGTCACACACACACACACACAAAACCCACAGACTTTTTGCATACGCAGTCATTCACACTCACACAATCTTATATTGCTCCGAGTGAGCATACTGCTTTAATATTTTTTTTTTTTTCGTTTTCTATTAACATTTTTAATTTCAAATACAGCTTGTACAGTATAAATTAATCTTCCTTGGTTTTATTTATTTAAAACAAAAGTAGACTTGTTCAATTGATATTACTTTTGGAGAATGAAAAGTAAGAAAAAATTATAATAAAAGGAATAATTATTCTTTCAAAGTAAACATAAATTTATATAATATAATAATTTATTCGCCAAGGGTTTAATTATATTTACGTTTATCTTTTTACTTTCTTTGACCAAAGTTATTCGCAAGTCTATGTAGGTTGCAAACACAAAAAAAAACAGACTTATGGTATTTCATGAATGTAAATGAAATACATTAGTCGCAATATATGTCATGGCTCTGACATTTTCCACATATTTCGCAACATATTATTTTTCCTACTTTTAATCTGCTGCCTAAGAGAATAAACACTTCTGATGTTTTACCTCGAATACCTTCACATTCTAGCCCTGAGCTTCTTAACATTCAAATGTTTACATTAGTTGTAAGCAGTGTATCTGAAAGAGAGAGCGGGAAATGATGACTGAGGTCAAGTGAGCAGTTTTAGTCGTGTCCAGTTCAGCCCAGCACAATTCCTCAACAGAGTCTTGCAATAGGAAAAGAAGTAACAAGACAAAAGGAAAAAGAGCAGAAGTGTCTAGGCAGATAATCCCTTGCTGTAGGAAAATGGATCACTTCCATTCCAAACCTGATTCATTCCCTCTTTTAGTGTCTCCTATCCGTTCCTCCCTTTCTTCTTCTTTAATTCCAAGCTCCTTTCATCTCACCAATTCAAATAGTCATAGGAAAGATTAACGGCGGGAGGGAAAAGCTGCTTTTTTGATGATGGCATTTGTGGGATAAACAAAAGATCTCGACAGCAGCTAACACTAAACTTTTTCTTTCCTTTGATCCCAATTTACAGAGCTCCTTCACTTGATTTTCCTCTTTCTCTTTCACTCACTCTCTCACTTTTCTTTCATACGGAACTCTTAACTTTTATATTGGATACAGTTGTGCTGGTCTGGCTTGTGTTTCTTCTCTTTTTGAGCTTTCATATCAGACAAGCTGGCAAAACATAAACCTACAACCCTACCACCGGCCAAAAAAAAAAAGAAAAAAGATGGAGAGAAGAAATTCTCATAAAAGTGGAAATGCCCAGCTGATGTTTCCAAGCTGTTGAGTTTGATGGGAGTTCTGGCAATGTTACGGAAAATGAATATTTTTTCTCCAGTTCATTTTAGTTGCTTTTTAACCTTCCGAATGAAGTCATCTTTGAGTGTGCTCAGCCGGTAATTTAGCTGGCTTTCTCACTGATCATTTCTCTTTTTTACTTTCTCTCTTCCTGGCTGTTGTGAGAAGGATATTAACCTGTGCATTGAGACAGAAAAAAAAATGGAAATTTTCAAATTAAAGTTGTGCAAAAACCTCAGTTTTGGAAGATAATGTTTCAATAATGTAAATCAGCAATGCAATCTGACAACAGTGGAATTCTTTAACATTATTTGTCTATTTATTTTTCAGGCTTGTCCACCTACACTGTAAAAAATATTTTTCGAAGTTGTAAATGAAACAAAGATTATTGCACAGTAGAAAACAAAAGTTGCTTCCTTACAATCAACTTGGATTTTTAAGACGTCAACTTAAATTACATTAAACTCAAATTAGTTGAATCTTGCACAATTTAAAAAAGTTGAGAAATTGCTTAACTTATTTTGATGAGTTAAAGCAATGTACAAACAGATGTTGTCATAACTTATTGATCATATACTTTTTTTACAGTGTGAAGTATGTTTTACAAGTACTTTTAAAATACTATTTCAGTCTTTCTACTTCACAATTTCATGTTTAATTCAATGTGTTACTTGCCATTATTTTGTAATTATTTGTGAAATTTAGCAGTTTGAGTAAAATGATTTTTATCATTTTTATTCAGTGTGAAAAACAAGCAGTATTGTCTAAATATATTTTGCTTAAATTTTTTTGTTTTGCTTACCTGTCTTCTAGTATTGCAAAAATAATAAATTATAATAAAAAATAATAATATATGTTTCTATTATATTCTTGTTTTAAAGCAAAAATAAAAACCTTTTTGATTTAACAATTAAGTTTAATCGCATTTATGTTTTAATTTATGTGCATTTTAGAATAAACATTTGTGTCTCTTTTAAAGTGTCTCTTTTATCTGAAAGGCAGAACTTCCATTGCTACAGCCGCCATATTGTGTGGCACAATTCTTCCACTTCAGTGCTGGTCTGTCTCGTACTTGTCCTCACACTGTCTGGTCACGTGCATGACACTCACACACACAGAAATACACAGGGAATGACACACAGGTCACCTGGAACTGGCTAAGGTCATTTATGAAGCCAGCAGGGACATGTGCAAACATTAAGAAACACAAATGCACACATTTTCACATGTGAAAATAGTGCTATTCATCTTTGGTTGTAGCAGGTTCAAGCTGAAATCCCCTCGTTGAGCCGAGTGTTACTTTTCCGCTTGACTTGATTCCTGCATCCGCTCTCACGGACAAGCACACACATGCATACGCTAAACACACACACACATACTCTTTCAACACTGAGTGACTCATTCTACAAACACACGGAGATATGCACACTGATTAGTGCAGTTTCTTATGCGAGGGGTTCATAGTCTGGTGGGTGTTTAAAACTGTTGCAGTGGAAGTTGTGGACTGTCGCTCTGTGTTTGTTTAAGTAGTAATAGAGATTAGGGATGAAAATAAAGGGAGAAAACACATCAGCCGCAGCTGTTGTTGCGTTTTGAGGAGGACTTTATATTAACATACAAAACAGGACAGTGACAGTTGTGGGTTTTCAGGTTCATTTGGTCGAGTCTTGTCCCCTCTAGCTGTCTGGACGTCTCTGTCCCACAAACCAGGCAAATTCAGATTTCATCCGTGCTCTGAGCCATCAATAATGCTCTTTATCATAAATAAATGTTACCCCACAATAACATTTCCGTGTCGGATGCTCAGCATGGGTCCTCCATATGAGGGGAAATGTATAATGTAAACACTATGAGATACTGCTTGTCTAATTTGTTAGAAGACATGCTTTAGCATTTTGCCTACACTCCCAAATCAAATACATTTTAATAATATGAACTGTATATTGATTCCTGAATTTATGTTTGGATGTATTATTATTAAAATAATTCTGGCTGATTTGTGCATGAAATCACTGCTGATGTGTCCACTGAAGCATGACATATTAATATATCCTCATTGATAATTTAACATATTCACTCTGTCTGACTGCAAACGTAAACGATCCCTCAGACTCCCATGCCAATAGAAAGCTCAAATTACCTCAACAAACCTCTTGTAACAGTTTGCCATATTAGGGATGTCAATGTTTTTCTATTTAAGGCTTGGTGCTAGTCATTGAACCGCAGCAATTTTTAATTAAGAATTTAATTACCAATAATGCAGTCGATCAGCTGCTTCTAATTCATTTCAAAGAATCAGATAAATACGGTGCACATATTCATCATAGACAAAAGTGTTCTTTGTTAAGTTAGCTGATTAGAAAATATATTTAGCCTTTTATCATTTTTTTTTTAAAATCTTAAATTGCTTAAATCTAATTATTGGGCTGATTCAAGCATTTGAGAATAAGCTCACTTTTTTGTAATTTTTATTTTCTATTTAAAAACGCTATAAATCATTGTATACATGTCCATACTGGGTGCCTAAGGCTCAAAATAATACAGTATCTCTGAAAGTTTGGTGGTTATGATGGTGGTGAGAAGATAAATGGTCAATAAAAAGTGGAACTTCTGGTAACAATGTAATTTATACTGCAGTGACATCAGCATATGGGCCTGACAAGCAAAAGATTTTGTCTCTGCTCCGAGCAATATGGCGTGTGTGTGTGCTGATGATTTTATTTGTGAGTTCAGTATGTATACTCATGCCCACATGAAATCTGCATGCACATAACAGAAAAAATATAACTGCTGAAAATGTGAAAAAATTCTACGTATTCTGCATTAAAGCCATGAAGATGTTCTTGCCCATTTTCAGAACGAACCAATAAGAGCTCTGATCTGCGACAGAAGCACCTCAGAACGTTCTCTGCCATTTCAGTCAGCAACAGAGCACTCACACGCACTCAAACACGGCTTCACACTTAAGAGACATTACGATTACCCCTCTATTCTGCCTTTCAACCTTCTCTTTCTGTTTCTTTCTGCTGTCTGACACATTAACGTCGGACATAAGATTAACCAACAGCAATTTTTGCCTAAAACATCCAAACCCCTCTGTTTCAGGGCTCTTCAAATCTCCAGTCCTCTAACACATCCATATAGGGAAGCTTTTTTTAAATCACGCACACTGCATACACAAAATCAAGAGCGCCGCCTCTGAGAGAGAGCGGATGAAAGAGGAAGGGCGAAAAAAGTATGTTTGAGCATGAAAAGCAAAGCATGCATGTTGGGAGGGCTCCAAAAGAGGGCCAGCCAAGAAAGAAATTAAAGTACAGCGATTATCTGGACCCAGAATTAGAAGCAGAGGGTTTTGGACTAATAAACATTTGAAACGCACCCCAGGGCCCTCACCATCATTTATTACTCCACCATCTCCCATTAATGTGTTTTTTTCTTTTGTTTTCTTATTTTTTCTTCATCGATTCCCAGGATGTTTTAGGTAGATTTTATTAATTCTTGCAGGCAGGGTTTAATGAAAGGTTGTTGGTTATTTTTTTTTTTTCCTCTTCCTTTCCCAATCCCTTCCGCTTTGGATGTACTGATCCGGTGTTTTATTTCTGTCTTCTAATGACTGTATCGTTGTTATCAGTAACTCTTGCCATATCACAGGCCGACAAAGAGCGGTCATCAATTAACTGACACCCCCCACCCCCCACCGAAGTGTCCCGTTCTGACCTCTCAGCACTGCACTTAAGCTTGTCAACTCCCAAAACAAAGCACCCCTCCATAGTCTTTTTCAAATACACAGACTAGCATTATAAGAAATTCTATTTTACATGAGTTTTGAAAGACTGTGTACCAAAAAAACAATGTAAGGTAAATCCACTACACATCTAATATTGCATTTACGTTGTTGGCTATATGAAAAAATAATCATCCACAATTAGTGTAGTTCAAACAAATGATTATTTGGTAACACTTTATAATTAGGTCTCATTACTTAATGTTAATTGAACCATTTACTAACATGAACTAACAATGAACAATACATGTGTTACAGTATTCATTAATCTTTGTTAATATTAGTTCATACAAATACTGTTTATTGCTAGTGCATGTTAGCTCAGGTGCATTAAATAATATTGACAGATACAACTTTTGATCTTGATAATGTATTATTAAATTTAACATTAACATAAATAAGTATTTTTCATTGTAAGTTTCTGTTAACTAATGTTAACAAATAGAACCTTTTTGTAAAGTGTTGAAGATTATTTTCTATAAACCAATAAAAAAACAGATTCAAACTAATAATGTATTAATATTTATCTGGATATGTATGACAACATATTCACATACACTACCATTCAAAAGTTTTGAGTCAGAATGATTTATTTAAGTTTGTTTATTGAAAGAAATGGTTATTTTTAATAAAGCTTTTATTCAGCAAGGATGCATTTAATTGAACAAAATTGACAATAAATATATTTTTAATGTTAAAAAATTACTAAATGTTTTGAACTTTCTATTCATCAAATTTGAGAATAAAAAATGTTTCTTGAGCACCAAATCAGCACATTAGAATGATTTCTGAAGGATCATTTGACATTGGAGACTGGAGTAGCCTAATGGCTGCAAAAAAAAAATTAAAACTGCCAGATCAGTTGTGCCATCACAGGAATATATTACATTTTAAAATATATTAATACATAATATATATTAAATAAATAAGTAGAATTAGTTATTTTAAATGGTAATAATATTTAATTGTAATATATTATTATGTTTTACTGTAGTTTTGTTCAAATAAATGCAGCCTTGATGAGCATAAGAGACTTCTTAAAACAAAAAAAAACCTACATTCAAAATGTCAAGTAAGGGCTATTGTGTAAAACCAAGCACATAGGCTGAGGGAAACACTCTCACGCTGTCTCACGAAAGACGCCACCCTCATGTCTCCTGACAGACCAGAAGGTGGAAAGGATTTGTGAATCCTGGGAAGATTAAGTGTACAGCTTAGTGCTGTGTGACCGCTAGTTTACACTTTTTTAAAATTCTTCTTTCTCTCCCTCCCTCTCTTTCCCGATCCCCATGTGCCCCTTCTCTCGCTCTCCAGGTAGACAACAGTAAGCTCACAGTCGGGCGGAGCCTGCTTCGAGCGAGCGCTCCAATTGGTTGCCGCGTTGCGTTACACCGCGTCATGCGGGCAGGATGGATGTGAAAGAACGCAGGCCCTACTGCTCACTTACCAAGAGCAGAAGAGAGAAAGAGCGCCGCTACACGGGCTCATCCGGCGACAGCGAGGACTGCCGCGTGCCCACCCAGAAGTCCTACAGCTCCAGCGAGACGCTCAAGGCCTTCGACCACGACTCCTCACGTCTGCTGTACGGAGGCCACGTCAAAGAGATGGTCCACCGAGAGGCTGATGAGTACAGCCGCCAAGGTGAGTCACCTGTGCCTGTCATACCTCACAGATGCAGGACCAATCCATTGTGACTTTACACAGTCCAGAGGTCACATGTCATACAGCTTTACACCGCATACTGAGAAAAAATAACACCAACATATGCCTAGATATATGCCAAGAATGACTTCTGGATGGATCACATTCAAATGATAATATATATGATGTACAACCATAATTATACATAATTAGAGGAAATTAAGTTTGGTTTGGCACGACCGTACGCTTTCTCTGAGAAAACATTTACTCACTTTTGATTGAAAAATGAAGCAGATTCGAAAACAGATTAGACAGATTTACGGACACAAACTCACTCTGCTACTTGTCTAGTCGACAGAGCGAAGAAATAAAGCATTTCCTCTGATTAGCGCAATGCAAACCCCCTCGACTGAGCCTCTCATTTTCACATCTGAAGTTTCTGTTATAACATATGCCCACGTGTCCCATTGGCAGTAATGAATGGCACCATAAAAAACATAAACAGCATTATTGCGCTGTTCTGAAGTTTGCAATGCACCCTGGTCGGCCACAGTTTTATTACTAATTATGAGCGCAGAGGGTCCGCAAGCATTCGCACAGCCGCACTTATAAACTCCCTCCCATTCATTGAGTTCTTTGTTGTTTTTCTTTTTGTTCCTTCTGCATGTAAGGCTTCATCAAAATATGCACCAGTAAAGGTGAGTTTTTGCGATGTGGATTTAGCACAAACGTAGATTTGGGTCAAATGTTTTTCCTAGGTGTTGTGATGGTCTGCGTTAGCACTGTGTGTTTGTGTGCCCTTAACGTAAGTGTTGTGTTAAGCTGAAGGTCAGCCTAGCTGTTATCAGTCACTGGAGTGCTAGAGGCTCTGTCTGTTGAGTGTGTTTATTTTAGAAAGCACAGGAAGTGACACCAGATTACAGCAGGGGGTAAAGGAGCAGTCTGCCTGCAACCATTATGCAGGGTAGCCCACTCAATCGCAGAGAGAGAGAGAGAGAGTAAAGGCGCTCACAGATGTAGTGCAGACACCGTTGAGCTCTTGAGAGACTGCACTCCGGCCTCAACACGGTCTTCAACACTCTCCCCATAATCACCCTGCCGCAGACGTCACCTAACCCAGTCTCAAGCCCTAACCTTGGCACGCAACAGCGTTCGTCATGAAACTAATTCCTCCCGTGTGATATATTTTTAGCCTTTAGACCATTGCAAAAAAGCTATACCTAGATAATTAATTTGTGGAATAGAAAGGACCAGGCAGGGGAACTGAAGTTGTTAATTAGCCATTACACAACAATGGCAGATTGGAATTACTGAGATCTGAAATAATGTAGCCTTGCTGGGAAGTGCTGCCGTTCAGTTCCATTACGAAGTTCCATAAAGGTCATTACCAGTTCATTGATTGCTTTCAAACTCAAATTAACACTTCATAAATATTTGAGCAGAAAAGCCATAATTGCTCAATTATCTTATCCTGTACAATTTCATCTACACTAATTGGTGTTCATTTGGAATTTATATAATTTTAATTGAACTTCGGTGGAACCCAGATTATTTCTGTAGTTAATAGCCCTTATTAATTCCTGTTAATGCAGGGGATCAATGGTTTTCTCTTTCATTGCTTTCCTTTTTTATCGCCATCCTAATAAAATGCGCCTCTGTTTTTTTTTTCAGTGATTGTTTTAACATGAAATTCTGTGGCTTAAAATAATTGTAGTCACTTACTCATTAACACTTTATTAGGTTGAGTTTTTTTAACATTAGACATATTTAGAATATTTACTTCAGAATGCTTTTCATCCTTTGCATTTAGTCAAATTAATCTAATTGATTTGATTTAGTCAAGATAAATTGTTTGTTCTTCTTTTTCTTTTTTTAACAAAGAAATGCATTTAAAACATTTTGAAATCATGTTACGCTGCATCCTTTGAGGAGTCATAACCATTAAAAGTTACGAGGATCTGCTTGCAAACGACTAAATAAATGATCCGTTTAAAGACCAGCATATTTCCGCAATATATATGGTCTCAGTAAATGTGAGGAAGCTTTTTTTTTTTGGTCTGGCACTGCTGTTTTTCAGGACTCAGTGTTTTTGGAGCTGTGCACACCTATCACCATGGCAGATAAGCTCCCTCCATGGAATGCAGTCTCTGCTTCACAGACTAATTCTACAGAATACAGAGTTTGGAAATCATTAGATCCAGACAAAAACGACGGGAAATGAATTGAAAGTCGTAGCGGCTGCTAAGTCGAAAGTTCTTTCACATCGTCTAACGGGAAGATACGTTTTAAAGTTTGGATTTAATGAGCTGTAAATTAATCTGTTTTATTATTTTTCAATGGCTTGGTTTGATTTGTGAAATGTTTTAGTCTTGTTTAGTTTTTTTTCCCATTGGTTGCTTTTATAATTTTTTTTGTTTATTTCTTTGTTTATGGTGGAAGCATGTGTTTTAAATGATTCATTATTATATTTATTATAATTATATGTATATTTATTTATTATATTTAATTTGTAAAGATCATTAAAAAAATACTTCAGTATTTGTTTTACATATTTTAGCCTAGCAGCACATTATTTGTTGCTTCTTCCTTTTTTTTTTACTAAATTTGATTACTCAGTTATTTAGTATGTAATCGTTATCCACTTTTTTGTTCTTTGAATTTATTTTATCATTATTTTTAATTAAGTTAAGTTATTCTTAATTGTAGAATGGAAATATTTACGTTTTTAAAATGCTTTTTAAATTATCTAAAAAATATATTTATATTTTGATGATGATGTGTATTGATTATCAAATTACTATTCGCATTATCAATTAAATTAATATTGTATATTATTAAATAAGTATATATTAATATTTCTAATCATATCATATTTTAGAATCATATTTTTGTTTGACAACAACATATATTTGTATATGAATATCAACATGTAGCAGTCATTGCTTCTTCTTTTTTTTTCTTTTTTTTTTGTCATCTTGCCTTTGAAGTCAGATATTAACAGCCTGGAGACGTTTCTGAAATCATCATCCAGATTTAGAGTGCTAAAAGTACCATTCTGACTGCTCACAATATGGCATGATGAAGATGTCTCCTTTGTCTGTGCACATTTCCCCTTACAGTTTTCACTGCAAAAATAATTACATTTTAATTGCGAAATGATCTAATGATTGGACGTCTGAAGACAACAGCATGCTAGAGGTATTTTCTTTTTATTCTATCACCTCCATAAATGGTGCAAACTACAGTAAGTCTTGCTATAAATAATATGACAGTTTTGATTACAGAAAATCAGATACATATTGTGAACTCGACACAGATATAAATAATATTTCATTTTAGTGGCAGTTTTCCCTTAGTTTGAGACTTTGCACAGCCCAAGAGACTGCAGTCAGTTCATTAAAACATTTTTAAAGAGCGTGGAAACGGCTGTTTAGACGTGTTGCCGCGGTGTTCCTCTCATGGTTAATTGCTGCTGTTTGTCTGCACCCTTCCAAAATACATGTAATGTAGAAGGTGCACAGAGAAAACATCATCAGTCTCACTGTGAAACTTGTTTTTCAAGCTCATTTTCAAGCTCACTTAGCACAACTAGGGCTGCCAGGGAACATACGTGGTCCGCAGGATAACAATTAGTCATGTGACTGCCCACCGTTCTCAGCTAAAAGTGTTTGTATCTGTATTTTTTAAAATAAATAAAGACAGAAGTAGGAATTAATATCTTGTTATGACAGTCCTATGCTTGTCTCAAATTAAATTTCTGTTATCCTTTATATCTTTTGAGTTGTAGCTTTGGGTTGTTACACACACACATTTGTGTCTTTGTTACAATGCCACCTAGCACATTTATTTCTTTGTTCATTTATTTGATTTCACAGGGTTAGCTAGTATACATGTCATAGTCGTTCAGCAGAAAGAAATTCTGGTAACTTGGGTTTATACCTGTGGTTCCAAATACCGATCAGAAGTCACATTTGCAGTACATTGTGGGTCCTCAGGGAACAGACTGCTAAGTCTGCGGATATTTGACTGTCTGATGAGACTTGATAGTCTCTTTGTTCCACACATGGGGTGTTAGCTTGCCTTGTGTGTGTGTGTGTGTGTGTGTGTGTGTGTGTGTGTGTGTGTGTGTGTGTGTGTGTGTGTGTGTGTGTGTGTGTGTGTGTGTGTGTGTGTGTGTGTGCGTGTGCGTGTGCGTGTGTGTGTGTGTGTGTTGTTTACAGAAGCTTTCCTTTCTGTCTGGCTTTTGGGTCAGTTGATACAATCTCCAATGCCAAAAATGAGACAAAAAAAATTGATTGCGCTATCAATTTACACCTTTATTTTTCTTTCCTTCTCCCCTTTCTTAAGAGCTGTGGATCTTTTCATAGCTTGACACTCCCCAAATGGCTCCCCAGTTGCCAGCAAGGCCCATTTACCTGTCAGCTTGTGTTTTACCAACACTCTATGGGCTGTTCCTACCCCACAGAACAGGCCAACAAAGCATACCTGAGTTCCCCCCTCACACACACACATGAAAGATACCACTCTGTGCTTACAATGAGAACCACTTGCCATGACGTTCAACCTGTGAGTGATATTAAGCCCTCTTAGGCTTTCCCCAGTCCCTCCAGTGAGAAAAATACTCACATTTTTTCAGTGCTCATATACTTACAGTGGCCTGTGTGTTATAAGGGAGCTTCTAGTGTCCAGGGAATTAGACAATTCTAGTTTATTTGTCATTCTCTTGATGCTATAAGTGCACATGGCAGAAGTAATCGCAGAAAACAGAAGTCAGACTTCAAAATAGAACATTAAATGGGTTATTTTTGGTGTCTCTTTGATTGATTGTTTCCTCTGCTTAACTAGGGCATGTGGAAAGTGTCTGAGTGTGTTTTAAATGGTTGCTGTATTGTGTGTGTGTGTGTGTGTGTGTGTGTGTGTGTGTGTGTGTGTGTGTGTGTGTGTGTGTGTGTGTGTGTGTGTGTGTGTGTGTGTGTGTGTGTGTGTGTGTGTGTGTGTGTGTGTGTGTGTGTGTGTTTTGCTTTGTTTTGTTTTTGTATCGGTGCATTTTATTACAATTATTTAAAATTATTATCAACAAATATTCATTTTTTTTAATTATTATTATTATTATCCAATCCATTATTATTTCCTTTTTTTGTTTTATTCATTTTGAAACTTTTTGATAAAAACAGTATTATTATGAAATATTATTACAATTTAAAATAACTTTTGTATATTAATATATTTAAAAATAATTTATTTCTGTCACGGCAAAGCTGAGTTTTCAGCAATCATTCATTTTTAGTGGCACATGATCCTCAAGAAATTATTCTAATATGTTGTTTTGCTGCTCAAGAAACTTTACTTAATATTGAAAACAATTTTTGCTGCTAAACATTTCTCTCGGAATCAAAATTAAAAAAAAAATCAGGATTCTTTGATGAATAGAAAGTTCCAAAAGAAAAGCATTTATTCGAAATACAAATTGTTTGTAACATTATAAATCTCTTTATTGTCACTTTTGATCAATTTAATGAATCCTTACTGAAGAAAAGTATTAATTACTTTTAAAAACAAATCTTCCCCCAAACATTTGATGTAATATAGTAACACAGTCTCATCCCAAGACGTCATATGACTGACGCTTTTGACCATACGTCAACATCCGACGTTTTAGGGTACCCTTTAACGTCAGTTAGATGACGATCCTAGGGCGTCATCCAACTGACGCTTTACCTTTAGCGTCAGCTACATGACGCGGGTAGGTTTAGGTCTGGGGTAGGGTTAAGATTAGATAGCGTCATCTAACTGACGTTAAAGGGTACCCTAAAACGTCGGATGTTGACGTATGGTCAAAAGCGTCAGTCATATGACGTCTTGGGATGAGACTGGGCTGAATATAGACACAGATATTTTAATTTTACTTTAATTTGTTTAGCTTAATTCTGATATACAAGCAATATAACTGTAGTTATAACTGTAGCAATTAAACACATATTGCATTGCTATCTAAAATAAAAAACGGCACCATTCAGCTGCCAATTTTTTTTTTTTTTTATGTTCTCTCCAATGCCAATGTGTTTTATTCACATTTGGCACTTGCAGATTGTTCATAGAAGACTATGTGTATAGATGCATGCTCAGTTTGTTTGTTACGTTTCTCCTACAGGACAGAACTTTAACCTGAGGCAGCTGGGAATATGTGAACCAGCCACTCGCCGTGGCCTGGCCTTCTGCGCAGAGATGGGCCTCCCCCACCGCGGCTACTCTGTTGGTGCAGGCTCAGACGTGGACACTGAGAACGAGGGGGTGATGTCACCGGAACGTGCCATGCGCCTCTGGGGCAGAGGTGTAAAGTCTGGCCGCAACTCCTGCTTGTCCAGCCGCTCAAACTCTGCCTTGACCCTGACTGACACAGAGCACGAGAACAAATCAGACAGTGAGAACGGTGAGTGGAGCCACACTAGGGCCACGTTCAGCCTTTTAGTCCAGGTTCAACAAGCCCAAAACAGATAATAAAAAAAAACATTGTTTTTTTCCCTCTACCATGCTTAAGCTGATAGCTGTGTTTTGGAACATGGTAACTTGTTTTTAGCTTGTCTGAGATCAGCTAGTGCACGCTAGTAGACTATCTTGGACCAACAACTAACAAGCTTCCAATGAAGGATAAGGTGCTTCAACTTGTTTTTGGAAAATTGTGAATGTCCAAATGGCCAGCTTGAACTGCTAGAAATTAGCTACAATGTTCCCAAACTTAAGATTTCTACATAGAGGACTTTACAAAAGGATATATGTATAGATTATGCACACTTCTCTTGCACACTATTAGCATTATCACACTCTTTTGATTCTTATCATGACCGGCAACAGAGTCAATAGCAAGCAGAACAAAGTCAATATATCTGCATGCTCTCTTTCTCTTTATGCCCGTACCACTGCTTCCGCGGCCCTAAGAGGACCCTCCAGCGGCCCAATCAAAGGTCTGTCTTTGTGTCGGGCGCTAGGAGACCTTACCTAGCCATCGTTGGAATGCTCCGCTCGCATGAGCGAACACACACAATGACTGGTTAACAGGCCCCAGCGGTTTGAAGTGCAAATTTGATCATGCTTGAAACCTGGAGAAGTGATGGGAGCGACGATCTCTCTTTCTCTCTCTCTCTCTCTCTCTCTCTCTCTCTCTCTCTCTCTCTCTCTCTCTCTCTCTCTCTCTCTCTCTCTCTCTCTCTCTCTCTCTCTCTCTCTCTCTCTCTCTCTCTCTCTCTCTCTCTCTCTTTCTCTCTCTCTCTCTCTTTGGTGCAGTCGTTCATTCCCACAAAGCAGCTGTGATGTTTCAAAGAATACTCAGGTGACAGGCTTCCTCTGGGCCTCCCCGCCACACTTCCGCTGCCACTCACCCAGAGCGAGGCCTCAACGCTTTTTTGATTATATTTTTATTCACACTAAAATCCCTCAGATTTGTTTCTTGTTGTTCTTTTCAGGTGCAATTGAGAATGAAGTGGAGGAGGATTTTTTTCTCCTCCTTTTTTTCATGAATTGAACTGAGAATTAAAGCTGCTGACAGTGAGGTATAGGACAGCCATTTTGAAGGAAGGGGGAAACTAAGCAAATGAAGAGCTAAATCATTCATTATCTTCCTATGCACACACTCTCCTGTCACTTATTCTCATTTATTAATATTCCTTAGACTAACAGGTGTTGTGTGCAAATAACCTTTAAGAAGACCTTATCTAATCACTTTCATTAACACCTTTTGGCTTAATTAAGGAAAGCAAAACGCTGAGTGTGTAGGATTGTTATATTTGCTTTCATTATGAGATGAATGTGTGGGGCGACTCTCATATCTCTGATGACCAGAGCAATGAACACACTCTTTCAGCAGGAGCTTGTTCTACATATTTTATATTCACTTTCCTTAATGTAGTTAATATTTGTGAACAGCCCTGTATGTATGTATGTATGTACTGTATGTATCTCAGATGCATATTTAAATTAAGAGAAGAAGCTTGACGCTAGTTGAGTCCAATAGAGTTTAATGCTAACATTTTGCTAATTTAAACATGTAATACTCTAACCCATGCAGTGGTTCTCAACCAGAGGGTCCCAGCAAACTTCCAAGAGGGTCTCAAAATGACTTAAAATGATTACATTTTAAACAAAACAACTAAAAGTCAAGATAGTGCTTATTTTAATTATGTTATTGGTTTTAAAGAACCAGGATTCCCACAGCTTACCTGAATATGTGAAGAAAACTCATTTTAAAAGTGTAAATTACTAGAATTTTTTTGTAGTTAAACCCTGCTCTAAAAAAAATTAATTAAAAATCTTTATCCAGTAAATCATGAACAACTGCAAAATTATTGGACCTTTGACATTGGTAGCCTTGGAATCAAAAATACTGAGAACCACTACTCTAACCAATACTTTAATAAAAATACACACAAAACATATTGGATAAAAAAAATGTAATTTAATTATATTTAACTATTCTATCTTTTTTATTATTATTATATTAATAACTTATTTTGGATTTGTTGTTCACTGAGCTTGTCTTAAGCTCAGTGAACAACAAATCCAAAATAAGTTATTACTATCTAATAATAAACAGCGTAGCATAGTTTAAAAATACCTCCTTAAAATCACTAGTTTTTTTTTATCACAATATGTTACATATAGTGCTGTGTTTTTTTTCTAATTGTCTCACTGAATTGTGGCATATGTTGCAGTTGCCGAGGCTTATGTCCTAACAAGAGACAGCTGCAGACAGTGTTAGTGAGTCCATGAGGAGAAAATAAAAAGAATATTTTCTTTCTGTTCTTGGTTTGTTTCACTTCACTCCATTACAAGATCTTTGGGGTTAACTTCAGCTACTGTTTCCCTCAAATTCGGTGCCTCTTGACATCAATGTTGAAAAAAGCTTTCTCCAGCCGTACCAAAAGATTTCCTGTTTACATGTGCCTGGCGTCACCATGGAAGAAAGTGTGTCCAAATGATTGACACACTGTTTGGCTTTTTTAGGCCTCTTTCCCGACTCCCTTCTCTACCGAATTCAAGATGGAGTCATTTTTAGCTTTCAAGATTTTTCTGCTTGTCGCCTCAGAGCTTGATTGTGTTTGTGAGGATGGGCTGTCGGCCCTCGCGACACTGCCTTTTGACTTCAAACGCAGTGGAGGTTAATTCCATTTGCGGAAAAGCAGGATTTGTCAACCAGAAGCTGAGAGTGGAAGTGAAAGAGGTGTGTGTAGCTCTGTCAGACACGGTTCTAGTGAAAGGATCTCGATTCTGGTCCCACATTTCCAAGTTCACCCTTAAACTCTATTAGAAAGTACAGAGAGAGAGAGAGAGAGAGACGCTCGCACAGAGACTCTCTCGGCTCGGCATAGAGAGCATTCGCTCTGCCTGCTCTCGCTCTTTGGACTTAATATCCTGTAATGGAGAAGGGGTCGGGAGAAACACCTGAGCACAATGTGTTCCACTGCAGCAGAAAAGACGAGAGAGGGAGAGAGGAAAGGAGAGGGCGAGCGAGAGATGGCCGCTAACAAAGGAGGGATATTTTGTCCTCCATCTCCAGGGGACATTTGAGCCAGGGATGCGCTTCACCGCATGCCCACCCGTGTCTCCCTCTTCCTGGGTCACTGCACACCTGCTCACTCCCCCGGAGGGAGCGAATGAAAGGAGAGAGAAGGCACACAAACACACACACTTCAGTCTTCACAGTAAGGCAAAGAAAAGAAAAAGTTTTGTTCATTCAAAAGAACAGAACAGTCTCTTTTCAGCAAATGAATGCATCCTTGCTTAATACAAATATTACTTATATTAATATTAAAAAAGAAAAAAAAAAGATATCATACTGCCCCCAAATGTTTGATTGGTTTGAATGTGTGTGAGCGTGTGCTTGTGTGTGAGCGTGTGTGAGCGTGTGCTTGTGTGTGTGTTTATTTCTCATCCCTCAATTTATACTGTATCCAGTAATCAAAAAATCATGATTAAAATCTATGGGAACCATATAATTTAAAAACCCTTTTAAAAGAATTAAGTAATATTTTTGTATCCTGCAAAATCATGATTTCTATTTAAATAATCAATATTTAAAACTACAATACAACTTGTCTTTAGATCCAACAGAAATTGCTGTGCCTCCTCTGTCATTTGCAGCCAACTTGCCATCATATGACACCTGCTCCTCTGTCTGGATCTGTTTTTGATTTTGAGCTTGTTTGAAGCTTCTCTCTCTCTCTCTCACACACACACACACACACATCTGCACACTACAGGGGGTTCAGGGGTAGAGGGATAGAGAAGGGGGGAGAGCCCTGACTACGTGAGACAGAACCGAAGTCCTCAACTGACTATTCGAGGTCTCGTTAGCACTGCTCCCCGACTGAGGTTTTAATGTGCCTCTTTTGATTCAGGTTGTTTCATTATTTTGGGGTGGGTGCTTTAATCAAAAATTGCACGGCAGATATGAGAGAGCTTGCCCTGCTGTGAGCAAGGAAGCAGTTGCGCTGACATTAGTCCATGTACCCGGGTGTGCGAGAGAAAGTTCCAGAACTAGCATCTAATCTCGCTCCGTTTTTTAAGAGTCTGTGAAGCTACATCAAATAAGGATTTGACAGGAGAGAAGTAGGAACTTCTCCGTCCTGACACTTTTTTTTTTCTAACTGGAATGCCTCACTTGAATGCTCACAGAGACCCATTTGGTTTGGGTCAAAAGCTTGCATTCCGTGTGTGTGTGTGTGTGTCTGGCTTGTAAATCCACCAAATTTTCTCGGCAGTAGTGACCAGCGGTCAAGCCAGATTTATCGTGTCAGGAGCGTCTCAAGCACTCTTTTCTATTACTTGCATTGCCATAAGCACCGATAGTCTGTGACGCTTTTTTGCTGAATCATCAGAGGTGATAGAGACCTCTGGGAGTGATTTCCTGCTTGGTGGAATGAAATGTCCACCACCTCTCCTTATGTTTTATATAAAGAGGGTCATAGGTGTCTGCTTAATGAGATTAAGAAAAATGTGTCAACAATAACGCAAATCCTGTAAATATCTTAACCGGCTTAGTCAGTCGGGCATGATACTTCAGGGCTCAGAAATTCCGTGTTTGAGGCTGCCTGGCTGTAGGTGTGAACACACACACACACACACACACACACACACACAGTTAAACATTACAGAATGCAAAAATGTGTTCTATTAATAAGCATCACATCCAAACAAGCTCGAACATTTTGCAATTTAAATAGGCAGTCGTCTAATTACTTCAGGAAACTCTACAAAAGTGCTTAATTAGCAATGAGAACTAAAGCCTTATATCTTAGGAGTGTCTTAATGTGTCTAATATATGTAGTTTAGTGCATCCTCTTTAGCAGGCTAAAGCTTTCCAGACTGGACCGCTTTAATTGGATGTGTGATTAAATGAGTGATAAAGAGATACATATGTTCAAAAGTCTGTTGAACAACTACATTTTAACAATAACCAGGTGCTGAATATATCTGCAGAGAGAAAAATATTCAGAGCTGGGAGAGTAGAAAAAGGCCAAGTGTGTTTTATATTATAAAATGAGTTACTTATATAAGGGTTATGACATTCATGTTGCGGCAGAGTGTGTGTATGAATTGAAAAGCAATGCTGTTGTTGTTTCTTTCAGTTTAAAGTGCTCTGGGATTGTGTGGGCGACCCTAGCCGTTGTTCTCTGGTCTTTGCGAAGTTATTGATATCAGTGTTTTAGCTAAGAGACCTGGCACAGGAAGATACAGTTGATGGGACGGGAACGGGCTTTTGGGAAAGATTGCACCACCAATAACTAGGCCAGACCGCTGATGTGCGTGGCTCATAGATAAGCCTCATAGACCTGGTGTTCGTATGTTCATGAAGCATGACAATTGTTTACACTCAAACATCCACGTAATTTAATAGCGACAGCTGATTTTGTGAGATAACCACAAAAGAAACATTTATGTGCATGCCACAAAGATGCTAAATGGATAAATGTAAAGTAAACAAAGATATGTGGTTTGGATAAGTATTCATTATGCCAATAGACCAATTTTCAGTTGGTAAACATGGTGACGTTTTTATGTGGGCGGAGCTTAGGTGGTGGCAGAACGATCCCTCTGGCCGCTTCACTAACGTAAAGTCTGCAAGTTTGTTAGCTTGTTTTTAACAATGACTGGAGAAAATCCGATTTTATCTTAATGTGCAAGGTCACTCACTGTCCAGGACCACGATTGTTATTTGCAAAAGTTAATTTTATCGGACGGAACCAGATTGGCCGACCCGTACACTCATTGAGGATCTGACAGGATTAACGTTAACGCTACCTCCGGTTGAGTGGCCTGACTTCTACACCTACCTGATAGAGAAACGGAGGGCATATAAATCTTTAGATGCCTATAACTATGTGCTGAATGGTCATGTACAAGACTTGTGTGGTACGATCCGCAGTTCTGCCTAGCCAGCGCCATGAAGACGACAATGTAAAGAGTGACATTACGGTGCAATTTTAATGAGGTGAATATTTTCTAGAAATAAAAAATTGCAGATAAAGCATATAAATTTTTCATTGATTCTTGCACCCAACAACACAACAAGATGACATTTAATAATAAGAAGAATAATTTAAGATCCTTATTTTGTAGCCAAATCTGTGCTGGTTTGTATTTGCCGCCTCCAGTTTTCCCTTTGTTCTGCCACCAGCTAGCGCCGTGACGTAACTGTGACGTCGGCTGAAAATTGGTCTATTGTTTTGCTAATGGAAAGAGCATACCTTTTTCTTTCTTTTCTTTTTTTTTATTCCTGTCGAAAACGTGGAATCCGTTCTCATTCTTTCTCTGGAGGTTTTTCTTGCAGTCAAGCCGTTTAAACCCAGAGAAATAACCATGTCAGAGAATTAGAGGTATAATCTATCTTCTGCAAAATAATCAAACTCTTTCTTGCCATTTTTTACACTGCAAAAACTGCATTTAGCACAGAAAGATGTGTTTTATTAATAGTTGAATTATGCAAATAAAGGCATAAATGCATTTTACATATAAATTACAAATACAAAAATAAGAAAATGTATGTTTTTAAATATTAGATAAGAAAATATTTAAATATTAGTTTTATGAATATAGCAAAAATATTAGAAAAAATAGGAATTAAATGATTTTATAGTAAATTATTATTTATAATTATATATAAATTATATATAATTTATACAATATATAGTTTGTCATGACAACAGCAGAGTCTAAGTCTGCACTGATACTGCATTTGCACAGAACTAAAGTCGCCTCTGAGACTAGTTTCAGAGATAAGTTGAAGCATACTTTAGTATTGCTTTTACGTGGCATTATATCTTAAATCTGCTATAATACACCTTCTGAAAACAAAGCTTTACATAGTCCACTTGTGACTTCCAGCATTTTAGTTTTGTTCCTCATGGCACATTTACTGCAGTGTTCCAGTTGTTTAGCAAGCCAGCAGAATAGACTCAATTTTGGAAAACAAACTTTTGCATCCTGGCCTGAAACTCACTACAATTTATCCAGTCCTAGAGGAAGCTTTTCCTTAACTTGTCTGAATGTAACTGGTCCCCCCATAAAAAAAACTTTAAAAAAACCTGCAACAACAAAAAAGACATGAAAGAATGCCTACAGTTTGATTTCCTCCCATGCCATGCCTGAATGGCCACGGTTTTGTGCCGTCTCCGGAGGCTAAACCGAGACGCATTGTTTTCCCGTGAGGGTCATGAACTCACCTCGGCAGTGTAACAACAGTGTGTGTGTCTGTTTTGTAAGAAGGATGAGCTATCAGCAGCTCACTCAAACACCCTTATCACTCACATAACAGAGAGTGTGTTTACTCAGAAACACTGCACTTCCTAATGGCCCTGTGGCTGCAATTCCAGTGTGTCTGTGTGAGTGTGTGCGTGCGTGCATGCATGCGTGCGTGTGTGTGTGTGTGTGTGTGTGTGTGTGTGTGTGTGTGTGTGTGTGTGTGTAAATGCAGGTACTGTAGTTGGAATAGGTTACACTATAGTAAAATTGTATATGTGACTTGCACGTACAAGAAGCATGCTAACATTTACTGGAAATGGGGAAAAGGTATAAAATGTAGAGTAAAAATTGTATGTGAGTAGATTTCTTTGTCACATTCTATCCCTTTTTTGTGTTTTACTTATTTCCATGACTGATTAAAAGTAATTTACAAATATTTTTGCTCTTTATTTCTCTGTTTTTATCTCACTCATATACTTGAGATAAGTATTGTGACTTGAGATAAGACATTATGTGTAGATACATATATTTAAACCAATTCTATAATGTGTGCCAAAACATTATGACCACTTGCCTAATATGGTGTTGGTCCTCCGTTGCGCTGCCAAAACAGCGCCGACTGGCCGAGGTATGGACTCAACAAAGATCCCCTGAAGGTGCCCTGTGGTATCTGGCACCAAAACATTAGCAGCAGATCCTTCAAGTCCTGTTGTGAAGTGGATCAAACTTGTTGGATTTAGATCTGGGGAATTTTGAGGCCAGGGCAACAACTTGAACTCTTCATTGTGTTCCTCAAAACAGTGTGGCAGGGTGCATTATCCTGCTGAAAGGGCCACTTCCACCAGGGAACACTGTTGTGTACCTGGTCTGCAACAATTTTTAGGTAGGTGGTGCGTGTCAAATTCACGTCCACATGAATGCCTGAACCCAGGGTTTCCCAGCAGAACATTGACCAGGAGCCAAGGTCCAGTTCCGATGCCTGTGTGGCCATTGTGCGTGCTTTTGGGTCATGACGGATCATAGGCACTCTGTTTGGTCTGTCTACGCAGCCCTATACATAGCAGAGTGTGATGCACTGTGTGTTGTGACACATTCCTCCCATTAAAATTTTGTGTGACTTGTGCCACAGTACACCTTCTGTTGGCTCAGGCCCGACAGGATAGCCTTCATATATATGTCAATGCACGAGTGCACTGAAGGCTATCATGTCTGGCCCAAGCCAACAATAACACACACAATTATGCCAAAATGACTGTTTTGTCGAGTATCCTCACAAGTCTTAAAGGGTTAGTTCACCCAAAAATTATGTCATTAATGACTCACCCTCATGTCGTTCCAAGCCCGTAAGACCTCCGTTCATCTTCGGAACACAGTTTAAGATATTTTAGATTTAGTCCGAGAGTTTTCTGTCCCTCCATTGAAAATGTATGTACGGGATACTGTCCTTGTCCAGAAAGGAAATAAAGACATCATCAAAGTAGTCCATGTGACATCAGTGGGTTAGTTAGAATGCTTTGAAGCATTGAAAATACATTTTGGTCCAAAAATAACAAAACCTACGACTTTATTCAGCATTGTATTCTCTTCCGGTTCTGTTGTCAAGCCGCGTTCAGTGACGCTGATGACGTAAGACGCTGCTGACGTGTATCTGGTGCGTCCGTATATTCGGGTTCAAATAAATATGGCTGGGCAAAAAAAATGCAAGTCTTCCTCTGTGTCGAAATCCTTAGACATGTTTGCGAAGATTGTTTTGTTTATAGCGTGCGTCTCCCTCAGACTGTAAATGAAGCTCGGGCGCACCAGATACACGTCAGCAGCGTCTTACTTTTTCTCTGAACTCTTCGCGATCGACTTAAAATGCTTCCAAGATCGACTTGTCGACCGCGATCGACGGGTTGGTGATTCCTGTAACGTTTCTGTTTTACGGTCAATGACAAGAGTACTCATCAGCTGTCTCACGAACGTAACCAGCACATTTATCCCCACATAGCAAAGCCATAACACAGCGAGGGAGAAGAACTAAGTTACATGAAACAATCCAACTACATATTTTACACCACTGACAAGGGAAAAGTCACTACTCACGGTGTCTATGGCTTCTAGCTTTCTGCTGCTTCTCTTTCAAGGTAGTGACGAAACACTAGGGCTGGGCGATAAAACGATAACGATAATTATCGTGATATAATTTTTCTCGATAAAACGATATCAAGAGGTCGATAAATGTTCGATAATGTTTATGTGCCAAAAGCGGAACGAAACTCATTTGAACCGCGCGCGCTCACGGACCGTTTATCCGCTCGGCTCAAAGTCCAAACGGCAGCGCGAGCTCACTAGAGCAGACGCGTTTACTCTGATCGGCCTCGCTCACGAGATCCAGTGAGAAGCGCTTGAGTTCAGCGAAGAACACAAATGTTTAAAGGCAGATGAAACACTGCTGACAAACAGGAGAAACACTGCGCGCAACGATACAGTCAATCTGAATTGATACTGAATCCATTTAGCCTACCATGGATTTACTGTAAGGTTAGCCTAGTAATATTAACTGTATGAAATGTGGGATATACATATTGAATTGAATAATATTATTAATGTAGACAATGTATTAAATGACTAATGGAATATAATTACAGTATTTAATAATGTATTTAACTGTTAGGCTACTGTTTTACATACAAATCCAATAGAAACCATAAAGTTACATTTTGCCATGATAGTGAGGTGCTAAGTTATAGGCTATGCCTGGTTTTATCTGTGGTTATCATGATCTAAATGCATGATACTGGATGACCAATGGTTTTTAATAAAAATCAAACAGTCAGAATATTACATTTTACCAAATAAAAATGTGGTCGTTACATTTTTAAAAAAAAAAGATGTTACTGTTTTTGTTAATGAACATACATTTAACATAGTAGTATTAGCTTGAGTTAGGATGCATATTTACTGTCAACTCACTGTCAAAGATGCATTTAGAGACAAAACATGTAATTTGAATATTGCAGCAATGCTGCAAACTGTGCTGAAGAAATATTTTTCTATTCAGATGACAAATGTTTGAATGTTCTACCTCAGATTTGTGAAATGTTCACCTGTTTGGCAAGTGTTTGTCATGATATGTTATGACAATAAAGAGTAGTTTAAAACCACAATTAACGCTCTGGTTTATACAACTTTCACTTAGGAGCAAAAATCTGCCTTTAAACATTTATCGTGATAATTATCGATATCGACTGATATAAAAAAAAATACTGTGATATTTTTTTTGGGCCATATCGCCCAGCCCTACGAAACACGCTCTGTAGCGCTGTTTGTTCGCTGTTGGCTACGGTAGAAACATGACGTCACAATATGTCGACCTTCATAGAAGGGGGTGCCCGCGGTTATGTAGATATAAATGTCTCATTCTAAGCTAATAAAAACATTACGGTTTATTAAGTAAGTTCTTTATACACCACTGAAAACATAGTTGTTGATGTCATATTGCATTTCTGTTAATAGATAGTCAAAATTATTACACATTGCACCTTTAAAATATACTGTCTTTATGCTGTTTCTACATTAATTTGGAGATTAACTGTGAAATGATTACATTATAAAATATATAAACAACCTATAAAAACTTAAGTGTTTTTAATCACAGAAAAAATATGTGATTAATCAAAAATAGTTTTTTTATCGATTGACAGCACTAATTATATGATATGTATTATATTATGTTATTCCTGTGTATATAGCTTTTATAGAGCATGGAAGCCTGCTCTGAATATAAAATATGTGGCCAGTCAAAAATAACTATCACATACCCAAGCACTTGTTCTCTCTTTCCTGCTCTCTTGGGTACAAGAGACACATACACATAACTGACCCATTTGAGTTCAGTTTAAACACAGAGCTAATACAACGTAAACGCACAGTTACCTACAGCTCTTACTGAGAATAGGCCTGTGCAGCAGAGGGTTACTTCAAAGACATTACAGTCAGTGGGCTTCAAAGTCCTACAAAGAAACAGCAGTCGACATCAACTACATACTGCAGTTTCACATCCATCCGGCTCACAATACAACCCTCCGTGTAGAATCTGTAATTCAGAACTGGAGATGTTCGTTCTTCCTTTCTTTCTTTCTTTCTTTCTTTCTTTCTTTCTTTCTTTCTTTCTTTCTTTCTTTCTTTCTTTCTTTCTTTCTTTCTTTCTTTCTTTCTTTCTTTCTTTCTTTCTTCCTTTCTTTCTTTCTTTCTTTCTTTCTTTCTTTTGATTAGGTAACAAGGCTTTGTAATGAAAGATCAAGCAGAAGGGAAGCAGGATGAAAACACTGCGGAGAAAAGTTCATTATTTGGACTGCAAGTTGATTCTTGAGAACAGATGTAGCACAGGAAGGAAATACGGATAAATGTGGACAGGTTAAAGGTATTATGTCAGGAAACATCAAATCATCTGTTCAATCAGCATACTGATTGATAGTCCTGATTAAGCATAGAATATCTTTTTCTGCTTTATTTCTCTATTGCATGGCTTGCATAGTTTCTACTTCATAGTAAATCATGTGATAACCCTGTATTAGAAGCATTTAGAGTGTAAATAGATGAGCGGGTAGCACTTTTAGCTGTTGTCCCTCATTGTGTTTTCAACAGGACTTTCGTATGTGCAAACTAATCTGCACTACAGTGTATACATAGCAGCGTTGGCTGATAGAGCGAGTGCTCTTATCTGAGTAAGCCTGGCTTGAACAAGAAGCAGCTGTGTTTTGTTAGCACTAGAGTGTAGGCCACTCAGACTGGCATACGACCCTTCTTGCCTCCCTCGTTTACACCCCCCAGACTGGACAGATTACAAGCAGACCCTGCTAGAAGCTCTAAACCAGCCCTGGACACTGATAAAAGCTCCAATTGTTTCTTTTCTGTCCAGTGGAAGTGTCGTATAACTCTCTGGTCATTCCATCAGAGCGGACCAAATCTAGATTTGGACCCCAAACAAGCCCCCATGCCCCGGGCCCGGAAACCCACCTTGCTGCCTCTGGCCCGGCTTTCTGGCTCGCAGTTAAAACAAAATGTGTCATTTCCTTTTCCCCGACACCTGGAGGTAAAAAAAAAAAATTGTGATCTGGGTAAAGTTAATTGCAGCTCGTAAACAGAGTTTGAAACGAGCGCCATTATGGCAGAGATGTTATGAAGCAGCGCTGGCGGCGTAATGGCATTAACCGTGCTTTGTTACACTAGCACACCGTCATTAAAGAGCACTCTCTCCACAGTGGCACTTTCTAGAGCCAGGCTTTGACTGACAGAGTGACAGTTTCACGAGCCGTGAGTGAGAGCTGCGCACAATAGGCCATGTTAAACCAGACTGTGTAATCGAACATTAACAAGGCACTTTTATTCCACCCTACCCTGACGTTTGACATCAGCCTGCACGCTGGACTCTGTTCGGATGGGCCTTGAGACGGTTTTTCAGATCAGTTCAAATATTAGAATTTGGATATGGCAGCTTTTCATCACAACTCTGAGTATTTGAACAGAGTGTGTATCTTGTGAGGTTTTGCCCTTGTAAATTAAGTGAACAGAGTAGTAGATTTCCCTCTCCTCTTCCAAATCGCCCTCTCAATTCGAACATCAAGTTTCCAGCCTGAGAACTTCACTAAAAACGGTGCTGTGCCCTTTCGGTGTTCGCAGAAGGGGTTGATGATGTCAGCACTGGAGGGGATGTCTAAAAGGGATAAGGAGAGATGGAGAAAGATGGCGAGATGGAGAAAGAGAAAAAGCTTCTAGCCATCTGTGCAAAGTATGAGTTTCCTCGCAGTAGTCCAGCAGATAAGCGCAATGGAAAATGCCAGAAGGTTTCATTTACAATGTATTTTTGCGCACTTGCATTCTTATGCATGCTGATTAGGGTTAAAACTGAAGTGGCTCCATGTCAGATTTTGGTCAGCGTGAAAAAATGCAGATATGCAAATGCTCTGGACTCTAACAAAATTACAGACACAGACAGGAACCGAGTAATCTGATCCTTGAATTCTGTGTTTCTCTATGTAAGTTTCTGTGCTATGCCTCATATATAAAGTAGTTCATTGCATATATGAGATCCCACATGCCTAAACCTGAAAGCTGTTTAAACTCTTGTCTGCTGGTTGATTTTGCCTTAGCAATGTAAGCAGAAGCCACTCATGGAGAACCAGTACATAACAATGAATCAATAGCTTACAAATCGCTTGGGGGTGTGTGGTGCCATATGTCACAATCAGCAAAAGCTAACAATGCACCTCTAAAGCCCAGATGATATGTGCTGCTCTGTTCAAGTCCTAAGAGAGGGCAAATGAAAAACAGAACAGAGCGATAGACAGAACCACCCATCACTGTGGCACATTGGTTTAAAAGTTCAGCACCATGCTAAACTCATGTTACAATCTAGCTGTGGTTGTCATTCTCTGGAGACACTTTTTGTAGACCTCTTTGTTTCAGTCATATTTCAGTCTCTATGGGACGAATTCATTAAACACACTGTGCGCTGTGCAGTATTTCAGTGCAAAAACCTGCACTAACCACTTGTAAACCACTAACCAGATGATAAATGTGTAAGAATAGCATTGTGCTGTATGTAAATTAGATTTTTGTTTTGGTTTTAGTTTTTTTAGTTTTTGTATTGTGTTTTTGTTTTAATTAAGTTTCGTTTCATGGTTTGGTTTGTTTTGTTTAATTTAGATTTGTTTCAGTGTTTTTTTTTTGTACAGAAGAGACTAGGTGTCACTTTGCTGTCAAATCCAAAGAGAAATGCTCAGTAAAAGTGCAAATTTTTTTAAGTGTCTGTCCTTGCGTTTAGGTAATAATGAGAGCACTCCAGTAGTCTGGAAACTTTTACTGGCATGAGTTTCCCTCCTTCTCTCTCTGTTAGCCATTAGCCAGGAGTCCAGCAAACCTTCTACACCTTATTTAATTACCACGCTTACCAAGACATAATTTAATTACAAAATGTGGTGTAATTGCTGATGAAAGCCTGTCTAAATGTGTGTCTCTTTTCTCTCCCCACTGCCCACTGTTAAGATCAATTGAGTTTTATAGGTCACCTGGGACATTAATTTTTTGGATGGCCGGCAATCATCCTTTTTAATGATACTCAGAAAAGGCCCTCTCAATTAGCCTGTCTGTCCGAACAAAGAAATCATTCATAGCTTCTAGGAGAAGGGGGAGGGCGAAAAAGGGAGAAGCTGGGAAATTGCAGGAAGTATGTGAGAAAAAGGGGAAAGAGTCCAAGGAAGATTAATCAGACTACACATTACGAAATGAGCCACTGACATTGTGTTATGCATAGGGATGAAGGAAAATCGTATTGTATGTGTCCAGAAATGAGAAAATAGTGCACTTGATATCGCACTGATCACTTCATTTAACCATTTATAACTAATGTAAATGTCTCAATGTTGGTTTGTTTGCTAGTCTCACAAATATTTAGATTAAGCTGATAAATAGCAAACTGACGACCTTCGATGACAGCTGCCTCCCAGTGGTGAGGATGAAGACATGTGAAAGCCTTTCAGCAGAGTGATTGGAGGTCTTTTCTTTCTCATATTAAATTCATAGAAAAGCAAGGGTGTCTTGTTTGTTTTTGTTTATTTTTAATTAATTCGTCTACTCAAAGTGGCTATCATACCAGTTCTTATAATTCTTCCAGGAAAGAAAGCTTCCTGTTTCCCCCTGCTGAAGTAAGGGATTACGTTTTGAGAGTCATTTTAGGATGAGAGAAAGCATTTGCCGCTGTGTTGTTTTTAGTAATCTCCTTAGGTCAAGAAACCTTTATGTATTAGTCTCTCTAATGACTGTTATATTTTGGGATGTGTTTTGCTTGTCGTTTTTAGCTAATTCATCCATTAGGCCTATGCCCGCATCCACCGGCCAAGCTAGAGGTCAGCGAGAAACACTTTACCAGCAGTGTGTCAGAGAGTAACCCGAGGGAATTCTGCCTTAACACATCCCAGAGCTCCTTGTCTACAGGCTTTACAGATACATGCACACATTCCTCCTCAAAGTCCAAGGCCTGCATTTTCTCAAAGAGTACAAAGGAATATGGGAAATGTGGTGCGAGAGAGAGGCTTTTTTTTTTTTTAGAAGAGGCCGATTCTTCACTGCTTGAATTTCGCGAAGGGTCACTGAGCTGACTGAGTGCTTCAAGGACATAAACTCCCTCTATTCCTGTCTGTCTCTCTCTCTTTCTCTTTCTCTCTCTCTCTCTCTCTCTCTCTCTCTCTCTCTCTCTCTCTCTCTCTCTCTCTCTCTCTCTCTCTCTCTCTCTCTCTCTCTCTCTCTCTCTTCCTTTGTCCCCAGTGTGGCACTGTGTGAGCGACAGCCCCAGAGGCCTGTGGGATATGTATGGAGTCAGTTGTTTGGAGCAGAGGAGCTCTCTGGTGAGTCAGAGACACTCGCTGACATGTGACACGAGGTGACAGACCAGTACATTGCTCACACCGAAAGAGAGAGAGAGATAGGAAAGTGAATGATGGGGAAAAAAGGAGGAGTGCCGAGGCACAGACTGGATAGAGGTTAGACAGCACAGATAAAAAAAAGAAGATAAATAAGAAAAATCAGAGTGGATGAAAGAGAAGGTAAAGACACTGTAGTGTGCCGGCTCATGTGATGTATTAACTGTTCCTGTTCCCAGAGGCGCCATTCCACAGTCCCGCTGTAGTATCTGCTGAGAAGGAGAAAAGCCAGATATTTCTGCCTCATCCCCTTGAGATTATCTCTTCACATCGACTTCTCTCTCTATTATTTTATCCATCCATCCATGTGTCCTTTCACCCTTCCTTCTTTTCCTTACTGCTGCCGATTCATTAAAAAATACTTCTTTGAAAGAAAAAGAGTCAAAAGCCTGTTTCACAAGCAAAGTTATGTCACCGTTGGGCTTTCATGTTGACAGAGTTTCTACTATGTTATGTTATTTCTGAGTTGGAGTATTTCTTTTAATTACTGCTTTGAATTAAAACATATTTACTTGAAGTTGTCCTTTGAGAATTATTATAAACTTTCTTGTGAAATCTAATTAAATTAAATAATTTAATTATACTTTTTTTTTTATTAAATAATTTGCATCCAAATAATAATTACTATGAACCGAACCAAAGACCCGAAACTGTAGCTACACTTGTGTTAAAAAGTTTAAGGTTAGTACAATTTTCAGCACTGTGTCCACACAAGTTTTAAGCATCATGACTGTTTTTAACACTGATAATAATGAGAAATGTTTCTTGAGCACCAAATCATCAAATTATAATGATTTCTGAAGGATCATGTGTCTGAAGACTGGAGTAATGGCTGTGGAAAACTCCATCACAGGAATAAATCATTTTAATTTCACAATTTAAAATATGTTAACATAGAAAACTGTTATTTTGAATCTTAATAATTTTTCCCAATATTACTTATTTAGTAATAAACTAGACTATTATTTATTTATTTAATTATTTGATGCAATCTTAATGAGCATAATAGCCTTCTTTCATTTAAAAAAATCTTACCAACCCTAAACTTTTGAACGATACAAACTGGTCTAATAGAAACTGGTGTATAAACAGAAAGCTGCTTGTGTGCCTGTCGCTGCATGAAACTCGAATCAAGAATCAATGGGGTACACCCTTTAAAAAAAGAAAGCCTTAGCATGCTATTTACACCTAAGCTTCAGCCATGCAGCTCCCTTCTGCTTATGCGTGAAGTACATGAAATACTATGATTCGTTAATATGAGCATTCAAATAAATTTGTGCTGCTTTTTCGTGCCTATCTCGTCCTTTGAGGGGCTAGCTAATCCTGATGAGAATGCTAGCGCTGCAGCAGAGTTTCAGGCCCATTTGTAGCCCTCTTCTTTTTTAGCAGAACGTCAATGAATGTGGTGGAGAGCATCGCCCAAATCAAGAGCCCATGAAACATTAGAAGTACACAAGGCCTGAGCCGGAAGTGGCCGTGTTTGATCCAAATGAATAGCACTGGCTGAGTTAGCATAGGCGCCAGCCGCTAATCATTGATTTTTATGCTTCTTATCAGTAGTTTAGCCAGAGAGGCCTCTTATGCTGGAGCCGCTGGTGGCACCAGCGTTGTTGCCTCTGTCTATGGTTTTTCAGGGCCGTCCGGCCTGTCTGCCCTCCAGAGCTCTCATACACCACCTCAATTATGGATTATGACGCTAGCGCTCTTCTGTGAAATGCTATCCCATAAAACAAGAGTTCCAGTAACGATTCTGTGTATGAAGGTGTTCTCAGTCATTTCAGAACAAGTCTGCCACACACTAGAAGCAGTGCTCAAAAGCCCTCCTTTTCATGAGCAAGGTATTCAACAATTGTCCGTCGAATTTATTTGTATGCATAGGATAATCAGGTAAAGTACACGTAACTCAGTGCTTTTAGCTGAGAGGGGCCACTCAAGGATAAGTGCAACCCTGAATGTAATCAAATGTTCATTTTCGTCTTAATGCGTAGGGCACTTGAGATCTGTCAAGGCTATTGTGAAATGTGCGTATGTGTGTGTCATGGGCCTTTTTTGGCCCGGCTGACCTATGTAACAGCTTTAACTCTCTTTTAGACCCACAGGGCCACTGGCAACCCTGTTTACTACTGGCTTTAGCAACTGGGAGGTCGGAGGTCATCCGTCCTGTTACCGCTGCTGTTCAGCAGTGTGCATAGCCACCTCTGAGAGCCAATGACATGAGGTCACTTATTACATTTCAGCTTGCTTGACACAATAGGAGTGTCCCCATATGGATGCCTGAATATCTAGTATGCATGATGACAATGACAATAGCCTGGTGACATACTGCATCATCTGATATTCTGAAGTGTGCCGCCTGTGGTCACTTTTTTGTCCCATAAATCCACATAGTTTTACAAATAAAAATAGCAGAGAACTATGAGCCCGGTGGCTTTTTTAAAGAGTAAGTGCTTTTTTTTCTACCTGGAAAGTTAAAATAAAATGTTAAAAGTAGGGCTGTCAAATGATTAATCACGATTAATCACATCCAAAATAAAAGTTTTTTTTACATAATATATGTGGGTGCACTGTGTATAATTATTTTGTATATATATAAATACACACACATGCATGTATATTTAAGAAAAAAAAATATTTATATATAAAATATTTATATTTATATATAATATAAATTATATATAAATCTATATACAGTATATACATGAAAATATTTATTAAATATATACAAGCATGTGTGTGTATTTATATATATAAAATAATTATACACAGTGCACCCACATATATTATGTAAAAAAAACTTTTATTTTGGATGTGATTAATCACGATTAATCATTTGACAGCCCTAGTTAAAAGTTAACTCATGGTTAAATTGTTTCTTTGTCAACAACTCTAGAGTATTTATTTGTTTCTTTCTTTCTTTTTCTTTAGGGGTGTTTTTAATACATCATATGTCAAAGAGCATATCGGGACAAGTGATAATACCAACATAGTGAATGTAGTGTGTTCCATAATGAATTTATACTACAAAGGAAAGTTCTCAATTTAATTTTGTACATTAAGTGTCTTATGTAGGCCTGTACAGTAAGTGGTTTCATGTGTGAATGTGAACGATATTGTGCATTTTTTGTGTACTATTCAGCATACACTTTGTCCACATTTGGACAGTACACAGTACTGCATTGCTGTATTTGTCCAGCACACGGTAGCTTTTCTAGTAGCATATGTTAATGGGAGGGTTAAGGAAATTACTTTTAGAACTTATCATTTCTCCTCTTTTCACAGTTCCTTCGCTTGTCATATAGCCCCAAAAGATGGTGTTATTAGACGACAAGAAGGAAGCTTTTTGCTGTTATTCCAGGGTGAAAACTTGACACTTGCTCATGTTAAAACGTTGCAGTCAGAAATTAATGTCAATTATTGAGAGCAGTCGCCGGGTCTCTGGTGAGCTGGCCTTGAAGAAATGAATTTGCATCTTTCGTTTCGTTTCTCTTTTTTTTTTTTTCTGAACAAATTTGACCTGATCCAGGCAAGAAACTTCAGGGACTTGGGTTAATTTAAATCGACGAGGAACATCATGTTTGTGGGCATTAGAAATGTCAATAACTCCCTTTGGCAGATGCTAAGCCATCAAAGTGATTTATGCTAATGATTATATTTTTGTAAGGTGGCCATATTATCCAGTGGGAAGCAGCGGCTTGCATGGGTGAAGACTCTTTTGATTGTCAGCAGGATTATGTGGACGGTTTTTGAGGGTATTACGCTAGAAATGAGGTTTGTCTTGGCTGTGTGATTAGAGTAAGGCACTTAGCATTAGCCTATTCCCTTGTTCATATTTGCCCCTGGGAGATAAAGCAAGAAGCAGACTTTTCTGTTGTAGACATTGGGGATTATTGGATTGGTTATACTAAGACAGTGAGGATGTGCTGCCTTCAAGTTTACTACAGCCTACTAAGTGCATACTCTCTATACTTGATTTGCATTATTACATAAGGTTAAATAAAACACTAGCACTAATACTGCTGTGTGAAATATCATTAGCAGCATTAAACGGAACTGCAAAAATAAAGTTGTGTCTGCATAAATGGGATGGGAGATATTTTTTTAACACCACATCATGTAAAAGTGTGCCTTACATTAATCCAGTTCTACCAGAAAGACTCGGGAGATAAAATGATGTAACAAAAGCATGTATTTATTAACAGCCCAGCAAGCAAATATTTATAAAGTTCTTTGGCATAGGCCCCGTCTGTAGCGCGCAATCCGAGGGTAGCCGAATCTGCAATTCCTGCCTAAAGACGAAGGCAGGGGCGCAATCGACCCCCGAGAGATATGGAAAGGGATCATCCTGGTGGTGGTGGGGAGGATGGAGGTAATTGTTTGCGTCAGCATCTGCGAACTCAGACATGTGCAAGTACCGATCTTTTATACTGCAAGTATTAGAACATGATTGGTTAGATGTGAAGGTAATAAGTGACGTAACAATTGCGTCTTCCTGGCAGAACTTACGCTAAAGCTTTCATTGCTTTCCCTCTGAATGTCAAACTCAGGTGACAGAAGGTGCAGAGGTGGTGCTTTTCTCTCACACATGCGCTCAGTATCAACCTCACACACTCCCTGTGTGTTAGCACCACATGCCTCCACAGTACAGTGCACAATCACTCTCGCTTTTCTCTGGAATAATATGATTAGTTAAAAGCAACTCTCCCTTTGACCTCTGATGGAGAATCCAAAGACACAAGCTGTCCTCTATCAAATGGCCTCATTTTGAAGAAGGAAAGTGGAGAGGAGAGATGCACACACTCAAGTTTCTTTCAGCTAAAGTACCACACCTCACCCCTAAAGCCCTATCACACTTTAAACAGCATGTAATCTCTCATGCTAATGTGCTGTATTGCATTGCTAAGCTGCTGTACTAAGTCCCCAGGTCTCCCATCTCTCACTGCTTTGAGGACTGCCACTCTTTGACTGTGTGCAGGATTCATCTGTATGTGTTTTAACTCCCTGCTGAAAAGACCAAGCGTAGGTGGTCCCCAGCATATGGTGTGTTTGGGATGCTGCTGTGCGGGTGTCCCCACTAGGCTTCCCAACCTGCTTAACCAGCAAGACTTCCTTGGTCAACCAGATTAATCTGAATGATCATGATGGTTGGTCAGCTTCAATAGCTCAGTTTACTGGTCAACCAGTAGAAACCAAGCTGGTCTTTTCTGCACGGCCATACAAAATGTACTGTTTTGTATCATACAGTCAGCATGACTACACCGAATATGCTGAGGGTGTTTTTTTTGTTTTTGTTTTTTAGTCTCAGCTGTCATGCCACCCCCCAATGTCCATCAGGGTTGAAGATATTTGATACAAAACTTACTCTCTCACTTACCGTCTCTCACTTCTGCCAATATGGATCAATGATTTTGATTACATCATTCTGCATTCTGCTTCTCCTAAGATTTTCTGTCCAATCAAATGCTCTCTAGAATCTGAAGCGTAGCACCCCCCTACATTACAAATAGATGCTGAAACTGCGACTGAAATCGGTCACTTGTTCACACAATTACTATTTTCTATATGGTGAATGAAAATACTCATTACATTTGGGCGAATGAAGTCTGGTTTCACGTTAGTGTCACGTGAATCGCCGCAGCGCGCACACAGTCTGCTCCGGTCCAGAGACACGATAGCACAGAGCGGATATAATATATTAGACTGTGTCTGTCGAATACGGCTTTGCCGAGCTCAACGGCTTTGGCCGAGCTGTGATATAAACTAAATCCTATTGGACATTTAAGAAAATGGTTGGAGCTGCTCGATATGTCCCACCCTGTCTTCCTGTTTCAGTGGAAATTACGTCAACACATCGAATAACGCTGCGCGTTTCAAGGCACCTCAGTGGGTCTTTAATAGATCTTTCAAATAATATACATAATACTTTACTGTAATGTATTAATTATATTCATTTAAAGTAAATTATTTATAATTTAATGCATCTTTGCTGAATAGAAATATTAATTTCTATGAGAAAATCTTACTGACATAACACTTTTGACCCCCCCCCCCCCCCACACACACACACACACACACACACACACACAGACTTCTGATAATGTCAGGAAATAAATAGACAATTATTTATGCTTTGTTGCTTGTGGTGGACTATTGAAATTGCTATTATGTTGAATTACCCTGAACTGCAGTTCAATAAATTACACTTCCCGTCATTCAATTCAACATACAGTAGGACTTGTCCAATTCAATTCAAATGCCATCTCATAAATTGACAGGTCAGTTATTTAATTCTGTATTTTTCCAACCCTCATTTGTTATTATCATTTACATGCCCTCTTTAAACTCATTTTTCATACTTTCTCCACGTGTCCACACTGCAGAGTGTTTGAATGTGTTTGTGAAATGGCGTGTTGGAGCATGATGGAATGATAAGGACAGGATTGAGGGCCCAGCCGACTGAATTCCTCCTGCTGTCTCACTCCGGCTTTCATGTTGAGGTGGTTTTGGCAGCTGTTTGGAGGAGTGTGGCCGAATTTTGCTGTTTTTCCTGCATCGGGTTAGCAGGGACAGAACATAAGACACGCTGCCAGCAGCTCTGTGAAGTCATGTCGCTCTCCTCCTCTACTTCACTCACTCATTCCCTCTACCCCTCCTTTTTTTCGGCAGCCTTAGGGCTCATGTAACCCCGTCTAGTATCATATCAGACGTGAACGACAGTAGGAAGGAGAGTGAGTGCGTGTTGGAGTAGAAAAAGAGGGTGATAGCTGAGAAATGCGTCAGAGAAGGGGGCCACAGAATGTGAAAATCTAAAGTGAGGGGACATAAAAGTAAGACGAGCTCCACCTAGACTTTAAATGAGAGGTCTGCAGAGAAAAGTGGGAGGAAGTTAAATAGCATGTTTCACCCCAGCATGTTAGGCCCTGTAAGGAACACCTTATGCCTCCACGGCCAACTTTTATAACTTTAATGTTTCCCTGGCTTTAGTGCGGACCGAATGTTTTATTTGCCTGGGCAAGCGACGTAGGGAAAGCATGTGGGCGCTGAAGGCTGGGAAGAAGAAACCGAGGCAGAAGGGAAGAAAAGGCGGTAGCTGCAGTTGGCCCTAATTATTTTTGCGGCTTACAGTGTACTTTTTGTGTCAGCCTTTGGAATGATTTACACACTTGGGAACATTATGAGGAAGCTTTGTGTTTTTCAGGGGCTACAGGAGAGGGGAAGAGAGGGAACGAGGCGGCTCGATGCTGCACTGTGCCCTAATGAGTGCCGGCACAGCCTGCGCCCAACACAAACTGCATTACCAGCTGTCGGCCATCTTGTTTTAATATGCCCTTAATGTTGCTGCACTCCACTTAGCATGTCCCCCGCTTCTCTCTTTTCTGTTTTTGTTTCATCCCCGTTTTTTTTTTTTATTCTCGGTGAGGGAGTTAAAGTGCTTTGGTGGTTTTGCCTTTTTAGGGCTATTGGAAGGAGCCACCGCATTGCTTTTGTAACCACACACAGCTGGCACTGAGTCTGGGCCACAGCAATAGGGACTTTAATTGAAACACTATATGTGTTTATAGCCTCCTCCACCTCTCTGAGCCAGAGACCGTCCCACTGACGTCTTGTAATGTTTTTCCAATGCGTGCGTTTGTGTTTTTGAGACCCCGTGTGAACTGAATCTGTGAGTGTGTGAATGTTGTGTGTGTGTGTGCACATTTTATGGCCCCTCTATGCATGTGTGCATGCCCATAGGAAGGAAAATTATATTATCTCAGTTGTTTCTCCTAGACGGCAATGAGATTAAATGGAGATATTACTCCTGAGGAAAAAGACCCCAGAAATCCCTTGTTACATTTCAGAAGCGATTTCAACCATCTCAAACTGTGCTCAGATTAGCTAAGATTCAAAAATCTGGGAAAATAAAATAAAATCAAAATATACCTCAAATGCAAAAAATTAATTAAAGCATCTTTTGAAGGAGTAAACAGATTTCTCCAAAGGAACTTCAGCTGAAATGTCTGAGACTTCAATGAAATGAGAACATGAGTTATGAAAGAGTAACATCCAATCCAAAAAGGTGTGTTTGTAGTCTGCACGGGCCCTGGTCTTCTTTGGTGAAGCGTGAAACATAAACCCAGTCCAGAGATAGGCCTCTCACAGATCTGAGGCAGAGAAACTGTTTACTTTCTGATCATGGAGGGACGGCTTCAAAAGCCTACACACAAACAAGACATTTCTAATTAGACATGCCACCAGAGAAAGGACAGATACGCCATACGCTTAAAGCAAAGAAGCGCTAAGTTTAAACCGATTCATCCTCTGGGTTTAGATTGATACATCCACACAACTCTCTCACAACAAATTACAGGCAGTTTTCATGTGTTACTGTCTCTGTAGGTTGTTCATTTGATTTCTTTATATTTAATGTGTTAACAAGAATTAATGATGCAGATGTAAGCTTGTTTTATCGTCTCGGTTCTTAGGATCAACAACCATATCAATCGTATTCAATCGTTTTTTGGTCCTCCCGCTCCCCCAGTGCCAGTCCACTGTGTCATTACATGATCTTAGAAACAGAAACACTGTATCACTTGTGACATTTCAAAACTGAAATGATTAAAAGGCATATCAAAACAAAATCAGGAAATGGCATTTGTGAAATGACACACAACTGAGCACATCTTTGCATGTTGTTTTCTGGGTAAAAAACTAAACAGGATGTTTAAAAAAATTGTCAGGTACTGTAGTCATGTTTTTGGTTCTGTAATTACATATTCTGAATTTTGTAAATATATATATATTAACAATAAATAAGTTAATAAATACATACATTTTTTAATAAGCGACCTCTAGTGGCGAAAATTACATATTGTGCCTTTAAAGCCATATTCTGGAGCAAAATGCAACACAAAAATTTAAAATAAAAGGAAGAAAACAGATTTTGTTCCTCAGATTCTGAAAACAGTTCTGAAACACTAACAGTTCGCAAGATATGAGATGAACCAAGGTACAAACTTGTTGTGAACCTTATGGTTATGTTTCATAGGATCTGTTGCACCTCTAGTAAAAGCACATTGCTCATTAAAGTAAAATGTAATCAAAGTCCACCCCACACTGGCACTGGAATTACCCTGCTCGTATCAACCTTCCTTCTTCCCGCTCAGTGTCTAACCCTGAAGCCAGCGTATCAAAGCAGACCTTAATGTAATTTTGGATTTATTTAATTCTTGAGCCCTAAGAAATTATCACTTTTAAACAGAAACATGCTTAAGTCAAACTGAATTCAGCACTCCCAAAGCTTTAGGCTGGGAATATGTGCGTCTAAAACAGCATGTTTTCTCACCTCTCAGGACACAGGGCAGGCCTGCCAGAAACATCACACACACACACACACACACACACACGCAAACACGACAACTGCAGCAGCAGAATCTACCATGAGTGTGGTATCTCTCAAAAGGCTTTTCTCAACCATATGGAGGTCAAAAGGCTAAAGCGGTACCACCATATCATGCTGTAAGTAGCACTCCATGCATGCAATATGCGGATTTTCCATCCATTTGCAGGTGTTTACAGAGAAGGTTTTTTTTGTCCCTCCAGTGGGAACAAACAGAATAACAGGTGGTGTTCTGGATTAGTGTCCCTCTCTTTCTGTTTCTCTCTGTCTCTCTCCTGAGTCTATCTCACTTGTTGTTTCATTCCCTCTTTGTTTTTTGCTTGGTCACTAGTTCAAACAGACAGCTGTCACAGAGAGAGAAAGGACTTCTGAGACACAAGCTCATAGCACCATTGGTTTTGGGAGTGTGTTTGTGTGTGTTTGGAGTTGTTTCCTTTGGTGATGCTCTAAAAAGTAGAATAGGGAAGTATTGAGTGCCTAAATGATTCTGCATTTTGTACTTATCAAGAATACTAAAATCACTTTTAAGGCAAACCGTTTATTTGGCCTGAAATCTCTAAAACTGTCTGAGGTCTGGATTACATTTCAATAATATATTTATCAGCAGATCAGCAACAAAATCAGGTAGCAATGCCATCATAACTTTTGTTTTACAGCCTCAAATCATGCCAAAAACTGTTAGCCGGGGCAACTAATGCGAATGTATATTTTAAAGTATAACCTCTTATCTAAATTTTCATATTGTGTGTGTGTGTGTGTGTGTGTGTGTGTGTGTGTGTGTGTGTGTGTGTGTGTGTGCGTGTGTGTGCGTGTGTGTGTGTGCGTGTGTGTGTGTGTGTGTGTGTGTGTGTGTGTGTGTGTGTGTGTGTGTGTGTGTGTGTGTGTGTGTGTGTGTGTGTGTGTGTGTGTGTGTGTGTGTGTGTGTGTGTGTGTGTGTGTGTGTGCGCAATCACATACAAGATGCAACATAGACATAAACATAAAATAGAACATACACAATTGCCATTAGTAGGCCATGTGGACGTCAACCACAGTGGCTTTTGCTGACCACTGAAAGACCTGTTAACTCTGTCTTTTACCATAGCCTTTAATCATTCACACATTCCTTCTCCATACAGTGCAGATCAATATTACTCCTTCTCTATAGGTTCACTGCACTCATTAAACATACTGTTTCTTTTCTTAAAAGGGAAATGGCATATTTCAGCTTTCTTCCCTTGTTAAAACAGACTTCAGAATTGCTTTCATTATCAATGAAGAGTAACCTTGTCAAGTTGTTTATGGTGGTCTGCCTTAATGCACAGCACTATTGTACACTTCTGCACATTGTCCCCTTCTCCCCATTCAAAACACACACACACTTTTGATTCACAGAGCACTTCACTTAGCAAATCAAACAGTTATGATGTGTGCAGTTGTGTGGATGTGTGTGTGTGTGTGTGTAGTGCTGTATATCCATGTCCCACTCTCATTTTCGTTTACCACCAGGTTGTAATGAGTTTTCTGTATCTGTTTTTGAGTGATCCCCCTCTTCTCTGCCGTGGGAGAAGACAGACATTTATTTCTCTTAATCTGAGGCAAAGCCAAGGGACTTTTCCTCCCCCTGCTCACTGTCACTAGAATTATAGATTAGGGGTTTACATTTATTAAACTGTAGTGTGCTTCCACTCAAAGCTCCTCACACATATCTAATCAGATCTTCTTTTCCTCTTCTCCCCATTTTGGCGACAAACACGCTTTTCTAATTTACCCATGTGTGTTTTGACCAGAAAGCTTCGGTATATTGAATACAATTTATAAAAGCAAAGGTGGAGAGAACACACTTACACAGTCCAAGTATTTATTTATTTATTTATTTTCCTTAGAGCAGTATTTTTTTATTGACGTGTGTGGGTAGGATTACTTGGCTATAATTTGTAAAAATCTAAGTACTTCCACAAAGTAAAAATAATTCATATGTAAATTAAAAAAAATAATAATGTTGATTTAATCAATTAATTAATTAAATGTGTTTGTATTTATATTTATGTATTTATTTTTTTTAGGGCTAGGTTAGTAAATATTTATAACTTTATAGTTATAGTTATATATATTTAACTTTATATCAAATAAATAGTGGCCTCTATGCCCATATTTAGATTATCTTGGTTTTGTCTACAGCCAACAAGGTTTCTGTTGAGGGGGATAAAAAAAAATATCACCAGTATAAAACCACTTGGAGTCAATGGAAAGTCCCCATCGTGATATAAAATCAAACGTGTGTGTGTGTGTGTGAGAGAGAGAGAGAGAGAGAGAAAGAGAGAGAGACTGAGAAAGTTAGTGAGAAAGAGAGTAGAAAGTTGTTATGCTTTTAGCTCAGCTGGAGAGCTTCGGTTCTTGGAGGATACAGCGGTCTGGCACTGGACTTTACTCCATTTTGTGTCACCATACCCCTCAGTGTGGTGGACTTGGCTGTGTGTGTGTGTGTGTGTGTGTGTGTGTGACAGCTGAATGGATAATGCCTTGGAGTTAAGGAAAAGCCTAGAGTGAAACCAGACTCACTGCCCTGCCATCAATCCGCCTGTCGTCTTCCTTCCCTCTCTTTATTCCTCCCTCTTGCTTCTTTTCTCTGGATTTCTCTCTATATAGTCTCTCTGTTTAATGCAGGCCTAACCTTTAAGGGCTGTTTGGGTGAACTTATTTGTCACCTTCCAGGCTTCCAGTGGTAAAAGAAGGTTCAGTGCCCTGTGGTTTTATTGGGAACCTGTAATGGAGAAAAAGAGAGAAACACAGAATATATAGAGAGAGACTACAGGAACTGGAGAAGATGGAGTGAGCAAATACACATATCCATCACAGAGAACAGTCAGTGCAATGGAACTGCTGTTGCCCCATGGGGGAAAATGAACCCTCAGCAGCACTCATACGTTCTTCTGAGTGCTACTGTTAGCTACTGTTAGCCCTATGATCGATAACATGACCCTCCGACAAGCTTAAGGTGACCAGATTTCTGAAATATATCAACAAATAATTGTCCATGTTATCTAAAAATTGAAATTGAAAAATTGATTTTATAGGGAAAAAATCTGGTTTTGTGTATTTTGACCTTGGTTGATCATATACTGTCATACATACATTTCGGATGACTAATTGTAATTTAGAGTATATGACAGAGTATGTAAGGTGTAAAGAATCACTCACGGCAACCCCATAATAACGATCCCTGACTAACAACAAGGCCCATTCAAAACAATATGTGAGCACTGACAGTCACAGCAGTGATTGAGATTTTTTGTCATGCGATTAAATTAAATAAATTATGATTTGCATTGTCTAATATATATAATGCTATGAACTGAAGAGAAGCTGAGGCCTTTATTCCAATGTGAGAAAAAAAACTAAGACATTCATCATATTATTGTTTTTTCTAACAATAAAAATAAAGATGCAATCGAAATTGTATATTATACTTTATATATTCTATATTGTAATACTTCATGTGGAAGATCTACCAAATTAGATATTATTTCACTGTGCTAGCTGTTTTAAATGCACAGTAAAAAAAAAAAAGAAAAAAAAAAGGAAAACATGAGCACCTAGTCACCCTAGACTGTGGAGTATGGTCATTCCAAAAACGATCACTCAGACCTTTCATTTTCTTCTCGAGTGAAGTGTCTAATTCTCAGAAACGAAGGGACTGTGCTGCATTGGCTAAGTCTCTTTCTCAAGCTCTACATGCTAACCTCTTTGTCTGCCGCCTGTTAAAAGCCCTGCTAAGTTCAACCAAACATTTTCTCTGGGATTTTTGTCCAGACAAAGACCCAATACCGGTCGGGCTTTTGAAAAGCAGGGCTGCTGCATAAAAGTGGGTGATTGTCCGGCTGCTGGATAGAGGCCCTGGTGTTCATGGCTGACGTTATGCAGTAAGCCTGTTGTGTGAAACCGAGCAAGCCTCTAGATTAGCCGGCCCTGCGTCGATGCGGCCTTTTGTGCCCCGCCGCCTTTCGAATCCTGCAGTCGTGACCAACAAAGCGTGAAATGAGTAAATAACGCCCCTCGAAGAAAGCCCAACATTTTACACCATTGTCCACGGTCCCCTAAGCCGCTTAAAGACTTCAAATGCTTCGCCACTTCTCTGTTCTTCCCCCCTTTTGAACAGTAAAATGATAATGACAGTCATTGAAATGTGTTTGTTTTTGTCTGTTTTCTGGGCTCTCATATCTAAATGCCAAATGATATGTTCCCAGAGCATGACCGCTGCGTGCATGCGAGAATCCGTGTGATTTACTAGAGTGATTTGGCACGTTTAGAAGTGAAATAAGTGTGGAAGTATAACAGAGAAGTATAAATGTGGGGAATTGCCGATCTCGGCAGGCTAACACTGAGCATGAGCTATCGGGTTTGAACTAGAGAGAGGCCAAATAATCTGAGGCAGGAACTCCATGCCATCTGTAGCTCTTTCTCTAGCTCTCTATCTGTCATTCTCTCTCTTTGTCAAACATTAGCAGAGAGACCAAAAAGATTGCTGGGTTTGCCGTGCTCGCTAGAGTAATGTAGCTGCAGCTGAAAGGAGACCTATCATGAAAATGTTGCACAGATGCTCAGATGGGTTTCTATGGTGGTCCATATGGTGGAATAACACCATTAATTTCCAACAGATACATTTTAAGAGGTTGGGAAATGGTGTCATATGTAGTCTATGTCATAAATATACTAAGAAATAAAGGCTCCTTTACTTGACTCGTGTCAAACCCACCTCTTAACACAAGGGTCATGCCCTGCTTTGACCTTCCTATGAAAAGAGTCGCACATTATAATAGGTGATTTTCATAGGAAATATGGGACTATGATGTTTACTCTCTGATTTGTTGATATGCCTTTGAGCTTGTGTCCAGGACCATCGTCACTGCCAAAAATATGATCACAATATTTGTTCCCATATCAGTCGGTATCGATATTTCTCACAATATTCATTTACCATTAATGGGGAAAGAAATATTGTCCACATTTGTTTGACCTTGAGAATGAATGTGAACAATTAAATTCCACAGAGTAAGCTACCATTTTATGTTTTGGTAACACCTTACAATAAGGTTTCATTTGTTAACATTAGTTAATACATTAGTTTCAGGAACTAACGAGGAATAATACTTCTACAGCATTTTGTAATTTAAGTTAATGTTAATCTCAACATTTACTAATACATTTTTTAAGATCAAAAGTTACATCTGTTAACATTAGTTAATGCACCTTAAACTAACATGAACATGAACATTTTTATTAACTAATATTAACACAACGTAATGAATGCTGTTAGAATGTATTGCTCATTTTTAGTTTATGTTAGTAAGTGCTTTAACTAATGTTAATAAATTAGATTATTGTAAAGTGTTTCCTAATTTGAATTTCTGAATTCCATAAACTTTTATGATTTAATACAAATTTATCATATTTTTTTAACAATTTAATCAATCTTTTAAAATCTAATCAAATGGAAATATAACAATTAATTTTCAACAAAACGTTGCGTTTTTATTTTTGATCAAATAAGATGCTGCCCAGCAGAACTGTATATATTAAAATGGGTAAAAAAAGAGCTTTGTTGTATGATATTTTAAAAAAATGTATTTAAATAAAAATTTCTTTAAGAATTACATTTTAGTATACACAAGTAAAACATTTCTTTCTAAAATGTTATAATTTCTTCAAGTTAAAGGTATTGTAGGTAGAATTTTTTTTAAAAACTTTTTGCCAAATTTTTTTAAACTTTCTATATATATCAATGCATAATTAAAATGTAAGTACTCTGGAAAAGAGAGTATAAAAATCGAGTGTCTGTAGTCCTCTCAGGGCTGTAATAAACACAGCTACTTATCTCCATTCACTTCCACCCCCTCCATTCTGGGCTCCTTCCAAAACCACGCCCCCAAAACACATGAACGTGCGATGCCGACAGCTCACAGCTGGAGGACGCGCTTACTAGCGCCGAGCGGAGAGGAGCAGTGCATGTAGTGACATCATGTCAGACTCACATGTAATAAAATACCTAACTTTATCATTATGAATATAAACAACTAACATGGCTGTTAATACTCACTATCAAGCTAGCATATCGATACTGTTAAAGTTTAAAATATATTGAGTTTGATTCGTTAACGAGCTAGTAACATAAAGCAAAGCTAAAAACAGGTTGCATTGATACACGTTTTCCCATTACAATCAGTTACACTGTGATGAAGGTGAATTTTGTGTAAGATTCATAACATATACGCCGTGTTTTGCATGTAATTGTGTCTCTTACTAGTCTCTTACCCTCCTCGAGTCAAACGAATGCGCGCATGTGGGCAGCGCATGTAGCAGCGGGGGTGTTGCCATGGTTGCGAGAGAGTGACAGTCGCCTAAGCCAATCCTTTGTTTCGTCCCGGAAGGAAATAATGAGCTGTGTTTAGTGCAGATTAAACGGTCTAGAGTCACTCGATTTTTATACTCTTTTTATCAGAGTACTTACATTTTAATTATGCATTGATATATATAGAAAGTTTAAACAAATTTGGGAAAAAGTTTTTTAGACCAAAAACGACCTACCCAACCTTTAAACCGGACTTTTATTTTGAGTTTTTTTTTTTTACTTTTATTCAGTTTCAGAGTGTATTTGATGGGAGTTTTTCTCAAATGAAATGGTAAAAAGCTTGTGAAGTGACTCTCAGAAGCAGCTCTGGAGATAAAGTTCTCTCTCATGTCTTCATTGAGATGCAGATGCATTAGTCTACTTGAGTAATTAGCTGGTCAAGTGGATTTACTTATTGTAGAGTTAACTAAAGTTATCATGAGAATTGTAATGTTTGAAGCGGATGTCATAACAATAGACCAGGAAGATTTTAAAACGAGCGGTTCATTCCTAAATCAAGGATCAGACTCTTTTCTGTCTTGATTCCCATGCTGACACCCCCCATTTCATGATGTGCTTTGCGAACAGTCTGGTAATCATTGGCTGTGTTTTAAAAGGTCAAAGGCTAACAGGGTCAAAGTTGAAATTGTCTGAACTTTGAGCATCCATTACAATGGTCAATCTGTGGAGGTAACTCTGTGGCTGCTTTGAGTATTTAAATTATTTTACTTTTATTTATTTATTTATTTTTGTGGCCCGAATGCCTTATGACAAGTTACATGGCTGTGCCTCTTTCAAACACACACTCACACACAAACACACTTGTGAGCACACAGTGCAATTTGTGCTCATTAGCACTAATTACAGTGTCAAGAAGTAATGAGAGGCTGAATACTTTCACAATCAGTGCAGTTTAAAAAGATCCATCTCTCCGTACACTATAAACACAATTAGCACTAAACTAACTTGGCTCCCTGACTTTTACCCCAAGTTTTTGTACCCTAACTTTATCTTTAGTTTCCTTTCCGTGGGGCATTTGGAAGGGGGTGGAGTGGGGAATTCAGCTTTTGAGTGGAAATGTAATGGTTTTTCGGCTTCCCTCTCCCACAATCGATTTCGCCACGCCGGGCAGGAAATGATGTTGGCACACCACAAATAGCCTGCAGATGACGGGAGATTTGATGCTAATAATTTGTTGGCGGAGAGAGTCATGCGGGCCGCTCACTGATGGAGATTGAGATGCGTTTGTCAGCAGACAGTTCGGAGGTGAGCGAGAGAGGGGCGGACCGCAAGTTTTCCAAGGTGGGAAAAATGATTAGCGAATGTAATGTGGCAGATAATAGACAAGAGAATGAATATTTTATTTGGTCAGAGCTTCTGACGAGAGCAATTTGCATGTCAGGAGGTGACAGGCACGGCACACATGAATGACAGCTCTATCGTCTGCACTGCGCTAAGACATTACCCTCAGATATTGTCTGTTATGAGACACTCACACCCTTACGTAGCATCACACTTCACACTCTTTCATCGCAATTGTCGCTTAGGAGGTGTGTGTCTGTGTTTGTGTATACAGGTATGTGTGTGTGTGCCCACGTTATCTGATGAGTTTGTTTAGCTTTGCACTGCCTGCAGCAGTTATGTCTATAATATAAAATACATTTTTTTTACATTTACTTTAAATATAGTCCATAACTTGTGCACTATAAAGGGACTTTATTATGTTAGATTGATGTCAAATATTAATATTTGTGTGAGGCAAAAATGACATGAACAAGAGATGTTGCCCTGTTAAATTTGCCTCAAACCAGTTGTGTGGTTTAGGTTAGGTTTAGGTTTAGGATCCAAGAAGAGTATGTGAAGCCTGGATTAGTGAAAAGTGCAACCTCATGCCAGAAAAGCCCTAGCCACGGTCAGGGGCCATGCTGCGGATTTAGTGTTGGAATAGCACTAATCCAGGTGGGTTCCAGCAGGATAATCGGGACATGAGAACATTGCCCTGAAGAATGTTGCATTAGGCTAAGCAGAAACTGAGTGAGGAACAGAAAAGGAGAGTAACACATACACCCTCCCTGACCTTTCCTTTATGGCAGCCAATCTGGTTTGTAAACATTAATTTATTCATGAGCGTGCATCTGGCTGTTTAAACAAGAAGCGCAACCCAGCAGCAATAAAAAGGAAAGGTTGACTGAGTCAGACACAATACACACTGACAGAGAGAGTGAGATTGAAGAGACTGTATCTAATAAACATGCTCGTACACTTGCGCGAGCCCGACAGGTAGTGGCTTAAGGTTATAAATTCCCCTCCATCAATCTTTATAAGCATTTTATATCACAAACCGTTAAACCCCAGTGATATCCAATAGGATGCAATTGAAAAGCAATTCATGAAATGTTGACTGACTGTGGGCGCAACAAACAATGTGATGCAGCATCAGTTTTCCGGTGAACTCTGAGAGAAGGAGGCTGAGAGAAGTGCAAAAGCCAACAAACAAACTACCAACAGCTTAAATCATTTAACCACTCTTGAAAAATTACAATCTCGTGACTTCCATTGATTTCAGTCTGTTTATGATTAACTGCCATTGTATACACACATATTGATTATTGGATCTAAAAACAAGCTGCAAGAACAGTGTGTTTGTTTAGGGCTGTTCATGTTGTCTGTTTGTTAGCCTGTTCAGTATTGACAGTGCAAGTAGGAGGCATTCATTGCGGCAGTGTCACTTTAAGACCCAGGGAGACAGAATGATGTAATGCCAGTATATTTGCCCTCACTGGAGACTGTCATCAGTCTCTGGGCCGAAAGCCCGTTTCAAATAAATCTGCAGGTCACATTAGGCTACAAATCAAGCCAAACTACAAATCGGCATGTCTTGTAGCCCAAGTTTTACCCTAAGCGCCGTAGCACCTCCCAGCTTCGCCGAAATGGAATAATGAATATTTTCCTCATCGTTGTTTTGTGCTCAGAGGACGAAGCTGGCTGTATTTTTGCCGAGCTTGTCCAGTGTGTGTGATGTGTTGGGTTCAGCAGGAGGTTGTGTTCACTTCCCTATGGGGCGATCGCTAGCTGCTGCCATCAGCACAACTCCTGCTTATTAAGCCAGTGTTAGACATGTGGGTTCATATTCTTGGCTCTGACCCCACCCTTTCCTTTTCCATCTGCTTGGACCTTCTTATCTGCAGCCTCATTTGTCTCGCAAACCTGCTATTACCTGCAGCAGGGATGAAACTCACAGTGTGTGTGTAGGTGTAGCAGCGGTTTCATTGCACTCTGCTTCCACCACATGGACTATTTAGCATTGCCCTCGCAGTGTACCTTGATACGCCCTCCCTTCCACCTGCATGCGAGTGTGATTGGTCGGGCCCGGGGGGAGGCTAGGAAATCACCTGCTCCATTTAGCCAGGTTGCAGTGGCGATGGCGGGACAGGCGTCCTGCTAGCAGGTCTTTGTGCTGTGCCCGACACACTAAAACAGTGGGACTCCTGATTAGCGTGAATGGAGTTCTCCAGCGTGGGCCCTGCTCTTTATGATCATGGTGATTGTTGTTATTTAGCCCTTCTGTGGGTTAGATCGGCACACCGCCGTGCTGGAAATCTTTCTGACAGCGCAACAATTATCTGTGATCTGCATGACTCGCACCACAGCACAAAAGTAAAAAAAAAAGAAAAGAAAAAGAAATAAATAAAATATGACCACCACCAAAAACCCCCCTTACCAAAACCCAGTCTTGCTCTTTTTTTCTCAGCCTCATTTCACTCTTTCTATGCATCTCTATCCTTGCCCTTTCCTTTGCTGCTCTTTCACTTGTTGTAGCCCCTGGCCTGAGCCCGGCAGGGAGCCATTGGGCCTCTGAATGAAGTGGCTTAGCTGGGCCGGCCTCCCTCTTTCACAAGGGTCACACCAGGGAGTCTTTTCTCGTAAGGGACAGCAGCAGCTGTGTCTGCCCCCTGCCTACACCTCCCACCCCATAATCCAGCTTGTGTTGAGCTGCATGGGGTGCACGTACATTGAGATATGGAGGGATGGTTGAGGAGGGAGAAAAGAAGAGGTAAAAGTTTTGCATAGTATGGGTGTGTGAGAGAGCACGTCTCCTGGAGAGGCTGGCATATTAATATTCCGGTTCTATGAGAAAGAGCGAGCAATAGTGACAATAGATACTCGCTTTTTCTGCTCATGTCTCCATGGAGGCCTGAACTGATGCTCAGTTCTCGAAGTATCCCATCTTGCATTACAGAGACGAACAATGAAACTTTCTGCTGACTGCCGTTTGTTTAATGGACAGTTCTCATCATAAAATAACTAATAAGTTGGGCTGTTACTTTAATGTGTTCATTTAATCTGGTTAATTATAAATTAACAGTACCCTCTGACCCGTACAGAAATTGTTTAATAATTGTTTTGTGGAGCCATACACACAGAACACATTCTGGTGGTCATAAAATATACGAGTATAATTACTTTTAAATGTAGCAAGATGTAAGATGACTGCAAAAGATATCCCATATATACTTGTGATATTAGTAATATTATAAAATATATTGGTAACACCTTACAGGAAGGTCCCATTTGTTAACATTAGATAACATGAACTAACTATGATCAGCATATTTTACAACATTTATTAACCTTTGTTTTTGTTAACCTTTGTTAATTGTTCATTGTTTGTTCATGTTAGTTCACAGTTCATTAACTAATGTTAACAAATGCAATACTTATAATTATTGATAAATAGTTGTGATCAATGCACATCATTTAATCCGCATATCAAGTAATTAAATATTGCAATCGATTGGTAGCCCTAATAATAAGCTAAAATCACGACATCTCGATCACCCAGCATCACAGGAAGCGAGCAGCGGCACCATGGGAAGTCTTTTGATTTCTGTAGAGGAAAATCTCTGGCATTGAGCTCCATCTGCCATCCCAAAGAGGTTTTTAAATGTTTATTGCATCATACGAAATAACACAAATCCCTATTTTCATATTCCTCCCCTGCCCCCGAAGACCATCCCTTTGAATGGGCTGCTCGGTGACAGTCCATCCCAGCATGCATGTCCTCTGCTTTTCTCTGAGTGAGGTATTTTTGCGAAATCATTACACCAGTGGGTCAGTCTGATATATGATATCATTACAAGCCCCTGTAAATACACCCTTATTTTTTTTCATTCTGTGAGGAGGAGGCAAATGTAGCATATGATCAATGCTCAGTGAGAGAAAAGAGACTCTCTGAGGGAGATGCCTGTTGACTCGTAGCACGTAAGCCTTCCCTGCATATGCATTTACTTCATCAGAAATTTACATTCGTTCTGGGCAGGCAAAGCGGCAGTTGAAATGAGTATCTGCTTCTTCGCCCCCTGTGATACCAAATGGACAGGAAAATGTGAGCTCTGTGGTTCGATTTTTATTTTATTTTGTTTTTGTTGATTTTGTCTCTGGAGACAGGATTTGGACATCGCTTCAATATGTGTATCTGTCTGTGGGCGGCCATTATTTGAGAATTGTGGGGGATATTAAAAGGACAACTCAGCTGTAGTTCGGCATTGGCGTCGTTTGGCACGCGCTAAGGGGCTGGGAAGTCTTTTTTCATGTAAACTTATATCAGTCATATGTATCAGTGACATGTAAGCCATTTCAGGCGCAATTTTTAGTGCGTAAATCGCCGACCCTCTGCAACAGCGGTTTTGATAATTGCATGTAATTGTACTTCTTAAGAAGTTCTTCTTTAAAGTTTTGTGAAGTAGTGCTTTAAAAGGCTAGCTAGTGCTGTGATGTTAATCTTAGTGTGTACCCATTAGTGCTGTGGGGCTCAAAGATATGGCTGGAAAAGAATTGAAGCTCTCTAAATTTAAGCTAGCTTTCCATCAGTTTTAATGCCCACACTCGCTAATGAAGAAATGTGCAATAATTGGCGCAGGTAGCTTTTGCAAGCACCTTCTGTTGAGAATTAGCACGTCAAAGCTGGAAGCAGGTAGGAGTGAATCAACAGCCACTTTAAACGGGCATTCACTTCTCTCGCACCTCTATCTCACTTCTCTCTCCTCCTTTAGCAAGTCTGTTCACACCTGCACAAGGGCAGGGGCCTAAATTACCTCCTGTCGTAGTTATAATTAACTACGGTGTCTTGTTTGATGTTTGAATAGAGTTGTCTGAAATTGACACTAATTTGCATCTAATTACGCAGAGATACTGAGACATGTTTGCCATCTCCATCAGCATCACTTTACGAGACACAATCGTGCATTTCTAATAAGTCCTGACGGTGTGTCCCATCTAGACATGGTTATGGCTATTGACGGCACACTTTGAGTGAATGGGTCAGGGCCCGTGCTGTAATAATACTCTGCTAACAAAGGCCTGCTGTATAAGTCTAATAGTAACCATGAAAAAAAATCATTTCTCTGCATCATTGTTCAGCCCTTTTAAATACAGTTCAGATGTATTCAACTCCTACTGTTCTACTGAGTTAAGCACCGTGACCAGTTCAAGGATAATGTTTTATTAACATTAAGGAATATTAAGAATCCGAAGTCCATTAAATTTTTGACAATGTCCTCTGAGTGGTTAGAAAATCAATAGCCATTATGCCTTGTTACATGTCATCTGATTCATCTACAGGTTTGGCAGTAACGATATCTGTATTTACCGGTGAAACATTGCATTAACTGTCACACCACATTACAGAAGGCTCTAATTTAATCTGCGCAGGTGTGGGTGTAAGTAAGTATTTTATGACCCTTTTTGTGCCCAAATTATTTTAAGAATCGAAACTAAATAGTTTTTCTCAACTCATTTACTTCCAGATTGATATGAAGCAGATTTTGCATTGTTGTCTAAAGGCAGGGATTGTGTTTTTGGCCAGGCCTCTGTGAAGACCACGCACCGATGCCACCGCAGCCACGGCACAAGCAGCTGCTGCTTGGCTGTTGGTTGCTGAGCCATCTGTGACTCTCCTACTAGCGGCATATTAATCTATGGCACTAAACTAGCCTGCCCTTCGAGGGAATTAAAACTAAAATTCTATCTGCCCTCTAGATAAATCGTACATCACAGCATGAGTGTGTAAGCTTGCAACATATATCGAACCTTTCTCAGGCACTAAAAGCTGGCTTCCTATTATTGGTTTATGAAAAATGAATTAGTATTGGAAAATTCAGCATTTCGCCAGTAATCTCTTTGCCACAGCCCTCCTCAAGCCCAAAGTCACTTGACCCCACATGACCTCCAAGGTCACGCCCTGTCTTACATTTGGCTTTCGGGCCTGTCAGCATAGAGTCGGGTCTGGAAACAAAGTGACATGTCCTCTGATTGATGCTGACCTCTTATTGAACTCGCACCCCACACAGACCACTGTCCACAAGGGACGGCTGTGGGGTTTTGACCACCAATACCTAGCAAAGTCACACACAGCATACACTTTGCCTTTTTTTTTTTGGTGTTTGTTTTTCCGAAATAGAGCACGCCGTAGCTGCCTTGCTGCCTAGGCTTGGGCCAGGGGGGCTGGGGAATTTGGGTAACACTTCTGCCAGGCCATAAATAAGTATCAAGTATAATATCTGTGTCTGTGTATATTAAGGGAAGAAAGACCAAAAAAAGAGACAGCGAGACCCAGAAGACACAGAGAGATGAGTTGCAACTGTAGGAGAAAGTTCAAACATCGTGTGTGCATGTGGCTTGTTTGCGCTGTGGCTTAAGAGCGCTGGTGGGGTGCTGTATTCACCGGGGGCTGCTGGGACTGGCACGGTGTGAGCAAACAGCCCTCTTTTTTTCATGCCGTGCTCTGTGGGGGCATCAGTGGGAATATGAGAATGAGGCAGAGAGAGTGAAAAAGAAAGAGAATGTAATAGAGGAAGGTCCCGCTGTATATGCGTGACCCGCATTAGCATACCCACCTGTCGTCGTCCCTCGACGAATCCCCATCAGCTGTCAGTCATTCTCCAGTTCTCCTCATCGGCCGTGTCAATCTCCCCCCCCTCCGCAGCTACGGAACACTGTCACCGTGGAGTGGACTGTTTACCTCATTACACTACCTTCTCGGAGATGGTAAACAGCTGGCATAGCAGGAAGACAGGCAAATAAGCAAGCAAATAGGAATAAAAATTGAATGTTAAGTGCAGTACCTGGGGACACTAGAGAGGAGAAGACACCCCTGGCGGATTAGCGGACGGTAGGATCTGTTTCTCCTTGGTGGCAGGCCGTCACACATCACTGACTGATGGATATACTCGTCCGCTCTCTGCAACTATGCTTAATTTGCAACTTAATGATCCGGCGGCGAGCTCCACAAACCAGCGCGTACATAAACTCTGTACAGTGCTAAAGTCAAGCTTAGCGGGGCGTGCCTGTATTCAACAGCGGCGTCTGTGTGAAGGCATTTATGGTAAGCAGAAAGCGCACGTATGCTCTCATATGGCCGAGCGAGTTTATCCGTAGAGCTTTAAACGCAAAAAAACAATTGAACGAAAATGTTTTTTTTGTTTTTTTTTATCCTCCTTTCCCTCTCACCTCACAAACAGTGCAATCTGCATTGTAATGCAAAAGCAAGTGGAGCAGAGAGACATGAAAAAAACGTAATTTTAAAAAACACGGCATATATCACGTTTGCTGTCAAAACCTATACGTGTGCAGGCAGAGCAATGAGAGCGTTTAGAATTAGATTACAGCGATCATTAAAGAGAGCAATTGTTGAGTCACACTTTCTGTGATGTGTCGTGGCCGCTCCGAGCTCTCCACGTGCACAGCTTTAATGAGTCCTTTTTTTAAATAGGCATTGATCGCCCGCTTCATAACCCTTTCCTAGCAGAAAAGACCTTTTGAGTGGAATATTAACCCAATGCAGATTAGTTTACAGTGAGCTGTCAGTTGTTTGGCTATACATCTTTCAGATACTGCTGTGTGTATTTGCATGCATATTATCCAAGGTGTCTTGGTACAGATCCTTTAATATGTAAAGATGAGGTATAATCTGGTGTAAGATCATATCACATGTGTCTGTGTAAATAGACAAGTTAACAGAAAGCTAATTATAATGACAACGACTAACCATACTTCTAAAACTAAAAATGCATTTTAGCAATTGTATTTAAGATTTTCTCTCTCTCTCTCTCTCTCTCTAGTCTACACTATCATTCAAAAGTTTGGGGTCAGTATGATTTGTTCCCCCTTTTATTGAACAAGTATGCATTAAATGTATCAAAGGTGCAAAGGCATTCACAATGTTACAAAAGATTTATGTTTGGAATTCTGTAATTATAACTTTATAACATCAAAGTATCCAAAAAAAGAAAAAGAAAAAAATACTCAGGTTTCCACAAAGCAGGACAACTGTTTTCAACATTGATAATAATGTTGAGCATCAAATCGTAACCAGCCGAGAGTGAGGAGTTGGGGTGGCAGAGGGATGCTGGAAAACTGTGGGAAAAAAGTGAGAGACGGCTATATATTTAGGCTTCCTCTCGTTCTATTTGGTTAGATTATCTAAACATGTTTCTCCTTAACTTAGTTAATAAACTTTATGTAAAACAAGTACATTTGGTTCTTTCAGACTGCACATTTTTACACATAGAACATTGATAATCCATTTGGTAAGATAAATGGCAGAATGCCTGAGAGAATATATTTAGTAGACTTTATCGCTCTTTTAAATTGGCACTTGCTTTTTAGCAAATAATAATTAGAAAGTTGAAGATTGCCACATCAATAGCCCACATTCTCACATGTCGAGTAGAGCCAACAGAACCCCGAGACACAGACGTCCAGAACAATACTTTATTATTTAGTAATGGCCGGTGCAAAATACTTGTCAGAAAGCTAAAAAATAGTTATTCTGCATAGAAATGTAGGGGTACTCGGCCTCTCTCAGTGGAGTAGAAAAGCTAATGGCCTCTCCTGAAACATGCCCGTAGGGGGGTGATCATAAAGTCATGCATTTATGCACAAATACGTTCTTTTGACACCGGACCCGCTGCCAGCCATGCTCCTACAGTAAATCAAACAGAATAGCCCTCAAACTTTTACTTGTGCTTTTTATTATGGGCCACTGGACTCAGGAAGTGTTCTTCAGTTTTCTCTTCTTGTTTTGCATGATTTCCTCGATTTGAGTCAGGAAAAGACTGAACGTGTAATCAGTGAAAATTGTTGCTTTAATAATTACAATTATTTGCTGGGCTTTCAACATGTGCACGAATAGAGGCTTTTCCGTTAATTGTAAAGCATCTTTTGTTTGAGGAAAAAAAAGAGGATTATCGTTTTTGTAGTTGTTACTCTGAAATGATTCTATGCAGATGTGTGTGTGTGTGTGTGTGATTGAGAAAACTTCAAACTCCAAAGTTGTGTGCTTCACAGTGTGTTTTGAGGAAAAGGAGAGTTTATAGAAGAATAGCAGGACTGAAACATAAGAAGGAAAGAACTGTGTCAAGGTGGGCTTTCTTGTTCCCCCTCAACAGCAGCATTAACAGCTGCAGACCCAGGGAGTCTGTGTTTGTGTTGAAGGTGTGTGTGTGTGTGTGTGCGCGCGCACATCCAGGGGGGTGACTGGAGAAAGAACAGTTCTTTTGGCTTCCAAATGGTTAATGCAGCTCCGAAACCCCTCCTATTCCCTCCCACCTCTACCGCTGTCTCCACCCCCTGAGTATCGGATTGACAGAGGCTCAGCCAATAGCGTGCGCCGGGACCAGCCATGCGTGACGGGGGCTCCATCGAGGACTGCAAACTTCCCAGTGCATCAGCAAGCCTCTACGAACAGCACAGCCTCCCCGTGAGCGAGAGAGAGAGTGAGAGAGAGAAAGCAGCAACAGCGCAGAGTGTTAGAAACAGAGATAATCAGACCGCATGATGCTTCTTTAACCTCTCTGTGACCAACCGCGTACGTTGAGTCAGCTGTCATCCTGCGTTTTTCATCTTTTATTTTTCTGGGGGGTTTTTTCACCTTGAGTTTTCGCTCTTCAGTGGGAACACCGGGACACAGATCTTATATGTGCCGCACGCAGGTCTGGCTGCCGTGCATGTGTGTGTGAACGGCTGTGTGCGTGTGTGCGTGTGGAATGGGAAGAGGACATTAAGTATTCTGTGCTGAGTCTTGATGACCCTCTACAGCCCTGGAGTGGGGGGTTCATTTTAACCCTTCAGGTCATCGCTGGAGGAGCCCTGACCAAGGTAACCTCTGAACACCACCCCCTTCCTCCCCCCGTCAATGCATTATTTGTACTGTTCTGCTGTCCGATTCTTGTTGCGCACACTGCTTCTCTCACACTCTTGTCCGATTTCTCTTTGTCTAAATCTTAATGGTCTAGACATGTGCTTGTGTGCTAGTTTGCGAGATCATTTAGTGACTAATGAGTCTAATGTATCTATTGTAGTTCTGTAATTTGAATTGTTTGAGTCATGAAATCAGCTATTTTGAATTAGACAGAAATACTAAGACACACACTCCAAAGCTTTATTTTGTCATCACTGCTTTTATAAGGATTTTTTTTTTTTAATAACACTATTTGCATTCAAAATTAATTGTCTCAAAATTAATAGGATGCTACAAGGCAGTGCGTCATTTCTGAAACCCACGTCCTCTGTGAGCCGCCTTGGTCGGGATGCTTCTGAACACACTCTCAATTAGCCGATTCGTTTACATGCCTTTTTACTCATATTTTCCCTCTCAGTTAATTTTTGATTAGCTTCGAGGGGGACAGACAGGGACCGGAGGCTTGTGTGTCTGCTGCGTGCCGCCGCTCCACAATAGACATTTACAGTGCTGCTAATTGGAAACAGCTTCAGCGTGGAATTTCTTACACGCTCTGCTACCTTTTCAATTGAACCACTCGCGCTGTCCGCTCGCCCGGCCCACTTGATGGATGGTGATAGAGCTGATATCCGCACCATTCTGAAAAGTGTAATTACAGGTTTTGGTCAGAAAAGCTTTTGATCGATGTGCGGATATGTGCAGGATAGTCATTTAGTTAAGACTCTTGAGAGTCTCACCACTTTTTTTATCTCCTTGTTTGTTTTTCCATTGGATGTGTAAGTGAGTTGCAAATGTGTGTGCGAGAGTGTGTTTCCTTTACATTCATCTGCTGTGGCTTAAGTTCCCCTGCACTTTTCAGAACGTCAAGGGATTTTGAGTTGTGAAGCTCCACACGTAAAAGCGGAATGAAGAGGAAAAAATGGTCCGCTGTGTGTATCAGATGCAACGCAGAGCATCTGACCCCAGCGCCATGAGGAATAAGCTGTCAGATTGGCTATTGAGTCGGAGGCCATGTGCGGAGGTGTTTAATGTCCCTTTTGCAGCAGGCGTTAGTGTATGGTTCCACTTTAAACCCTGTATCAGGCTCACATTTGATTTATGATCATGCTACTCTCCTCTGATTCCAAACAGAAAACTGATTTGGGAGCAAAAGGAAACGGATGGTTTGATTCTTTTTTTATTTTTTTACAAGAGAGAAACATAACAAAAGAAATGGAAAAAGCCATCTTCTCTTTCTGTACCCCCACCCTCACTTCATACTCCCGTGTCTCCCTATTTCTCTCTCTGTCTCTTACAAATGGGGTGAGATCTCCTAGCAACCAGAGCTCCTTTATTATTATTTTTTTTTTGCCTTGTGTGATATATGTTCAATGTGTGCAGTAATCTTGCTGATGGAGTGCATTACTGGAGATGGTGCTATTACTCAAAGAATAAAAGTTTCAATTACCTTTGATACCAGCCAGTAATATAGGCTGATTTACTGTGCTGTAAAACGAGCCAGGTCACATTTTCTTATCCATATATTTTTTTGTTTTATTATTTTTTATTACGTGATGATGATGGAGGGTGTTTTGGACGTCCTAGGTGGGAAGCGGATCGGGTCATTGGAAACCGGTTTGAGTGGGCGCGTGTCTCTCGGTTGCTCTTTTAAACATTACCAAGCCTCATATTTAATTCATGCAGGGAAAAATTGGTTTGGGTTGAGGCTGCGCATGTGGCGCTTTTAATGGAAAAGCTAAAAAGTGAGAGAAAATGTTGCGGTTCACGGCCCAGGCGTCTCCGCCCTCCGTCTGCCTTTCGGCCTTCTTTAAGATTTCTTCAGAAATATGTTTCTCTCAGTAATAATGGGGGGAAAATATGAATGAAACTGAAATGAATTGCAACATGTGGGATGAGAGGGAGTGATTGAGAGCGAGTGATTGACATTTTTTGTACCAGCTACTCTTTCATTAGTAAAGCGCCCCATTCTATTTCCTTTTTTTTTTTCTTTTGTCTCTTAATAACTATTAGAGCTGTCAGTTTGATTTTATTATCATTTTCTTTGTGCTTATTTTGCATCTGTGATGAACAATAGAGGTTCATTTAAAAATTCTAACATAAAATAGAGTATTGAGAGAAAGATGGAATAAAAGATTTTGAGCCCTGCCACAGAGAAAGATATCATTTACAAGGAGAGTGATTAAGACGTATATATTAAGATAAATGAAGAGCAACAAGAATAGAGGTAGAGATGAGGTGTGTGTGGAATAAGCGAGTCTTATCTCGATGGGTGTCCAGATGGGTAGGATCTCCGTTCTGCTGTCTCAAAGGAGAAACAACTAGAAGAAGTCAGGCCCACGGCTGGACAGCAGAAAGGCTGTGGCTCTAACCACTGTAAACCCAGATAACATCCCAGACGCTATTGATCTGTTTTATTTTCTCATCACAACTCTTGTTTTATCACAGCCAACCACTCTGATAACAGAGACAAAACCTACACACACACAAACACTAACAAGCACGCTGAATTTGGTTTGCGGAAGTTTTGGAATTATTAATGTGGCAATCTTCACCTTCATATATATTATTTACTGAAATCTAAAAGTAAGCACGCTCACTGACAAATCCATAGCAACTACAGGACACAACGTCCTCAAATGTTCTTTAGCTCAGTGCTCAAACAAGTTCTCTGAGCTGTTGTTTTTTTGTTTTTGTTTTTACAATTTCAGTAAAAGTTTTAAATGATTATTTTATTTGAATTAAAAATACCTTCTGAAAAATACCCTCTGGGTACAGGAATTATTTTACTGTTAAATGTATATTTATTGGCAAGAGCCAATATGTATTTAAAAATCTTAAATAAATAAAAAATGATTATTTTTTAAATAATTTTAAATAATTTTAGTTTAGGTTTTAGTTAGTTTTATTTTATATATTTTTGTATGTTTTTGTGTGTTATGTTTCTGTTATATAATAAGTTATGCAATATTCCTAGGGTAATAATATGGCTTTGAAGAATATATTTTTCCTTTTGGTTCAAAGTCTTACTAAATTTAGAATCAAACATCACAAGTATTCAGTAAAATGTCTTCAGGAATATCAGAGGAGATCTTATGGCGCTTCTAAGCCTTTGTTTTCTTTTGATTTTATTGTTGTCCTAATTAAATCATGGTGACTGTATTTGATGGTTTGTAGATGTTCCTGGTTAAGAATGAATTAATGGAGCCTGGTTTAGTTACTGTAAAAACACACACACACACACACACACACACACACACACTCAGAGAGACATACACACACAGATGTGTACAGGTATGTAAATTCACAAACATTTAACATTGAGAAAAAAAATCTGTATATTCAGTTTTAACTTCTCTAAAATAATAATGAAATGAATTATAAAATGTTTAAATATAAAATTAAAAAAATAAAGGTTAAAGAAATAAATAGATTATATAAAGATAAATTTGGTCTAATGCAGATCAGCTCTTCCTCACCACTTAACATAAATACTATCACAATTAATTAATGGAAATGTTTAAAATGTATTGAATTATTATCATCATTGGTATCAAGTAGCAGTGTCGATAGACTGTAGTACAATTCTATAAATATTTATTGTTTTTAAAGAGGTAGAAGCACTGAAAAACAGGCGTTTTCTATTTGAGTTTTCATTACGCTGTCCGCGATGGACTGCTGGTGTGTGTGTGTGAGACTCCGGTGTGCCGGGTGCTGGACTATGACAGAGTGATCAGCTTAGTGAGGAAGAGAGGCTTCTAGGCTGCCGGTAATGGCTGCTGAGGGAGAACGAGAAAGGCGATTCGTCAGCGCTGAATGAGGGGTCAGAGAGGTCAGGGTCCGGAGACACAGCTATTTGCAACAAATGCTTGTATGCACATACACACACACACACACACACACACAAATGCTGCTGTAGGTGGGACTCACTATATTAATCCAATTGTCAGTAACAAATAAGCTTGACTGCTGCAAAACAGGGATTTACGCTTGCTATTTCAAACTTTTTAACCTTCACATAGCGAAAGATAGTCAGAATGGCTGCGTATATCATTTTTTTTCCTATTGATTTCTCCCCTGTTGGGAAACGAAGGTGGGTTTGTTCATCTCTGTGGGAGTTATCTGTTGTAGTTTATCTCTGTCGGTTTATATTTACTTTCAGCATGTGTGTATTTTTACTGTACAGTATCAGCCAGTGTTTTTTACCAGTTTTGTTTAGATTGCCTCCATATTGAGCTTTTTTTATTGGAAATATTCATAATATATCTGCTATTTTCTATAGGACCTGTAATATATGTGCAAATCTGGGCTCTTGCTGGTGCCCCACAGTGGCGGATTGCACTGTAATGTGGAGTACCACAAATTGGTTTATTACCGGGGAGACGGCGGGAGGAAATTCTCTTTGTCAGCAATTCGACACCTCCGTTGGTTTCAGCTGGTGACGCGGACTAACCAGATTATAGTATGTCCACTTTAGCCCCGATGTCCTTTCCATGTCTCCTGTCTCTTCAACAATTTCATCACATGCCACTAGATCTAGTGAGTATAAACTATTCAATGGCTCATCCACCAAGCAGCACAGTCATCTATAATGAAGCAGAGCCGCCACGAAGCGAGACTAGCAAGTGTGTTCAGAGGTTTTTGAATGTGCCTGCTGAAGGCAGTAAAACAGATTCCAAATGAGATTACACTGACACGGAAGAGGAGAGACGACATTTCATAAGCATCCGAGCTACAGTTAAACGACTGTGGCCACACATCATTGTTCTCGCCGTTCCACGCTCTCATTAAGGTGATTAAATGAGCATTACTGTCAATGGGACTCAAAGAGAACGGGCTTGGCTGATAGATGCGACCTAGAACATCATGTTGACGCTATCTAGGGCACTTCTGAAGGGGGTTTAAGGGAGAGGCGAATGTCCTTTGCTCCCTTGTGTTAGCAAATCAGAATTCGCCACGGGGGGTTGAGGTGCTCACAGGCGAGAGACCCTGTAGGTAGAACGTCATAGATGGGCGGGAAACGTTTCTTCTGTCCCTTACAATCTCTTTTCACTCCAACGTCCATGATGCCAGATGTCAGAACAGAGCTCACGGACCATAATGGAAACTGAAACAAAGGTCATGAACAAACTCTGATCGTGTGTTGTGTTATAAACACTGTTTGAATGGGAACATATGAACACAGAATTTGATTTCATGTGATGGTTTGGACAGGATAGAAAGTGTTGTGGGCGTGATCTAGGTGCATGCATCATGAAACCGTTTTTTTTTTTTTTTTTTTTTGAAATGAACACTTTTATTTAGCAAGGATGCATTAATCAAATTGCCTTTTACATAGACAAAATAATCTGTTTCAAATAAATGCTGTTCATTTGAACTTTCTATTCATTAAAGAATCCTGAAGAAAAAAAAAATTCGCAAAAATATTAAGCAGCACAACTGTTTTCAACGTTCATAATAAGAAATTATTCTTGCGCAGCAAATCATCATATTAGAATGAGTTCTGAAAGATCATGTGACATTGATGACTGAAATTATGGCTGCTGAAAATTCAGCATTGTCATCACAGGAATAAATTAAATGTTAAAATATATTTAAAAAGAAAGCAGTTATTTTAAATTGTAATAATATTTCATAAAATTACTGTTTTTGTTATTTTTATCAAATAAATGCAGGCAGCCTTGGTGAGCATAAGAGATTTTTTTTTTTTTAAATGTATCGACCCCAAACTTTTGAACGGTATATGTATGTGATTAAGTATAATATAATATTATGTAATTAAGGGAAATAATTAAGATAACTGCTACTACTGTGACTATTCTTTGAAATGTTCGGAGTATTCTTATGATTTTAGTCTCTTTTTATGTTGGACGGGATGCCAAGAGTATAACCACTGACTTATTTTATGGAAAGATGACGAAAAGTTCTAAATCCATAATGATGTTGCATCAGGCAGCAAGACAGGAAACTAACCTTTAGTTAGAGTATTCAATGAAGGATAAAAATAAGCGAGAAGTGTTGTGACAAAATAATGTACCACAATCACAGACATTCTTTTTTTGATTGTGGGATTTGATTTCTCAGAGGATGCCTGATTTAGCCGAAAAACATAATTTGCTCTGTATTTTTCACCAAGGTTTTGTCTTGAGAAAAACACAAACATGGTTTATTCAGATGGGTTTAAAATCACAAAATGCATCTGTAAAACAAAAATGTACCTGACTAGTCCCGTCCGAATAGGGATTGAGAGGTGTGATTATGCAATGTTAATATGAATTATGGATAAAAACATGCCTATTTATTAAACTTTTATTACCAATGGTGATTATTTTTCATAACACTAGTTTTATTTAAGTGTCTGGTCTTTCTCCCTCGCTCACTCTCCCTGTGTGCGTGTTTGTCCTTGTTGTAGGTTGAAAAAGTCGTCTTGATAGTTTATGTGTGACAGTGCTCCAGTGGAACTGTAGTTAGTGCTGTCCCTCCTTCACTACTAGCAGCTATATAAATCAAACTCTCTCTCTCTCTCTCTCTCTCTCTCTCTCTCTCTCTCTCTCTCTCTCTCTCTCTCTCTCTCTCTCTCTCTCTCTCTATCTTTTGTAGTAACATAATGCTGTGCTGACCTTTTTTGTAGCTGGGTATTTATTGTTTGTTCGAACCTCAGTCAGCTCAGTTGGCTGGCAAAAAGGCATTGAAGCAGCAATTTTCTTAGCAGCATTTTTTATTTATTTTTTACATATTCTGTATTTTTGTCATCTTACATTTCTGTTATTTACAGTCTGCGTTTAATAAAGTAGAACTCTCACCAAAAATAAAATACTTGAAATGTAAAGTCTGTATTGCAGAGACACGCTACCTCTTCCCTTTAAATATTATTTTACAAAACAGAACCAAGTGTAACACCTAATGTTGTGGCATATGTTATGTAATTATTGCAGATCATTGGCTGCAGTATATGCAGTTCTCTAAACACTGGTTATTTAGTTCTGACCACCATATAATTATGTTGCAGCAATTTACTTGATACAATGGAGAATGATAAAACCAATATCAGAGTGATTGGATTTTCAGAAAACAAAAGTCATTGCCTCTGGCCATTTTAGTCTCCGATGCCCGTTCTCTCTCTCTCTCTCTCTCTCTCTCTCTCTCTCTCTCTCTCTCTCTCTCTCTCTCTCTCTCTCTCTCTCTCTCTCTCTCTCTCTCTCTCTCTCTCTACTCTGTCCGTGTGTGTGTGTGTGTGTGTGTACACATGCACACACATACAGAGTCTCTTTCTCATTCTCTTTTTCTTTCTTGCCATTTGAATTCAGCTGGGCACTCCTGCTGGTCCAATGCTGAAAAAGAGGGTCTTTTGATAGCTCCAGAAAAAGACCACTTAAATATTTTTCCCTTCATTAAAGAAAGCAGCCTCCATTTTAAAAGGGAAGCAAAATATGGGTGGTAATGTTCTCCCATGTGGTCACCTCAACTGGTCAGCACATTTTGAGGTGTGTTCCACTTTGTTTGCTAATGTTGTTTGTCAGTGTGGATGAAAGGTTCTTACTGCTGCTGATGCCCACAATATCACCTCCATTTATCCCACCGGCCTATAACAGATAATTAGACTGATGTTGGGTTCAACTAACCCTGATTAGACACTTTTCTTAGGGGGCCTTTACATAACACACATTATAAACCGCTAGAAATTGTTTGGACACGCAACACTTGTTCTGCTCAAAGTGCAGTGTAAGACATACTAGTGTTTTAAAGGAGATGTTTAAAAGACAGAGCTTTTCAGAATTTTTTTTTTTTTATAATAAATTTCATAATAAATTACGTTTTTTTATAATGTAATATAAATGTGTATATATAAAATGTTTACACTGCATTTAAAAAAATATATATATATTTTACTGCTTAAAAGTTTGGGGTCAGTAAGATAAATCACTTATGCTCACCAGGGCTACATTTATTTGATAAAAAAAAATCCATAAAAACAGTTATATTGTTAAATATTATTACAATTTTAAATGACGGTTTTCTATTTTAATATATTTGAAAATGTAACTTATTCATGTGATGACAAAGCTGAATATTCAGCAGCATTACTCCAGTCTCACATGATCCTTCAGAAATCATTCTAATATGCTGATTTGGTGCTCAGATATTTTATTATTATTATTATCACAGTTGAAAATAGGGTCACACTTTAGATTAAGGTCCAAACTAACTATTAACTACGACTTTTGCCTCAATAAACTGCTTATTAATAGTTAGTAAGGTAGTTGTTAAGTTTAGATATTGGGTAGGATTAAGGGATGTAGAATATGGTCATGCAGCATAAGGCATTAATAATGTGCTTTATAAGTACTAATAAACAGCCAATATCCTAGTAGTATGATGCTAATAAGCAACTAAATAATAGTGAGAATTGGACCCTAAACTAGTGTTACCAAAAATATTTTTTCAGGATTCTTTGATGCATAAAAAAACAACATTATAAATGTCTTTACTGTATCTTTTGTTTAATGCATTCATATAATCTGGATTGACTTTAGTAACCTAGTAGTTTGTTGTTGAATGAATGATGTCATTCGAGTAGGTGAGATGATGCAGAATGTGGCTGTTATCTGTTATCTTGTTTCTGAGCTCTGTGGGAGACCAAAAAATGAGGATGATGTCATTTCATGACATTTCAAGTCATGCTGGGCAAGAAATAATAACGATTTAGAAGAGCAGGGAGCAATCTGTAATGCTTACCATTTACAATTACAGTAATTGAGAATGAAACATGATTCCATGCATTCAAGTTTTTCTGAGGGAATGTTGAGGCTAAAGCAGCAGCAGAACTGGCTTAAATGGCTGCACGTGTTCCTTCTAAAATAGATTCATTACAGCGTAATTCATTACAGAAAATGAAGGCAAACAAACATAAGAGCATTTGGCAGGCTGGCTCTAGAATGAACATCACAACCCCATTGGGTTGACGTGTCCACAACATGCTGCACGCAGCTTTACCGCGCAGGGTGTAGCCAAAAGTTTTCGCCCACACTACCCTACAGAGACAACCGCTGAATATTATCATAAACCCTCAATAGGACTCAACACTGCATTTAACTAAATCTCCCTTTCCTCAGATGAGCAGCTAACCCTAACTCTAAGACTATTACACATTCACACTCAAATACACACGCTTCCCCAAAATGCCTTTGCCTTTGTGCATGGGGTGAGTAGCCGCTTTTTCCCCTTTCCAACAGCATGACGTAAATGGTTATTATTCTTGAAGATATCCATGTTCCGAAAGTAGCCTGGCTTTTGGAGACAGTTGTTGGTGAGAAAAGAGGAGTATGGAAGTAAAATAATGACAAATGTTTTTGAAACAAAAAAAGGTTGTTTTTTTACTTGAAAAAATGTGCATTGCATTAACCATGCTTGCATTTCAATGCATTTTATTTTTAGGGCTTGCATTTGTATGGGCTGAAATTCAACATGGTTGTATATTTAAGCTGTGAATATTTCAATTAAAAAAAATATCACACACGTTTTCATTATTAAAAATGCAATAATCCATATGCACCTTTCAGATTTCACTTCCAAAATATTGTGTTAGTCGACCTCAACAGCAGGGGGTGCAAGCACGTGTTGACTAAGAAAACTATAGAGCAGCGGCTGAGAGAGTCATTCATTCATGAAAACGGATTTACAGAAATGGAGCAAGTGGTCAGTATTTGTGATGATTTGCACATGTAAGCAGCTTTCTCTACCGTGAACGAGATTATTGATTATAATTATATATATTATATCCCTCGTATTGAGGGAATCCCCAGTTTTGCAGCAAAGCGCCACAATATAAAGTTAAGAAAACTAAACAACCGAAAGAAATATATGTCTACTACCTCAGATTTAACGTTTTATCTGTACATCAGCATCAGGGAATAACATTATAATCTCGTTCACGGTAGAGAAAGGTGCTTACATGTGCAAAACTAACTGTGAAGACTTAAATGTAAACACAGCTTTTGTTTCTTTATCAGCTTTTCCATATATAAACTGGTCCTGATAATCTTCATAAAAACTGACCACTTGCTCCATTTCTGTAAATCCGTTTTCATGAATGAATGACTCTCTCAGCCGTTGCTATAGTTTTTTTAGTCAACACACGCTTGCACCCCCTGCTGTTGAGGTCGACTAACAGCTATGGAGATTATCAATCGGCAATCTACTGATATTCCTGCCATTCCCAGATGTCAAATGTTGAATTTTCTTGAATTTGAATTGGTGGACGTGAATTTGTAAAGCAAAATAAAATGGACAGAAAATTTGAATAATATAGGTTGCATTTTTAAACAGAATGAATATTTTGGAAGTGAAATCTGAAAGGTGAATATGGATTATTGAATTTTTAATAATGAAAACGTGTGTGAAATTTTTTGAATTGAAATATTCACAGTTTAAATATACAACCATGCTGAATTTCAGCCCATAAAAATGCAAGCAGGGTTAATGAAATGCACATTTTTTCAAATGTTTTTTGTTTCAAAAACATTGTGTGTATATGAGGCAAAAATCACAAATGTGTGGACATGATGTTTCCTTCTGCATCATTAAGGGCAAATATTCTGCTAGGAATTAAATTTAGACGAGCAATTAAGCAGTGTATTTCAACCAAATGGGGTGGTAAGATCCCGGTATGAGTAATTGAATGTCATAAATGGTATATATATAATTTTACATATTTTTCAACGAAAAGAAAAAAAAGTATATATATATATATAATGTATATTTTTGGATAATCTAGTTAATTAAATTATTTAAAAAGAATGGTATGATTTTAAATTATTTTCTATTTTAATTTGAAACGTCAATGTGAACAGAAAAAGACGATAGATAGATGGATAGATCAGTAACTATTACTATTATGAAGATATGCACGTTAATGCAAAGCAAAGGCTTATCTAGAGACCAGCTCACCTTCTCAAGGTTGTTTGTTTCAATATATCTTCTTTTAGTCAGCAAATTATCTCTAAGGAAGAAGCATTCATTATAAATAGCTTGCAGTAGGCATAAAAAATGTGTATACTATGTAGACCACATTAATTACTGCAAGTCCGAATGCAGAGCCGACCGGTCCACCCTTAAACTGTGTCCAATGGTTTACATATGGTTGTAACATTGTTGCTGTACCTTTTTTTTTATGTTGTAATGATTTCCATGCTGTGTCCTGTTCATTCTCTCCCTTAGTCCTCAAACGTACATTGCGTTCCACTGATGCTGACAAATCACCATACTAAAATACTCTAACACTTCTATTTAACGGCGCCATAACACCACTGAATCTACAGTGCGAAACCCACTGTGACCAGTGTAGTCAGATTTCCAAACAAACGGCTCTTCTGAGCCTGTTATTTTTAGTAAATAACTATATATGTGGTTTTTTTATATATACATCTGAACAGTAATTCGATAACTGAATTAATGTGACACATTTACTGAACCGCAAGTTATTACTTTTGTCAAGAACTGTTATGTTATGTTATGTTGTGTTGTGTTGTGTTACTTAGGGTTTATGGGACTTACATCAGTGTATTTAATGAAACTGGTTGTCCATTTGACAGATAGATAAACATTAATAGTTTTGTTGCAATCAGTGTAAGTTTGTCCAAATTAATACATGAAAAATCTTATTATTTTGCTTGTTTGTTTAATATTTTTATTTTATATAACTAAGAGCATAAGAGATTATTGCATTAATGCCGCCTCTAAAAAGTCTATGAAAAGTGATGAAAGCACTTGTACTAGAGTATATTTCACTTATTTTTAATTAGTTAAATCTGTTCTTCTGAAATCTGAAATGATCTCTTCATTTGACAACAAACTGCTGAGTGCAGTAAATCCAATAAGAAATATTTCTTTAAAAGTACTAAAAGAATCATTAATGAAACAGGATCATTAAGAGGAATTGGAAACAGTCATTAAATATCTTATGACTCCCATCTCTATAGGGATGTGTATCAGCAACAAAGTCAGAATACGATGCATGTCCCGATACAGAGGCCATGATATGATGTATATATCACTATACGGGTATGCACTAAATTTCACCTCAGCAGAATTTAGTACACCGCATCCTATAGAGCCATTGCTAACTAGGCAGAACAGGTTTCCCTGTGCCTTATGAAGGGCCTTTGTCGCACTGTATAACAATAGGCAACAATGGCATAGGTTTCATGTTAACATTGGGCACTCTCCACCAGGTACATTATTTTTTAAGCACATAATTAATAATGTGCTTTTAATGTATAATCTACATTTATATTGTAATGTACTCAATATATTAATACAATCATCTTTACATTGCTGGTAGGTTATCATTGCACAAATTAACACTCTCTACATTTAAGAAAAAAATATTCAAAAATTAGAAGCGTTCTAAACTAATGCGCTTTCTTCACTGTAGCTCATGCACACACATTCAGACAGTCACTCACACAGATCGTGCTGCGTGCACACAGAAACATTCCGCAACACAGAAACTTCTCAATATGTCCATGCAATTTTTATCAATAAAATATCTTCACTACTGAAGAGCTACATTGTCTTTCTCAGCTAGGAGTTGGTAACATAAACTGTTGTTGAAGCAATTAAACTCACCGCTTCACTGTTAATAGAGAAACGCTGCACAGACTGAGGTAATTCACACATGCACAATCTCTATCTCAGGCCCGTAAATGAACACAGACTCAATGTATTACACTTTTTCATGATAGAATATCAAACTTGGAGATCGCTAAACTCCAAGCTTACCGGTGTTTTCAGAAAGCCAGCGCTTTTATCCACAGTGGAGACAGAGCTCATGCACATGGTTGCCAGGTTGAGAAACATAAGTAAAACTCCTAGCAGATATTTCTGCATTGTGCAAGTATGAAGCTCTGGTTGGGGGATTGCGTCTCTTGATGTCAGGCAACCCCAGTTATGTTCCTCTGCGGGTCAGATTAAGCCTTGTTCTAGCCTATGTATTATATTGTAATCATTAATTTCAGCACATTTTCACTCCATTTTTAATGCTGTTCTTGTATTTAAATTAAGCGTGGTCCACCACTTCAGAATCGATACAGAATCAGCTGTATCGTCACATCGATGTATGGAACACAGCCCTATCTGTAGTAACTTTACTACATACCATTCATGGGTCACTAGCAGTGTGGAGGGGAAAAAAAACCTTCTTGCCCAGATGAACTATCATCTTCCACAGACCGAAAGGCAGAGTTTGTATGTAAAAAAATTAAAAAATAAATAAATCCACACTTCTGCTGACATTGCAAGCATTCCGTCCAATCTGGTGTCTGGCAACAATAGCCAAAAGTCAGCCCACAGGACACGGGTAATGACAGAACAGAGATAGAACAGATGAAGGGATGATGGAATGACAAATGCTCGGCTGCAAGCTGGAAAAAGAAGGAAAGGGAAAAGAGAAGGAATCATTCCTGATGGCGTCTGCCGTGGCACCTCGGCAGTGTTTGAGGGGCTCTCATGGAACAATCCCCAGATGTCTTGGCTTTCATTCTCTTCTGAGGTGATGAAATATTTTGGGCTCTCGATTTCAACTGCGGGATTGTCTACGCGTCTATGTAGAGAAGATTCTTATGAAATGTAGTCACAATTTCTTCTTTACTCTTCTTCCAAAAGAGAATGTGGGAAAGAAAGACAAGGAGCTAGAAAAAAAGAAGCAGCCGAGAGATGGATTGCAGGATCAGGTTATTTTTAATCCCACAATTAGTGAAACTGAGCACTGAGCTATGAATGCCATCTCAGATGAGCCTGTTAGAGAGCGGCTTCACGCTTTGACTTCTCACTCCTCACAGACACAGACAAAAACACCAAACAATTACGGAGACCATTGAATGTTTTTATAATATCAATTTACAATTCAGCCTACAATTTCTTTACAATATATATTTTTTCCATACAACCTGGCTTAGTGAAATGGATGCATTGTAACAGTGAAGCCATTAACAGGCCCACAGAATTTGAAATCCTTTTGTACAATCCAAAAATATTTTGGCTTATTTTATAATGCTTTCAGCTATCAATTAAAGTGTAATACTATCAGCTTTTACACATTTGACCATTTTTATTTCATTATTCCCAATCTGCAGCAGAGGAAATTTCAGATTGTTCTTGTGCTAGCAGAATAGCAGGATAGAGTAACACAATAACACGATGTAGCACCAACAGACAAGTGCTATACTTAGAGATTTATCCATTTATTTGATCTACAATTGCCTTGTATGGCATTTGCCTGTTGGAGATGGAAATCATGTGTGTATCAGTAAGCCTTTCTCTCTGAACATGACAGACAATAGAAATCAAAATTAAAGGCAGCCAGCTCCTGTTCTGCTGTGGGCTGAGATACAGAAAACCCATCCTTTTCAATAAGAATCCCTCTGTTTTTTTTTAAATATACGTATCAGAATTACAGTAACTTCACAGTGTGGACTGTAGCCTTTGCCTCCATTTCATAAGTTGATGTAATACTGTGTCTCTATAATATGTTTTTGTTCAGGGTCGCATTGCTTTGGTTGTATTGTCACAGCAATGATGCTCTATGGCAGCCTTATCTTCCTTTTTTTATGACAGTCCTTTGTGGAGAGAAATTACTGTAAGAAGTATTCTTTAAGACTTCCAGACCTCTGTATGAAGGTGCAGAAATGCCTCCAATAGTTTATTCATAAAGATCCACAGTTTTCTTTAAGTTCACAAGAAGCTTTGTAATGTCAACATAAAGAGGAGCCATGAATAATTGTTCTTTTATCTGAGCTTTGTTGGGAGTATAGAAGAGTGGCTCGATCAAGCTGTTAAACTGTGTAACGGGGTTCGTTGTTATGGGTAGGAGGAGGCGGGAACCGGCGAACATTTAAAGGTTTTAATAATAAAATAAACAAATTCAAAATGAAAGTATAAGCCAGCAGCCCCTCACGGACGACTGCTGGCTACACAAAAGAAAACAAAACATACTAATAAATCGGGTCTGTTCCTCTCTCGATCTTCACTGTCGTCGCGCCTCCTTTATGCTTCCGCTCCTCCGTGAGAGATGTCAGGTGTCATTCATTATCACTCACGCCACCGGCCTCGCGCCGTTCTCTCACGTCCCTCGGCCTCGTCCTGCTCGCCACAAACTGTTTTCGAGCACCTTTGTAAAGAAGACATACGGTTTTAAACCAAGGGCATAACAGAGACCACTCCACAATATGCACTTGTGAAAAACGTCGGTCAGTGTATGGAGATGGTTTTCAGCACTGAGTATGTGAATGTGTGCAGTAATTAAAGTGTGTTTGTAATTGCGAACGGCAGGTCAGCTGGTGAGATCAGAGATCTTTCCTTTCTGAAAGCACTTTTGATCAAAACAAAAAAAGGTTTTAGGAGACAACCAACGTTAAGTGCTTACGCAAGCAACAGAGAGGGTGAAAAGAGGGAGACAATGGAACGAAAGGGAGAGAATCCTTATCTTTCCATTAAAATGCTAATACATTTAAATGATCTGCCAATTCAAGTACCGCTTGTTTTATTTGCCTTATTTGTTTTAATCCCACACTTCACAAGCCACACTGACAGTTAATACACTTGAGTGGGAACGATATTACACACACACGCACGCACGCACGAACACACTCACAGACATGATATGAATCCCTAACATGCGATGAGACAGTACTGCCAGCATTGGCATTTTAGCGACTGACCTAATTGGCCAGCAGTGAAAAAAGGAGGGGCCATCTGAGTTGACACACTAAGACAATGTCAAACAGCCCACATCACTCCAGTGACACAGGGACAATGGCCACGGTTTGGGACCCTGCAAGTGTATCTGGTGTTGTTGTGTGGGTGTACTTGCACAGCTTCTGCCTGACTGCATCTCACCGCTGCTGGCTTTTCATTAGCCTTAAAAGCACTTGGGCAGCACAGGTTGCAATGCATAGAAAAGCAGGCGTCTTTTCCAGTCTTCTGATACGAGTGCGCATGATAAAGCTCAAAGAATAGGGGGCCATTTTAGCGGCCTCCACCTCAGGCTGACTGAGTGGTTCATCCGAGGCCGTAGCCTGAGGATCTTTTGGAAAAAACAGCGAGATCCTACACTTTACCCTCTTTGTATTTGGTTGTGTGTGTGTGGGGGTGTTTATTATTGTGCTCTTCTTGACCTTAGGTTACAGAGCTTCAGGGAGAAAATGTAAGCATGCATGTCTATATAATAGTTTTTGCTATTATTGTTGTTAGTCAATCTTATATAACAATGCATATAAAATGAATATTACAGGTAAGGTGGCTTTAATGTCTTTTATAATGTCTATGAGTGCAAATTGAGACTGTTACTCAATTCTCTAGTGTTTCAGATTTTCCCAGATATGTCTGCAATCAAAGGTCATCAAATACATCAAATACTTCCATTACCACATCTGAAGCAATATTCTTTCTTTTTTTACATTGCAATGTAGCTATATATGATTATGTTGGAACAAACCATTTTATCTTTGTCCATGGCATAGGACATTGTAATGCATTGCAATGTATGATATATTGTACCATGTTTTAATGTACTATGTCATCATTTGTTTTTATTTGTGTCTATTTTGATTTGTCTCAAGGACATTTAAGAGAAACATCTGAGACAGTTGAAATAATGATTAAATACATTTATATTAAATATAAAATATTATTTAAAAGCACAAATGTTACTGATCTAATTTTGGTTGTGCTGATACAATCCCCTATATCTATATTACTTCATTAGGAATTATCTATTATTTCTTCACTATCTGAATCTGAATCTGAATCTGAATCCATTTATTGTCACATCACTAACAACACATGTGCCGTAGCGAGTGAAATTCTTAAGAGCGTGCTCCAGACAGCGCAGAATACAATTAACATAAGACAATATACAATTACAATTAACATATATGAGCAATATGCAGATGGCAATGTACAATATGCAGTATAGCTTAATATAAATAGTCACAGAAAAACATACTTTACAATAAGTTAGAATTACCAAATACAGATATACTATATTATTGTATCAATATTATTTTTAATTATTGATATGTTTATTTGTATAATTCCCTATAGTTTGATTAAGAATCAGACACGTAAGTGCAAATCAGCCGTTCTCAATGCGATCAGAGCTTCTTTGAGAAAAACTCTCAGGTTTACTCTCTCTTCTTGAAATGTGTCTCTCTTCTTTGGCGCAGTTATGATATTGCGATGTATTGCGTTGTGTTGTATTGTGCCATATGCGGTGCGTATCGTATCGTGAGGTGGTTGTGGATACCTGGCCCCAGCGTATCACGCAGTTATCGCTCTGTTGAGTCATCTCTTTAACAGTTTGTGCCAGCATCAAGCTTAAGCCAGCATTCACACAGATCACAGGTGAATCCATCTCTCCTTCTTTCCTTCTTTCTTTCTATCCCCAAATAGCTCCTCAGACTCTTTCAGTGTATTGTCCTCATAACTTTTTTCTCTCACGCTGTGTATGCTGACTAAGTCTTCTGTTGTGCGCTGGGCTTTAGTTTTGCGGTTAATCACCATCTGTTTACTGAGTTGCTTGAACACACAGTGTCCCAGTAACGTTAAACAACCCAAAAACATCTACTTGGCTCTGGCCGAGAGTGAGCCCAGGGACTTTGTAATGGCACATCCTGCTCAAACTGATGGCTAATTAACATTTATTTAAGCTTTCTAAAGGCCCATTGTGTCCTGTTTACCTTGCCAGCCTGTTTGCTGTGAAGGTGTGTGTATATGTGTGTCTGACTTTGAAGCGGAGCTGGAGGATAGATGCTAATGGCTCCTACAGCTATGCAAGTGTGGCATCTCTATTTCTCTCTCTTTCTCTCGCTCTTTCAGTAATGTGTATGAGGGGCTCTGGCGTGGGGACTCGAGCTGTGTACAAACTGACATTATCATGCAAAGGAGAGTTTCACCCCGCATTAACACCCGACACCTCCATAATGAGGGACCTATCAGAGGGTGTGTGTGTGAGATGTTCAGGTGCTCTCATTAGTCAATAGTTGGGGAACTGGGCTTTGCCCCCCTTCTAATGAAGGCCACACTTTATTTCCAGAGGCCAGTCAGTCAGTCAAGTAGTTGTTACAGAGTGCTCTAACTCAGCCCACCGATGGCCTTTCAACTTCATACCATTAGAGCAGAAAATAGACCTATCACCCTATCAACACAAATCTGTATTTTTAACACTGTTTTATCTGCAGTGATGCCATTTCAATCTGTGTACAGAAAAATAATTATTGTCCATCACTGTGGCTGTTATTTTGTCTGCTGATTTTAAGCAGTGGCGCCTGAAGCTCTTTCTAAACCTACTGAGCTGCCTACTGTCTACAGAGGCATCTACATACATTTACATTTATTTAATTCAGCAGATGCTTTTATCCATAAAAATTAAATGAACATTGCACGTTTCTTCCATAAAACCCATATTTGCCATAAAGAATTCCAAATAACTAGATTAGCTAGATTAGTACACAAGAGTTTACTGTTAGCATTTTGCTAATCTAACATTGTCAGACTCTAATTAGCATAAAAACACATAAAGCTTATAGAAAATATGCTTAGTTATTGGACTAAGCTCAGTACTTCGCAGTGTTGAAGTTGAGTATATTTATATATATATATATATTTTTTTTTTGACTTATCTGCAAAGGAAATATGCAGTGCCGCCTTAGAGTTTAGGTACTGTAAATTGATGAATCATATTATAATTATGCAACCTAGGGTTTGGAACAGTTGTTTTAGATGCTATCTAAGTAGGCAGTTGACTAGGTTTTGGAACAGAACTTGTGTGTGTGTGTGTCAGAGCTATGGACAGTGTTTATGGACGGTGTTTATTTATTATGTTTACCTGCGGGTGCACTCTCAAATTTCAACTTCACTTAGCTTGACAGGACACCAAATTTATTTCACAATGGGAAACTCACATTTCTTTAATGGGTCTAATGAGCATTGGGTTTACCTGGGCCGTTTATATTTGCATGCATGAATGCATTTCATCATATTTGTGTGGCTGCAGTTGGGAGAGTTTGAATCAATCATTTTGGTAATGCAGGTAGGGCTTTATATTCAATCACAATAGAGCTGTAGGCCTGTGTGTGTGGTGGGGGTGGTGGGGGGGGTGAGACTGGAATATTTCCCACATAGCCTCTGACATAACCTATTTCAGCCCTTCAATTTCATCAAAAAACCTGTTGGAAGCTCTTCAAAGCTCCTCAATTTTCTCCTCTCTGTCCTTAAATCGCAGCAAAGCACACCCAGAAAAAGACATACAAATGCATCATACTGTAGTAATTCCACTGGTCATCCAGTGGTGTAGATTATCTGTGACAATCGCCACAATGCTTTTGATGAAGGAATTCAGGTCAGCCAATCAGGTGGACAAATAGATGGGCTAGCTTTTTCAATGCTCAGAGGTCACACCAACCCTTTAGCCACACATGCTCAGCTGTGTGTGTGTGCTTTTGAGTGTGACAATAGTTAGTAAGAATTTTAAGAATAGAAAATGGACCTTTCTTTGCCTGCTGAAATTTCACAAATGCAGCTTAGCTTTTAGAACTGGCTTCGCATATTCATTTTTAGTTTTGTCCTCTCCTGTTCTGCACAAAGCTGTTTTTTTTCCCCACTCTGCATGTCGATCTCTTAATCTACTGTGAGTTTTGCTGCCCTGTGACTATTGAACACGTCGTGTTTGCGTTGTTTCAGCCTCGCTCTCTTGACCTGGATAAAGTGAGGTTTAACTGTGGAGTAACTGATGTGATGTTAACCCGAGCCTAAGGAACCTGCATCATATTGATTCTCACACACTTGAGCAGATTTGTACCTCGAGGCTTTTGAGGGATTGTGGAGCATCTGACAAGCATTCCAGCCTTTCAGGACAAGCCCCTGCCACTCAGCAGCCAGTCATGTTCACACACTCCTTCCCATGTTCACACACACAGAGAGGGTCATTTGGAAATGGGCCGCTGAGACTGACATGTCCGCACCACATGCATCTCACCGCTCAAGAAAAACCAGGCAGACAGAGGGGCTGTTGTGTGAGGGCTGCTCCCTGAAAACTCCCCCACCCCAAATGCAGCTCCAGAGCCTTTCACTGCCAAATACAGCCTGCAGGTATGAGTGGTATCCGGTCCACTGGTCACTGAATCCATCCAGCACTTGGAACAAAGAGCACGACCATACCAGTGAATTTATATTCCATTTAATTACCATTCAGTTATCAATGCAGCTAACGGTTGCCAAGTAAATTCGGTTTACTACACCGGGAGAAGAGGTAAGAAAAAGAGAGAGAAAGATGGAGGGCTAGTGCAGGCCGAATGGTATTTGGATAGAACGAGAGTGTTAAATCTTAACAGGGGTTAAGGGGGGTACAGCAGTGGAAATTGGGTGTTGTTCGAGAAAATAGAGGGAGCACTGTGGAAGACCTTTAAAAAGGCAGAATAAGAGAAGAAAAACAGACCCTTTCAGTAGCTGTAACTAGACCTGAATCCCCCTGAAAAAGGAACAAGTAAGAGAAAGAAAGAGATACACAGAGGTGAAGAGAAAGGGATCCTTACGAGCAGAGATGCAGGCTCTTATCTGATGAGGAACAGCTATCGTAAATATCCAGCTCTGCCTTTACAGGAAACACATATGCACAATGTTGATCTAGAGAGCAAAACGAAAATGATTCCCTGTACGGGATCTGATGTCTGATATACTACTAGGTGATAGGGATCAAAGAGCAGAACGGGACATTGATTTATTCCCATTTTTATTCCCCTCTTGGAGGAAACAATAGAGCAACCCCGTTTGCCATTTTCTTCAGGCTGTGGGTATACGAGTAATGAATGAAGCTCACAAAACCTGTCTAAAACATGCCTGGATCACATTTCTAAATTATATTTCACAGTGAGAAAGAGGAGCTAATATATGTGTACTACAGTAAAGAGAATTTGTCATTAAAATAATGTCCAAAAATGTTATGCTATATATATATTATTACAAATTATACTTCTTTTTTCATACATTGTTCTTAGACATTTCTTCATAAGCTTCATCCAGTTGGTCTCAAAAGTCGATGATCATGATTTTTTTGTGTGCAGAAACAATTTTGGGCGTCTGCAATTTGACAGCCATGTTGTTTGCTGCCGGGATAAGCAGTGTTTTGAGGTTGTTTGAAGAGGAAGAACGAGCACGCACACATATAGACATACACATCCACACCCGCGCAGATGGGCTCTTTTGTGGAGAGCTTTATCTAGGATCTGACGCATGTTTACTGCAGTTGTCTGACAGTGGCTCTCTAAGCTGCGGATGTGTATCTGAAGAAGTGTGCTTGCCTGGATGTTTGGGGGCTCAATGACCGCAACTGAGATCCAGGCCAGATGCGTGGGCACGCAACACCCGTCGCTCCATCTGACGCCCAGCATCAACCCTGGCTCTCTGTCTTTGCCACAGGCACTCCACGGGGTAGTGTACATATTTTCTGGTGTCATCTGCAGGATGAAAGCCTTGTGTGTAAAGATGGAAGAAGTGTCCTGCTGATGTCCTAGTGCCTTCCGTCCTTCTTTGTTCATCTCGAGCCAGATGTGTTGTCTCCCTGTGGTTGGTCCGGGTGTGAGAGGCAGGTCTCCCTTTGTTTGCTGCCCAATCCGCCATCCTCTTTTCTTTTTTTTTCTCCCCCGCTCTCTGCTCTCAGCTGGTGCCATTTGAACATCTGCTCCCAGAGAATTGCCACCAACCAGACAACAGCCGCACACCATTTTCTAAAAAGCCGCGCTGGCAAAAAGTTTTTAAAAACGGAATGCTTTCTCACACCTCAGAGTGAGTTGTGCCAGCCAGCTGAGACTGATCCTGAGGGGGCTTGACTCTGCAGTAAGCCTCTGGCCTCCTGTAAGGCTGTCTGACACCTCCGACTGACCCAGTTTAGGTGGCATTACCGTCACCCGTCCATTCACCAAACTAATCCCGCTTATTAAATCTTCTCTCTGAGACTCTATATTCATTGCACCCATTTAAAAGTGCATGTTTGTGAGTTTGTTTGTCAGGTGAGATTGAAGTATTTATGGATGTGTAAATTAATGTGTATTCTTGGCTGTAGATGGCACACAAGCTAACCGCGGCAAGTGGTTAAAATGTATATCCACTTATACAACCTCAAAAACAACTTGTGTTGTTTGAGATGCTTTATTCGAGCAAGATGGAAGGGAGCTAGCAAAAATTGAGAGCCTAATTTGTTTCCTGGTTTACAGCTCTGTGCTCGGGGACTCGGTCCTTCCTCCATAAACAATGATTTGTGATTGATGAATCCCCTTGGCACTTCAGCTGCATCATCTCCCGGCCTGCTGTCCCACGGTGACCATCTTCACACCTCTGATTGGTCCCAAGCTGCGGTCTCCTGCGGTAACAGCGCAGGCCGTATGGCAGGTGTGCTGCGGGTGTTGGCTGGTGGCGAGCTCCTTGACTGATTTTGTTATCACAAGGGATGAGGATAATGAAAGGCTTGGGTGTTTGTGTATGTGTATGTGCACGTGTGAGATTACGCTCTCCGAGAGGCCTCAGCCTGCTATTTTGCCCAGGAGGTAGGAGCACTGGCAGTGCTGGTTGGCTTAATGCTGAGAGATTAGGCCTCTCCGCAGAGGTAATTGCTCACAGCACGCTCTATTAAAGACAAAAGGAAAGAAAAGTGCTATATGGAGCAACAGCTAATTTATTATGTGCTGTCCGGCTACGTCTTCATAGCACAGTGACTGTGTACTGTGTAGGGTACTAGCTCCATTGTGTAATATGAAAGCCACCAGCCCGTTCCGTTTTAACTAGTGTAGTGTTTGCACACAGAAATGTATTTGACAATGTCCCAGAAACATGATGAGCTTTTGTTCCTGAAAAAAATGTTTTACATGTGTTTACCGAATGCTTTTTCCTGACCCTGCTTGATTGTCAGTTTCCAACACTCCTAATGGCTCATAAAAACACAGCAACATACTAAACTAAGCATAATTTTATCTTTCTTTTTTTATAAAAAGTTTATTTAGTTGTAGTTATTTTTGTAATTTGATTTAAACTAAATTAAAATGATAAACAATCTTAAAATGAGTTTAATCATTATATATAGGGATGTCCCGATCAGGTTTTTTTGCCCTCGAGTCCGAGTCCGAGTCATTTGATTTTGAGTATCTACCGATACCGAGTCCCGATCCGATACTTATATAATACATAAAAAAAAAGAATAAAGAAGAGAGAAAAAACAGATCCAGGATGTTCCTTATTTTTTATTTAATTCATCTTATTTTAAAATTCAACAACTCTGTTAACAAACAGAGCACTTCTGTGAGGTAGCTTGAACAATCAAGTAATAAATAACATAAAATCTTCACTTTTGGACTTTAGTGCAACAGTAAATATGGAAAAAGTCTATTTTAAAAACAAATAGCACCTCAACTTAAAATACCCGGCAGGCATGTAAACAAAAAATAAAAATGTTTTAAAAGTGTATAAAAAAATAATGAGAATATATATATATACATTAGGAGTGTAACAGTTCACAAAATTTGCGGTTCGGTTCGATACGATACAGCAAAAAGAAAGAAATGCCAGAGAAATTTCCTATTTATTAAAAGAAAAACTATTTTTAAATTAGTTTGAGTTTTCCTACATCTTGAAACTTTCAGGTTTATAAATGGGGGTAATCTTTGAAGGATGAACAAATAATGTTTTGGTAATCACATTAAAAATAACATTTAAATATATATTTATATAATATTTGAGTTTTGAAGTGCAACATTAAATCCATGTTCATTCCCAGCACAATGTTTCTCCTGGTTCCCACGTCAGCGCTGTTTGATCTAATAGAGATCTACGGTTAATAACGGAGAAATGTGAATGCTTCTCACTAGATCTCGCAGCAATGTTATTACTTCAGTGGCGAATTCAAATGTTTTCTTCACTGGATCTCTTAGCACAGTGCATAGACAGTAAAAGAAATGGACAGAGCCATCTCATTGGAACTCAGTTGAGACAGTTGAAGCCCATTTTTAGCGATTTCTGAGCACTTCCGTTCCTGACGCGCAGACTCAAACCGACTCAAACTAAGCTTGATGACGTGAGCAACCTGTCTGACAGACATTAATCTTCTAGTAGCTGTGCCAAGAGGAATCTGAATCATTCCCTTCCGAAACTTGCAGAGCCGGAGATCGTGAGTATTAGCTGTCCATGAGCTCGCAGCAGGAGCAGCTTTACAACTCTCTATGGGCTTCTCCCTTGACTTTATGCCTCGACGTCCCCCCGATTGCGCGCGAGTTTCTACTTCTGTCTATACGGTAATTTCTGTACAGCGCGACAGAGAGTCGAGTGGTTATGACGCAATCGTTAGCCTATTTTTACTAAATCTGTTTCTACGGGGCCATAACGTAACATAGAAGGTAATGGAGCCTTTTATACATTGTCGTGTTTCTTTAGAAATAAATAATGGACAAATGGAGTCTTCAAACGCCTCAGATGTAAAGTTATTCGCTGTCAAAGTGACGCCAAAATGAATGGGAGTCAATGGAAATGCTAACGCAAGTGAAGTTCTGCTACAAGATGGCGGCACCCGGCCGACTTCAACTTCCGGTCGATGGATTACCCCCTTGGCACAGTGTCGCTTGATCTCGCGCTGCACAGATGTTGCTGGTCCGAACTGATAAATGGTCCGTTAAGCACAATATAATGAGTTGCGCAGTTTCGTTCCGCTTTCATTACGTTTGCCATTTGATGTTGCGCAACGTTGTGGTGATCGCGCCAGCGCGGATTTTGTCTGCAGGAAAAATGGTCCTATGAATCGTTCGGTTTGTATGCGTACCGAACCGGAAGCCTCGTACCGAAACGGTTCAATAATTACGAATACGTGTACCGTTACACCCCTAATTTACATATATCCGAGTCTGAAACCACGTGATCGGGCCCGATTTCCGATCGCGTGATCGGATCGGGACATCCCTAATATATATATATATATGTGTGTGTGTGTATGTATGTATATTTTTTTCAGTTAATATTTATTTTATTTCAAGCAACACAAAAATGTTGGTTTTTATGGTTTTAGTTTTAGTTAACCATAATAACCCTCTTAAGAACTCATCAAATAGAGAAATAACAGTATGAAAATTGTGCCTTTGTTTATTGATTTGTGTGTGTGTGTGTACATCTGGATGTAGTGGCATGGTGGGAAAAAAAGTGGGAGCGGGTAGATAGCAAGATCAATAGCTCCGCATTCTAGGCGTGCATATTTTCTCTTCTTGCCTATCTTTTTTTACTGCAAGCAAGGAAGCCTTTGTCCCCACTTGTTATTTTCAAGCTGCTTTTCTTTTCCGTCTTCAAGAAGCACAGGAGCTTTTTTAACTGTGTGAAATTACTAGCTAGCACAATGCCCTTGGTGTAAAGAGACGTAATCAGCGTCACTCACGAGTCTCTCTTAAACTTTATTTAACGAGTCATTCATCTTTGTTTTGCCTCCAAAAACACGCTCGTGAAAGGAGGTGCTGCTTAACAGCACATGAAACGGTGCCATAAAAAGGCTGAAAGCAAATGGCGACCAGCCACTCTCTCTTTCTCTCTCCCTCGCTCTCTGACATAGATGTGTCAATTGCAATGCTTTCTCTCCTTAACTGACCCTAATTCCCCTTTTGATTGCTCTCGTTCAGTTACCTTAAGTGGGTAGTGTAGGATTAGGGGTTTTTTTCTGACCGATCTGCTCAACCCCTCACCTCTGGATGTGCAGACCTTTCACCAGGACTTAACTACTTGAACCTTGTGATCTCCCTGTGTATCATTTCACAATGCCCATGCCTTAGGAAGCCTTAGGCTGATTTTGTATTATACGTATGTAACCAGAATGGGAGTTATTTAAGTCAATTGTTATATAAGTCTACTCTTAACAATATAACACATTAAAAAGAAACTGTTGCTATTGGCAGATTGAGGTTAGTCTAGTTTGCTAGTTGGGGTGTGAGTGGGTCCAAGCCCTCCCCGGGGGACGGTTTGCATGCTGGACTGAAGAGAAGATTGGATTTGTGGGTGCAAAGGTGAGCTTGTGGGGGTGGTGGCCTGAGGACCAACCTGACCTCTGAAACCTTTATCATCCTACTCATGTCACATATAGAATATCTCTCTGTCCTCCTTCTCTATTTATCTTTCTTTCTATCTTGATCTATGTGGCATCTGATCTATCTATATATATATATCTAGCGTTATATCTATCTTATCATATATTTATCTATCCATCTATCCGTCCATCCATCTATCTCTCTTTCTTAACCAGCAATCCAGACCATAACCACCATCACAAGAATGACATTTCATTTCATAGATTCTATCTCCATCTGACATTCCCATGCAGTAAATATCTGCTTCTGGAAGCCGGTTCATAAAGCCAGCTTATCTCCAGCTGGAGTGGATTGGCCCTCTTTGGTTAACTACTTGGGCTGAACCCAGTCACATATTTTTGCATTTGCTTAAATCCCTAATTCTGGCACATTGTTGAATCACCCCGACACGACTCTAAACACCGGTGTTCCCAGCTCATTATATACAGAGGTTGAAGGACTCTTCCTTCACACAGCTGTGTGTGCATGTGTGTGTTTATAATATCTGCATATCAACGATCAACAGCATTGTCTGTAAAATTCTCAGCCACATTAATCTGTTGACAAAGAGCACTCTGCTGGCCAAAACTTCTCTTACATTTTATGCCATTGCGGCAGCTAACCACATGTGGCCCGCTGAAGGACCCTGCCCGCACCCCTCATTGTAACTGGCCGTGTGATTATGTGTGTGTGTGTGTTAACAGTCTCTCCCTCAGCACCCTGCTGTTCCCATTTGCTGGTTACAGCAATAAACTGGGCAAGCCCTGGTTGTTTTAACAGCACATGTGTTGATGAGCACTCTTTGGCTTTCTCAGCATAAGAAGGACCCAATTAGACTCAAGTCAGAAGTCTCTGGAACTGTGAGTAAGTGTGGACGAGTGTGTATATTTGTATTTTTGATTTTTCTCACTTGTTTATAAAATGTTGAAATGACCTTGCTGTTTAGAGGTGTCTTGCGCTTGTTTATGATGGCAGTGGAGCGCTGCAGTGTTTCTCGGAAAAGCGTTTCTCCAGTTGACATATTTGCATCTATTCATCCTCCATAATCCCACCATTCTTTTATTCTTCTCCAGTGGTGTTCACATGTTTCTGGATGATTGTTGATGATGATTGTTTTGTGTGTGGTAGCATTTAAAAGACTTTTTGAACCTACATACAGAATCTGCACTGAAAATATTGCTTTTTACTGTAAAAACCACAACTGTATGCATCATAATGTTCAGTCATTTGTTCAACGTTTATTAGAGCGAGTGTGTATGCGCATACACTAAGGTTAGCTGGGTTTATAAACGCTACCCTCCACATTACGCTCTCCGCACACTTCCGTCTGCACCATTAACATCACTGTGGCATGAATCATTGTAAATCGAATAGTGCACTTTGTGCGGGAATGAAACACGCCTGTCTCCGGATCATAATGGCGGAATTATAGCTCTCCCCCCATCATCACGCACGCGCTGAAGTCATACCAAACCCAATTAAGGAGAATCCGTCTTCATTTGCTGGGTTTTGGAGGCTGGCAGCCAGAGTGTCAGAGATGTGCTTTGGATTGTTTTCTTTTTGAGGCGAGGTGGGGGCCCGGCTCGTGAGGTTGATCGATCACAGGAAGCTGGCCAGGTATTGAGGGGTGTTGTTGCGGAAGGGGCGAAGACCTTAGATAACATCATCATTAGCCGACAGACTGACACTTATGTGCACATCATTATAGGCTTCATTGCGGATGGTGTGTGTATCATCATGAGTATAATGGTTTCGATTTTTTTTTACTTATTGTGGTTTCAATTTCAATGTCTTGGTGGTGCTTTTTCTATTATTATTTTTCATAATATAAGTTGCGCCCCAAATGACATACTATACACTCCTTTTATATGTACTTATGCACTCAACCGTGTAGTGTATGAATTTTATAAAGGTTATTTTATCACCGGAGTCTGATAGCTCCTCCCCCTCCGCTATGTAATTAAAGCTGCGACAGTTGAGTGCATGTAGTGTCCAACATTTCACCCTTTTTAATTAAGTGCATCATCCAGGTATTTAAAGTGTCATTTTTTCTATTTGGTATTTTCAGTGTGAACATACTACTTACTAAACGGCATAGAATAGTGCACAAGTTCGCAAATTGGGATGCATCTATATAGTATCATAACATGATACTATACCACACATTGTTCCATCTGCCTATGCTGACACTTCATAAATAAACTGCACCCCAATGAAAATAACTGCTTCATGATGGCAATGTTTAAGTTGAAAGTTTTATTTGTCAAATTCATAGCAACAGCTAGTACTTGTGGACAATGAAATTCACCTATAAATGTGTCATTGCTGCTACATTTAGCTGTAAATTGTGCCTACCGTCACTTTGGCATCTCTAAGGCATTTATGATTCAGCAGCATAGACTGCATCTGCTCAGATCTCATGCCAGACGGCTCACGACAGAAAACAACTAGTCCCTGGATTTGTTTTTAAACTTCATGGTACAGAATGTATAAAATACTTTTGTTTCAGTTTGTGTTGGTTACAATATTTCAAGTAAATGGCTCTACCGTTAAAATGTAGTGCATATTTGTAATTTCAGTCCAACAGTTCAACTCACATTTTTTATTTTAGAAAACAGAAATATTTTCAACTGTTATTTTTTTCTTCTTCACAGTAGTTCAATAAATGACGATATCATCCACACACGCATGAATTTTTCCGTCTATGAAAAAAAAAACACAAACAGGACTATGACCTAACTGTACTCTGGAGAGAAATGAGAGAAAATTAGAGCTAAGAGGAAGGAAAGAGATAGGAGATGAGATGTAGTATGAGATCTGAGTGAAGACGAGGGAGATAGATTGAGGAGCTGAGAGAACGCTATTGGTGTTTATAGATTCGGTCTCTTTGTATTTCTGTTGCAACAAGGAATTTATTTTAAGGAGGGAGAAAAGGCCGGAGAGAAAGAGCAAGCTTGAGAGAGTGAACAGAGAGCTAAAGCATCAGAGAGAAGCAGAGAGCTTCAGCAGTTTTTGTTTGTTTGTGGAATATTGGCATTTGCAGACTATGATGTTTGCTAATGAAGTTTAAACCTTGCTCACTCAGATTGATCCTCCAGCACATCACCTCCAGGCTTACCTTTAGCACTCAGTAAGACATCCAATATTTAAACGCTCATAATTATTAATGGGATTTATGATAGGTCACTCACCTTTAATACTGTTTAATTAATTTGCTGCCACATCAATCCAATTTAAATCAAAAGTTAACATAAAACAGCATTTACAACTACATTTTAATTGTTTATTTACATTTATTTTTACACATTTTCTCTCAAAAATAAAATGTATCATTCATTTTTATTATAAATAAAAATCAGAACCAGATTTTACTTATATTTCTCTTTTTTTAACTTTACATTGGTAATTGTAATATGATAATTAATGTAACATAATATGTATATAGTACATATAATTAATATTAGTATATTTAATAGATTTATATTTATTTATATTTATAAATATATAATATCATATAGTATTTTATAACTGTAAATGGTACGTTAAGATTCGAAAATAATTGTAAATATCTGAATTTGTATTAAAAGGTAAAATGTGGTCAATTTTGACTTTCAGGCATATATTGACCTTGTTGCATCCTGTTTACCCACCAGATTACACACTCCCAAGTTCACTTTTCACTGCACGTAATAAAACACGTTCTAGATCACAAAGCCGATTGAAGATATGAAAACAGGTGTGTTGCCAATTCTGTGTCTAAGCTATTGTGAATCTATTTCCTGTTGAAGCATCGTCGGAGCATGGGCTGTCTCTCTCATGTTAGGCCAGCCAGAAGTCCCAGGTGTAAGGGTATAAGTCTATCTCTTTCTTCAACCGTTTTCTTGTTCTTCCTCTCTCTCTTTCTTTATCTGTTCCTCACCACTGAGGGACCATCTCTGCTTCATTTCACATGTCGCCCGAAGGGGAAAAGGGCTGCGGAAAAGAGAAGCTAGCTACGGAGCGAGAAAATGAAAAGATAGAGGGAGCAAAAAGAGAGAAGGGGAGGCAGAGATTGAGAGAGCGAGGGATACTGGAGGCATTGTTCCACTCCAAGAGACACAAACAGTCTCAAGCTTTCTGGTATTCAACCCGCAGCTCCCCTGTGTTTGTGTGTGTGTGAGTGTGTTTCCAAAATGTTATAATTCTACAGGCAGACCAGGAAAAGGGATACAATGACACTAAAAGATCAGTCTGATAGAAAAAAAGACATCTCTAATTTTCTTTCTCTCACTTTCACACTCGTGCATTTCTCATGCATTTTTTCCTCCATCTTCCTTTAGCAATGTCTTCTCTCTCTCTCTCTCTCTCTTTCTATCTACATACATAAGTGCTGATGTTGAGGCCTACTGTTTGCATGAGTGGTTTTAATGATGCGCATGCAAGGCTCAACAATAAGGATGGCCCAGGGCCATTTCAGCCCAGTTGATGGATAAGGCCACTGCTGTGTTGTCACCGCATCCTGTGTTTGCTGCAAACTTCAAACTCATTGCAAACTTAATTTGGTTTTCCATGATGCATTTGGTTGTGTATTGTGATTTGGCAAAATTAATTTGCAGTCTAAAATCGGTGAGGTGTTTGCGAGAATGATTCTTTTTAAAATAATGTAAAATTAATTATATATGTTTAAATGTATAATAAATAATGTTATTATTATTTAGAAAAATAAAATAATAATAAAAAGGTACAAATCTGAATTGTATGCCAATGTTTTTAAGTAATGTGATAGTTATATAATGATAATAATAGTTATGTAATAATAATTATTATTAGCAGTTGTAGTAGTATGAATTTTACATGATATCATTATTATTAGATTATTATTATTTCATAATTATATTATTATGAGACCACAAAAAATATTATTCCATTGTGCTACATTTTTATATTATTAGCACAAAGTAGTAATGCAGTAGTATTGTTTTATTGTTAATAGTATTATATCATTTATTCATTATTTAAAAAATAATAATTTAAAAATGTAAAAATCCGAACTACTTGCCCCGGGGCAGCAGGGGGGAAAAATCGTGTCATGATTGTTGAGTTCTTGGTTGGCTGCACAAACACACACAATAACACCCTTGAATTTCATTTGAACTTATATGTTTCTTTTAAAAATGACATGTGGTAAGACATGTCTAATGATAATTATACAGCGTCCGCTTATTATTCAAGTGACCAACAATTGTCATTTCCATTTTTCCATTTGCGTCAATGCAATGATAGAAACACATTAGCTGTAATGAGCATTTAATCTCTAAAGGCATTCAGTCCATTCATCCAGTTTGATGGAGCGTTTGTCATGTGTTAGTCAGTGAGCCCACCCTGCAGGGGGTCCATACAGCCACGCAAAAACTCCAACTTCACACTTTTCTTTTTTTTCTCAACGATTCATTTCATATGCATCAAAGTCTGTGTATGTGCTCAGTTCTGTTACTGTGATGTGTCAGCTGTTGTGTTTGGTTCTTGTTTAACTCTCAACCCATGAATTCATGTCGCACTAGATAACTGAAATGGTAGCTAAGTGGAATAGTGGCATCTCAGACCATAATGCCTGGTTGTATATGCTTATGTGTGATTTATCCGCACATTGTTCTTGTTGAGGCATGTTACAAAGTGTGCCCTTCAGCTTTGTTTTGTGCTCTCTGGTCTCCACTGAGGATCGGGTAAACAGACAAAGAGAGCAGGAGAAAGATCGAGACAGACGGTTAGTGATTTGAGCAGCGCGGCTTTTCTTAAGCGCTCCTGTTAGCACCGAGGCACGGGTTGCTATCGATTAGAATATGAAAACCTAGAGGCCTGCATATAAGATTGGGGATGAGGAGGCTTTGGAGGGCAGTAGAACAGACAGGTTGCACACACACACACGCGCAGCAGCACAGGAAGTTGCTGATTAGGTTTGACCTGGTGTCAAGCACAAAAAAAAAATGCTGAAGAATGCTGGGCAAAATCACACGAAGAGAAGGGAGCAAAAAAATCAATGACTGACAAACAAGCGCCTTTAGTTTACTGCCGTGGAATGATGAGGCTGTGGAAATAATACCCTCATCATTGACTCTTCTGTGCCGTGTGTGTGTGTGGGTGTTTAGATGGCAGATGCTGTATTAAAAGCATAGAGCTCCAGATAAATGTGTGTGCAGAGCAGTTTATTTGCCTATTCCAAAAGATTTAGAAGTTTATGAAACCGATAATTCTGACTCTTTAATATCCATTGTGAAATGCTGATAAACCCAAACCTGCGCGTGTTTTGTGAACCGCCTACAATTAGTCTAATGAATTATATTACTCAGTGGGAAAACTTTTTAGTTCAGTGTATTAATATCAATCATTTATTTCACTTCACGTCATGTCTAAGAAGTTAACTTGTAGAATCTTATGAGAGTTGTTCCTCTTCTGTGAAAACTTTGTGTGGAGTTCTGTGTGCACAGATTCCTTGTCGGACTGCTTCAATAGTGCTGTTTATTATGCTTGGCGAATTTGATGTGCGTATATAGCTGAATTGATCCTCTAGCATGAGAGTACTAGTCCATGTCTCTTTCCTTGCACTAAAATAGCCATTTCTTCAGTTGTGTTTATGAGTTGGTTTGTTTGTGCACTCGAAGAATAGAGAAAATAACGCTTCCCGTCCTGGCATTTCAACAGTGCTTTCATCTCTTCTTTCTGCTCTCGGCTTTAATTGACAGCTGCACTGGATTATGGGCCGTGTTCAACTTTTTCGTCTGCTCTCACAAATCATTGCACATGACATGAGAGAAGAGCGTCAATCTGTGTTTGATCTGCTCACGTGTGTGAGTGTTAGAAACAGGCAGCAGAGAGTGCTGATGGAGCAGGTTGGCTTGAAACCACAGACAGACCCAGGGTTATCACAGAGAGAGAGAACGAATGAAAGTGGGATGAGAGGCGAAGAGATAGAGGAAATGAATTTGTAAAAAAAAAGCTGCGAAACCGGGATTACGCAGCACCCTCTGCATACTCACTTTCTTCAGTCTATTCAACAGCTGAATTCCTCACCATAAAAGGCTTGTGCGCTGCAAACCATCTGAAGCTTGTTCGAATTATCAGTAGCACTTTACATGAAGTGATTTTATTACAATAGAATGCTGTTGTACTGAGCATCACCACAGCTGTGATTCAGCCATAGGATAAATAACAAAATAACAGGCTGTATTGCTACTAAAATGTATGTCACTTGACATTAATCTCTCTTTTATTGAACTGTTGTATCACACTCACATTCATGGTAGTTCTGACTATTACACAGTCGTCACAGTTATATTGTTTAAAATATCATTATTGTTCTATTACAATTATAATACTTCTTATAATCTGTTGAATATTTTCATTAATAATTTAACCACTATCGTAATGCATTTTAGCACTTAGTAATTCAGTTACACCTTTAAAATGTATAATGCATTAAAACATGATTAACACCCAATTTCATGGTTCATGATACAATGCATTATACTTTGTAATGTAAAACTTTGAATACATAAGCATTATAATCTATCATAACTCTGGTTACAATTACTTATGACAATTTTGGTGACACTTTACCTAAGCCTTTTATAATGCATTATAAGAGTATTCACAATGTACGTTATAATGCGATATATCTTTTCATAAATAACTGTAACCAAAGTTATTTATGCATTATAATATTTGCAGATTCCTTGTTACATCTGAAATTGTTTGTTTGTTGTGTTTTAATGCGTTATATTTTCAAAGGCTTGACATAAGTATTATAATGTATTATAACTGTGGTTATAACAATTAGCCATGAGACCATTTTTTATTTTATTTTTTGCTAACAGGTTTTTAAACCATGATAATAATTACACATATTTTAAAGAAATTTAAATAATCATTTTATTCACTAGCATGTGTTCCACATGTATTTAGCTGACGTTATATGCTTTATAATAATATAATATAATATAATAATATGTGTAGTATATTATGGACAAATGTAATTTCTCCTTAAATTTAGTTATACACAAAATAATTAATGAATTACTAGTTATCAACATTGTAATTAATGCTTCTGCTGCTGCAAATAATTAATTTTGAAAGTAGTTTTTTTTTTTTTTTTTTTTTTGCAAGGATTGAGCATTGTTCCTAATCATAGACACGTCTGTTGTATAGTAAATGCAGTGGTGAATCAGAGGCCATTTCACAAGAGTGAACACTTTAGTGCTTTAGTCAGTTGGTCTGAGCTCAGTAGATTCAACACACACACACACACACACAGACAGTGGTGTATCAGTGGCAGCACATAATTTTAATGGCACTTAATTTGTTGGTTGGGATTGGCAGGCTGGTGTGAGCCCTGCTCCCAGAGGATCTGCCTGTAATTGTGTTTCATATCATAAATATATAAATAAACCTTGCAATAATTACAAAATAATAATTCTCCCCCACTCTTTCAGCCTCGGTGTTTCTTTTTCTCTCACTATCATTCACACACACACACACACACACACTGGCTTTTCGTCTGGATGTCCTTTGCTTTTCTCTGTTTCTCTCTCACAATGCAGTGTAATGTAAGGAGTGGAAGGTAATTAGGTTGCGAGCAAGACTCCAAAGCCACACGCCACAGAAGCAGAGGTGACTTTGCTCACTGTCTCATGAGTGTGTCCAGACCCCTGACAGGGAGCTGAGAGCCAGTCAGCTTAATTACTATTCACTCACTGCCCTCACCCTTTTCCTATGACTGCTCTCAGATCAGGGGTCTTTGACCATGTCTGATAAGCTGTTATTATATGCTAAGTGGTGGCACTGAGCCCACGTCAGTGTTTTGAGCTGGTTTGGGAAGGTGATTATGTGTCTGTGAGATTGGTTTCAGAAAGACATGAGCGAGGATAAGAACGAAGCCTTTTCGCATAACAAGAAGACTGAAAATGTCAACAAGATGACATAATTTTCTGATGAATATAGCATAAAATATAGGCTTTCTCTTATTATACATCAAATTCAATCTAAAACAGTGTGCTTTTGTGTGATGTGTGTGTATGTGTATATGTACGTACCAGCGTCCATTTGTTAATGACTAATTTGATGGTAAATGGACTCCAAGCGGAGGTATATATCCAAGATGAAGTGAATTTGGCAGCCACGGAAAGCAAGTGTGTGTGTGTGTAGAGAGAGAGAAAGAGAGAGAGAGAGATTGTGGTTTCCTCGGCCTCACAACTTTATGCAACCCACCAATATGCTGTGGAAGACAATTGTGGGCACTGTGGAGAACATTTCATGTGACCAAAGCTAGTGGAGCAGAAACATCACAAACAGAATGCTTAATCATACTAGCTGCAAACCATCATTCTTTGCTGTTTTTGTTTGTTTGTTTGGAAGCAATGGATGGTTTTTGTTCACGCTGCTTGCATTAATGTTAATCAATCCATTTGATACAGCTTCACAAACATATGCTTTATTTTTGATTTGCAGGACAGAAAAAACAACTTTTTGTTTTTTAAATCATTTACTTTTCATATTTAAAGTAATGCATTTTTTTTAAAGTACTGCTCTATGTTGATTCTTTTCATTTGCTGTTGTTATTTTTTTCTTTTCCTTTTGTTTAAAGTGGTTTTCTTTTCTTTAGGTTCTCCCATGCCATCCTCTCTCTCCAGTCCATCAGTCACTGAGCATTCCCATTCTCAACCACCCTCACCCAATCTCCATGACAACAAGAGTTCCGTCTTAAGTAATGCCACCACGCAGGCGGCGCAGGACTCTGATTCGGAAGAAGAGTACACTGCCGTTCTCTATAGACCCGTAACACAGCCTGCCCCCAGCCACAGCTGTAATGGTAAGGTGACCAGCCATCTCTCTCTCTCTCTCTCTCTCTCTCTCTCTCTCTCTCTCTCTCTCTCTCTCTCTCGCTCGCTCTCGCTCTCGCTCTCGCTCTCGCTCTGTCCTCCCAGGTCTGCAGAGTAAGAAAAGCGTGAAAGCTGTGTGTTCCTAGTAAAAACCACTGGAGTGAACTATATGCAGGTCTTGTCTGGAAAATTGTATTAATGAGAATGAGAATCTCACATCCAATCAGAGGTGTTCAACCTCTGAGTAGGTTAGGGGATGTTTAATGGACTTCAAATTGCACTCGAAAACCCATTTTGCATGCTAAAAATCATGTTCAACTGAGAACTGCTAGACTTGACTGAACTTTGAATGAAGTTTAAGGGATAGTTCGACCACAAATTAAAATTATCCTTTTGTTTACTCACCCTCATGTCATTCCAAACCTGTAAGTATGGCTTACAAGTATCTGTAGATACTTTCGCTTTCAAGTATCTGTAGAACAAAAAAGCTGAATTTTGGAGTGTTCACACTTCTTTCTTCTATACAATGAAAGTAAATGGGGACCAAATCCTTTAAAGCTCAAAAAGAAACTATAAAGTAGCCCATATTGTTGGTCTACTTTATTCCAAGTCTTCTGACGTCATAATTATGGAAGCTTGTTTCTGCCACAGAATACAAAAATAAAAAAGGTAATTGCGACTTATCTCACAATTCAGACTTTTTTTGTCACAATTGCAAGTTTACATCTCGCAATTCAGAATTGCGAGAAATAAACTCGCAATTCTGACTTTATAACACACAATTGGGAGTTCTAAAGTCAGAATTGTGAAATATAAACTCTTTTTTTTTTCCGAATGAAGCTTGTTTCCGCCACAGAATAAATTTTTTTTAAAGATAATTGCGACTTTTTATCTCACAATTGCGAGTTTACATCTCGCAATTCTGACCTTATAACACACAATTGCGACTTTATATTATGCAATTCAGACTTTTATATCTCACAATTCTGATATATAAAGTCAGAATTGCGGATGTAAACTCGCAATTGTGAGATAAAAAGTCGCAATTATCTTTTAAAGTGTTTTATTCTGTGGCGGAAACAAACTTCATATAATAGATAAAGAAGCTATCGCTGAAATCTTACTGTAAAAGTCTTGACAGCTGTAGGCAAAATCACAGCTTGGGCATTGCGCTAGAAAGTCATGTGGGTTTTTAAAGATATATTATGATAAATTTTTAATTCCTGGGTGAACTATCCCTTTAAAAAATAAGCCACGAATAGAATGTGTGTGCTTTTACTCAGAGCGCATTCTGTTTTATGTGTTCTGTTCTCATCTCTCCAGCAGCTATGCGTTGAGCCTCCTCCTGTTATTGTTTTCATCTTGTGTCTTTTCAGGCACTAACACAAACAAACACTCTGCTGGTGTGTTCTTGTCCTCATGCACCATGACCTCTGTCTTTGTTCGAGAGCCTTAGGAGCTCCAGCTGTCATCAACATCATCTTAAGCCAGCGTCCCACTAGCCGATTTTTCATGCGTATGCTTCATTTACATAGTCATTGGAGAATCAGAGGGAGTCTGTAAGCGCCGCCGCGTCTCTCAGCGGGCGAGTGTTAACAGCCCCAGCAACCAAACTCCCTGCCGACCCTCTGAAAACATCTAGCAAAGTTTAAAAAGTATCAAAGGCAGTCAGATGTGGCCTCTGTTGTGACCAATAAGCTTCTTCTTAATGAAAATTTAATGTGACACTATCCTGCTCTGATCTGATCCAAAAAAAATCCTCCCAAAACCATTAATTTTATTCTAATTCTAAGGGCCAGATTTATTAACAGCTTGCACCAGCACAAACCCTCTTTTTTTGTTAAAAAACTACTGTCAGAAAAAGTAGCGCTGAAAAGGCGTGGACACAGTTATTTTTGCGGCTGACTTTATCGCATATACACTTGTAAGAGTTTCCCTTTCAGACGCAAAATCTGTGGGAGAAGAGTATTTGAATGAATCATGCAAGATGATTTACTAAGGTTTGCACTCGTCAATTTACTGGTATTTGCGCCAGTATTTAACTCCCAAAAAAAAAAGCAGCTCTACCCTGCTCTTGGTAGATTCTGTTGGTCATTATGGAAATGATCCGGATGCCTCTGTGTTCTTTAATTTGCGTGTGGTCTGTAGATCATGCACAGAACTTTCCATTCCCATCAGCGCTTTTTTGGAATTGCGCTCTAATGCTAATTTGCCCTGTTAAGTAAATCTGGCCTTAAGTGTATATATATTAGAGGTGGGCATAGATTAATTTTTTTAATCTAGATTAATCTAGATTAATATTGAAATTAATCTAGATTAAAATGGCTCATTTGAATTCTCCCGAAGGCATTCAGAATATGTGTGCTACCCAAATAATGACTAAAAGTAAGTCTTTGAGAATAGTTTGCCTCGCGTAGGGATGTGCATTTCTGCCAAAAATGCCATTCGACGATCGAGGAGCAAAAGTCGAATATCGTAAAAAAAAAAAAAAAAACGCAATGACAGAAAGGGAGGCCAATTTCATTTTTAGCGATTTGTCATCAAACAAACTGTTTATTAATTGAACAAGTAACATGTTTTCGTCCTTTTTTTAACATAGTAGGCTAATTGGAAGAAGAAGAAAAACAATACGCACGACAGTCCGTTTTTGCATCGCCAATGCTCGTTAGATCAAAAAATAATGTCATCATATGTCATAAGAATTTTATGTGAACCTGCCTTGTTACTGCAATAGCCTCATTTTTAAACAAATTAGTTTCAATCAATGTAAACTATTCGTGTGATTATGCCACTGCGCAATACACGCGCAATACACACACAATGTAGGCCTATTACCTGAATGAAATGAAATCGAATGTATCGTCCTGTGGAATCATTCATTCACAGACAGCTTACGAAGATGTTCAACTAATAAAGATCTTCATCGCTGGCAAAAATATGATGCATTTGCAGATTTGCATTCACTAGACTAGACTGTAGATCGGCCACTTCATCCAACGCTCTTGATGCTCTTAAATCTTCCTGTTTCGACTCCGAGTGTGAATTGAAAGCGCTTCAGACGATTCAGTGCGCGAGGAACTGAACAGATCAACTGATTCGCGAACCGATTTAGACAGATCATCTGACAACTTGTTTGATGAAGTCTTTGAACAGAATCGACTCAAAAGAGTGATTCATTTGTAAATGAGCATCGCTCATGCCCATACAAAGGACACAGCGCGCTTGGAATAAACTCCTTTAACAACATATTGCATTAAAATAAAGTAACGAGAGGAACGTCGCCCAACGTAACAAAGTAAAAGTACACCTTGTGTCCCTGACAGGAACATACCCTACTGCGCGATCTGTGACAGTAGGCGCGGCGTCATACTACACATTAGAATTGCGCGAAAATATAACGATATTCGAAAAAGCTATTTATGATCCCAACCCAACTTTGATTAACGGCGATATATTTTTTTTTATCGCCCGATAAGAGTCTCACGTTAACGCAGCACGTTAACGCCGATAACGGCCCAGCACTAATATATATATATTTTGTTTACTGTATTCTGCTATTTCGTCTTCATGTGACAGTGAATTCGAGAGAAATGTCACAGACTTTCATTTTGTCTGTCACCACTTTTCAATTCTTAATCATTGAGTGACAGAAGCAGTTTCAGCAAAACCCCAACTAAAATCGATTCGTTTTAAGTCGGCTAGTGAAACATTGGCTTTAAAATGTTACAAACTTATAAGCACATTTGAAACTTATAAATGAATGGTTTTACAGTTGTGCTCCACACAATCCAAAACTTGTATCTTATGCTTTAGCTGCCATTCATTTAAATCAACCTGCGATATCACCAGCAGACCTGTCAAGATTCACTTTCTTCACTCGGTGTTGTTGACATTGGTGTCGATGGATTTGTACCTCTAAAAGCCTGCCTTAAACAGAAACATTTCATTTGGCCCAGTATTTATCCATAATGAGGATGATTAGATTTGCTTTATGAGGGGAATGCACAGAGTTACTTTACCATTGTTTATTCGGGGGAATAGCGTGGCAAATTAAATTTAGGGCTCTCCTCTGCATAATTCTGCTGCGCAAAAAGGAAAGTATGTTGTTTTAAGAACACTTTTTAGGATATAAGACTTGATGTCTCCCTGCAGTGACATCAGAAAGGTTGACAGTCTTTACTTCTGAGCTCAAACAGGACCACACATGTCTAGATGTTTACAGTATGCATGCTTTTAAAGAAAACTCACCTTCTATTCATCCATACAATGTGATCCAAACCCTAATCAAAAGCAGCTCCAGTTAAAAGAAGAAAAAAGTGGATCAGTGTCAGGCTGTTCATAATGGAGGAGCTTTTATCTGAAGTGAGGGGCTTTCTCGATAACCATCTGAATTCACCGTGATGCAGGCTTGACTAGAAAACCCCACATTTACCGCCAGTAAGTCTTTTAGGCTGACTTGCGTGTGGCTGTCAAGTGGGGATGAGGAAGCACTCCAAGCACTGACGTCTCATCATTTGAAGTGATCGTCAATATTTGTAATGAGTGGAGGTGCTGTTGCTAATCGTTGCGGAGACGCAGGGGTGCCCGGACAACTTAGCAGATCAAACTGGAATGAGGGTAGAGAGAGAGAGAGAGAAGGTGGGACAGGTTGAAAAAAGGCTCCAGTACACATCCTCGGAGGTTTTAATAGTCTGAGAGTAGACAGCAGGTCAGTGCACCGGCTCCTCTCTGCAGCCCTCCATATTAAAGACATGAACTCAGACGGCAGAAGGAACAGGAAAGGAGGAGACAGAGGAGATGAAGGGGAGGTCGAATTGGAGCAATGGTATTTATTTATTTATTTCAACACAATCTCAGCTATTTAGACCTATTTATTTCAAAACCGCTAAAGACACATCTTTTTTGTCACTTGACACAGTAATACTAACACTTACTATTATATTATATTTCTGTTCTATCTATATATTTATTTAAAGGGATAGTTCACTTTGAAATACATTTTTGGTATGTTTTAGCTTACCTCAAGGGCATCCAAGATCTAGGTGTCTTTGTGTCCACAGTATTTTCAATTTTGATATTTTTAGGTCAAACCGTTCTTGTCTGCCAGTCATATAATGCAGGTCTATGGTCACCACCTCAAAGAGCATGCACAGAGAAGTCCAAATTAAACATGATTTAATGACTCGTAAATGTAAGTACACATTGATGGCCTAAGACACGAAACGAGCAGTTTGTGTGAGAAAACGAACAGTATTTATATCGTTTTTACCTCTTGTAACGCACAGACTGAAGCGCCCGCGCCCTCAGATCACTTGGACATGGCTGTGGTTACAAGAGGTAAAAACTATATAAATACTGTTCGTTTTCTCACACAAACCGCTCGTTTCGTGTCTTAGGCCATCAATGTGTACTTACATTTACAAGTCATTAAATCATGTTTAATTTGGACTTCTCTGTGCATGCTCTTTGAGGAAGTGACCATAGACCTGCATTATATGACTGACAGACAAGAACGGTTTGACCTAAAAATATCAAAATTGAAACTTCTGCGGAAACAAAGACACCTACATCTTGGATGCCCTTGAGGTAAGCTAAAACATATCAAAGATTAATTTCAAAGTGAACTATCCCTTTAACTAACTGGCACTTGTCACAGCACTTACATATTGTTGATTTGATTGCTTCTATTGTTCTCCTCATTTGTATGTCGCTTTGGATAAAAGCGTCAGCTAAATGATTAAATGTATTTAATCACTTCATGCATCTTGATCGATCAAATTGCATTTAATAATTTGTTAAATTATACATATAAATACAATACACTAAGATTTTAAGGATATGAATCACAAAATGAATTATGTATTTATTGGATTTAAGGGGTTATTTACCCATAGTCACGAAATTGATCATTGATTGCTTTTTATCATTTGTTTTTATTAAATACAATAAGTTTTATTCAACAAGGAAATAAAAAATGTATCATGTTTCTTTTTCAAATAAATGCTGTTCTTTTGAGCTTTCTGTTCATCAAAGAATCCTGAAAATAAAATGATCAGGGTTTCCACAAAAATATTAAGCAGCTCATATGTTTTCAACTTTGATAATAGATATGAGTGGAAAGACCAAATATAAAAAGCATGTTCATAATAAAAAAAAACCCACAAAAATATGTTAACTATTCAAGCCTTCCTCTATGTGAGTGTCTATTCATCTGCATATGTTAGACTTCTATGCTGGAGCTTTGCCTTTCTTTGTGAAAAAATAAGAATAAAGATTGAGAAAAAAGGGTCTTAGAATAAGCACACTCTATTCTGGTCAAGACGCGCTCGAAATGCAGAATATGGATCAGAAGGATAGACAGACAGACAGCTAACAAGAGCTATGTCCGTCGAGAGCAATTACCCTCCGCCTGCGTAACCCATCCAACATGGACTCTTGTTGTCAATTAGCCAGCCGGGGGTCCTGTTGAAGCTGCTAGTGCACCGGGGTGCAGACTCTCTCAAACTGAGCCTCGGGTCACCAGTCCTGTCGGGCTCCTCTTCTCTCACGCACTGTTTGCTATTGTCAGGTGCAGTGGGCATGAAAGCAGCAATTTTATAGCACAGGAACTCCAATAACGTTTACCGGGGCCGACGGAGGCCTCCGACTCCTGTGCCTTGCTCACTCAGCCACGTGTGTTGCTTAAGTTCCTACTGTTTTTCGCTTTCTTTTTTCTACTTCCATTCTCTTCACTTCCTCCTTGTTTTCTCGGTGAACAGGGAGAGAAAACTGGTGTGTGGGCCACAGTTTAAATTAGGCGACCACAGTGCCTGCTAGAGAATGAACATGAGAGCCTTTACTATGATCCAGCTCCAGATGGGGGGCAGTAATGGTCCATTGGGGCTGTAAAAGTTGATGAATCAGGGTTGGATGCAGATCAGAAGCATCGTTCTCTCAAACAGAGAGAGGTTAGGTAAGGGCTAGAATAACACCTCTGAAAATAGATTCTGAGAGCTGTTTGATTTAGGAGGACCAAGCTCCCAAGACTTTGCATTGTACAGCATAGGGCTTCACACATTACAAAGGAAAACGGAAAAATCTCAGCTAGATCTTATGTAATTTTTGATAAAAAAAAATTCAGACAAATATAATTCTATATATGAAATGTATAAGCCTATACATTTGCACACAAAAAAAAGAAAGAAAATAAATAAATGTCTGCATGAGCAGATTTTTTCACATACATTGCCACATACATGTTTGGAATAATTTAGAAAACCATTATATATAGAATAGAATATTCAATCTATTTGAAACAAAATAGTATAAATTGAAGTATATATTGAATATATATGAGTCCTTTCTGGGGAAAAAAGTAATTTATTTATTCATTTCTTAATTATTCCAAACTTTTGAGCGGTATTGTACGTGAGTAACTTCTACATAAAAGTTTATTTTGTTCACTTTATTATGATTCTAAATGTATAATGCATATGAAGAATCATATACAAATGTTAAGTTTGTCCAAATATATAGAGTTTGAAAAGCTGCTGCAAAGCACATCTTGTGTGCATTCTTTGTGCACGTTTCTTCCATTACTGTGATGTGATGCAACTCATGGGATTCCACATTGGGTTATTTATAATGGATTTAAGTTTTAAAGATTAATATTGTTCTTCATTCTGAAAGGATCTTTGTGTATTGTCTTGCTGGAGGTCTGTGTGTGGTTGCACTAAGGTTGCATGGAGTCATTTTGACACCAGTAATACGTCTTTCTGTCTGTCTGTCTGCCTCTCTTTGTGTAACATTTACTTCACTGGGCTGGTAGGAAGAGCTTCCACTTGGGTTAGATGTAATTGGGAGCGCAACTGTATGTCAGTTACAGTTCAGTGTAACACTCAACTCTGCTCACCTCATTAAAAGGTGTGTGTGTGTGTGTGTGTGTTGGTTTGTGTTGCTTGGCACCCCTCTGCTGCAGCAAACATTCATTCTCACCTGCTCATTAAAAATACATTACCACCCAAAACGTTTCGTCATCAGCTTTTTAAATAATGCTCATTCTTCCTGAGAGCTGTCGATGTCAAACAAGGTAATGGGTTGTCCGGCACCTGGCACAGCTAGCGATTAGCCTGCCCATCAGCTTGTAAATGATCACCCTGCCTGAGCAAACCCCTAACCTTGAGCGTACTCGTCGTGGATATTCATGAGCTTCCTGCTGGTCACGGTTAGCCAAGCAAAACCTGTTGAATTAGCGCAGAAACGATGGATACTACAGGAAAAATATTTTCCAACCCGTTTTTTGGCACAAAGAAGACAATGGGCCTGAGGTTGTTGAAAGGACAACACTTCAAATGCTTTCCCTCTGGTTTTCTCATCTTAAATTGGAAGCTGTTTATCACCGCTCTGCATTCAATTTGATGTTGCATACAATATCATATAGCATTACAACTCATGCGTTATTGCCTCGGAAATACAACCTTGCACTTTAATTCACCTCCAAGTGGTAATATCAGGGGACTCATCAAAGTGGAAAAAAATAATATCCCTCTAAACCCCACAGCAATTACTCTGAATTACGGCAAATTATGAACCTGCAATTCAGCTCTGAGGCTGAGGATTAATGTCAGACTCCCTCCACTTTGTTGGTACATCTTAAATTGCCTTTCACTACCAACACGCACTTTGACAGTTTGAAAAATTTACAACCTTCTGAATGGTGTAATTACTTTTCTTTGTTTCCCTCTCCCTCGCTTTCCATAAATTTTTTCTTGAAATATGATTTTTTTTTTTCGTTTTCTCGCCAGAGTGTGTCATGCAGGCTAGAGGTTCGATTGATCTCCAGTAATGATTTGCCCTTGAGTTTGTCAATATTTAAAAACCACTTTGTCCCCCAGAAAATCATAGACAGCCAGGCAGATAAATGTCACAACCTGCTGATATTTATCTTTTATAAATAGCACACTGTCCGAATGTTTGACGAGCGCTAATCCTTGGCGAGCAGGAACAGGGAACTCAGCTCTCTCTTTTCCATTTGCTTGACCTACAATTTCAGCAGTGCCGCCCAAAACGAGGGGCCTCTACTTTACCTCAGACATACCGCCATTAATAACCATTCAAAGCCACCGTCTGCTTTTCTTTGATGGTGGGAGCCCACATATCTCCCACAGTGCCACAGACTGGTCGAAATTTTGCAGAGTGAGTCGAGTGGTGAGCTGTCCTTTCTGCCTCTGTTCATTACTCTTTAGTAATGGCTGTTCTCTGTTGGGGGTTGATGCTAAATTGGCTGTTAGAGGCCAGAAGCCCGCACTGGCAGTGGCAATATAGAAAAAGACAGCAGGAGAGACCTTGAATCACCCACCTTTTTCTTTTTCCCCACCTCCTTTTTTGAAGAATGGATGTCTTCTCTTCAATGCACCCATATCGGAATCCCTCCCCCCACCCCGCTCACCCGGCCGCACACACACACACGCACATACACACACACACACACGCGCGCGCACGCGCACACACACACACACACACACACACACACACACACACACACACACCTGTCAGCCATAGACCTTCACAAAAGAGGCATTTTCAATTCTGTCTGGGTCATTGATCAGAGGGTATGTGGTATCCGGTCCAGATCCAATACAAAGAGACAAGGCCTGCATACAGTGACAAAGGCTCGATCTTTCCTTTATAGAGGAAAACACTGATTTTAGCCTCTCATCATAAAATGGTAGTCTAGTGTCAAGCATTTGCTGTAGTTTAGCTGTGGCTCTTAGCTAATCAAGTAATGCTGTTTTTGTTTTTTTTATCAGTTGCATTCACAAGAAAGCTTTTCGTGTGAATCCTGCTCTCTGTTTATTGTTTATTACTCTCACCGCAACCAATCTTGCTCCTCAGACATAAACGTGCTTCTAAAAGAGTTTTGTTCAACCCAGGACAGAATGTACCTTTACCAATCAAGTTGTTTTCTTTTGTTGCATTAAACGGATGCTAGTGTACACTGATTGGTTTTTAGATTAATCCTTTGTTTAGTGGGACCATAGTATTCCTTGCTGACTTGGAGTGCTAGGCATGATGAAACATGATTTATTTTAGGTTTTATATTATTTAAACAACTTAGTATAGTGCATAATTCTTGTGTTCCGTTTAAAAAAAATCATAGTTTCAAAATGGTTTTGCGTTGGTAGGTACATTTTCAATTTAAAGCAAAGAAAATTACACATTTTTGACAGGAGCACAATTTAAATATCCAAATATGTTTTTATTTACATTTTTTTTTTAAGTTTCTTTTTTTTTTTACTTCAATGTTCAAAAATCCGAGGGGGCATGATGCTTCTGTTAGTCATTATTTTTTAAGAAACTTCCACTTTGTCCACCAGTTCTGTCGTCCATCCTGTTGTGACATTGTTGATGTGACGTCTGCGATCTGCGCACATGATGGAAGCCTTGGCATTGTCTGTCTGGCTGCATTATGTTCCAGTGATGCGAATCATCGTTGTATAATGTGTTTATCTGTGGGGAAGTTGAGAGTTTGATATGTCACTCAGCTTTTTGCATGGCCGCCCACTCCCCACTGTGGTCTGCATTAATCCCCCCGCCAATGAAATAGAGGGAAGTTCTGCAAGGTGAAACATGACAGGCTGCCACATTGTTGACAAATAACCATTCATTCCATTCCTGTCAAGCCCCCCGAATGACAGCTTTAGCTTTCAACGACTGGTGCGCTTTTGAAATGTCAATTTAGCATCTTGACACATATTGACGACAGATAGCTGACATTTTACAGGCCTTTCAGTTAGGGAAGCGAGTAATCCCACTTATCATAATGCCAGACATGCTGCAATAAAATAAAGTAACACTGAACTTCTCATTTCTTCATTTAAAAAAAGTGATGTTCTCATATCAGACCTCCTCCAGAGGGAATGAGTGAGAAGGACTCAAAACACATCTGACAGGATGTCTCAGTCTTCATTTCTTCAAATTTCTCAATCACCAGTCCATGAAAATGCACAACTCTGCATGTCCATGAGCGACACACCTTCAAAATCACTCACTCTCTTTTATGACATGTTTGGTAAAGGATAGTTCACTAAAAAGCTATCATAATTTACTCACACTCCTGTGTTTACAAACCCATGGTCCATTTGACGTGTGTGGGATTCCAAGTCTTCTGAAACCACACTATATATTTATGAGAAGAACAGACCTAAATATAAAGGTGCAGTAAGCGATTTCTGAGAAATGCTGTTGAAAGTGGATAAGACCAAGAGCCACAACTCACTTGTAGCATTTAGCAGTAGGGGGCGTGTCCAATCATGATGGGTGAAGGGAGAGATTGAGCAAGAGAGAGATTTGAATAAAGACTGTAGAAAGAGAGATGGCTGAGAGACATTCAAAAAGAGAAAATGAATACCACTGGGAAAAGGTTTTTGATCAGGCATGAGCTTTAGGACCCGCTTTAACAGGCTATTAGAAAAGCCTTCCAGTGCTGGAGAGACCTACGTGGGAAGGCCTAAAAGTGGATGTGTTGCGTTGTTTCTGATCCATACGTGAGTAACATTTGGTTTTGCTAAGTTTCACAGAACCAAGATTATGCTGTTGTAGTAATGTTAGCTATTGTAACAGGACAGTTTTGAGTGTCATTGTTTGTCTGGAGCTGGTGTGCAGCTGGCGACCAACAACAAACTCTTGCTTGTATATACTCTTGTGTACTGTATGTACTTTTTTTTGCTCTTCCTTGTCATTTATTCGTCATCTTCGCTTTATTTTTCACAAAACATTATTTTGCTTCACTTCATCTATGATAAAGAGACACTCTTGCATTGTGTGTTTGTGTATTTTAGGGGAGGGGTGTATTTGTTTGGGTTGATTTCAAATATCAACAGTGTTTCTCATAAATCACTTACTGCTCCTTTAAGTCATGGAAGAAGTGATGTCCGAATCATGATGAACCTTTTTTAAAAATCTTTTTAATGAATCAGATTATTGGTTCTCAAGATTGGTCTGAAAGATTCGTTCAATCTAGTCACAATCCACTGAAGTTGAATATTATATTATAGAAAATTACTTTTAACAATGTATTTTGGTCTCGTCTTTTTATCACACAAAGCTATTGTATGACTTCAGAAGAGTTGGAATATAATCCATACATCGTATGGATCTTGTTTTAATTACATGGAAAACGATAAACAGCACTTTATTTTACTAAATCCTTTGTGCTCCACTGAAGAATGAAAGAAACAGGTTTGGAATGACATGATGGCCAATTGGGAATGGGTAAATAATGGCCAAATGTTCATGTTTGGCTGAACTACTCCTTTAAACCGAGTGTGTGTTTTGTAATTTAGGGCAGTAGAGCTGGTGGCCAGCTACATCTACAGTGAGTTTAGCCTTGGCCCAGACGTGCTCTAGATATCAGAGACGATACCATTCTCCTTAATCACAGACTCCTGGGAACACCACCTTGTCCTTTCCTCTGTTTCCCATCCTCCGTTTTAGCTGAAAGAACCAAACCTCTCTCTTCCTCACACCCATTTCAGCCACACAAGGTATGTCACGTAAATAAACGGTCTCATTACCCTTATGAATGTCCCACTGTGGATTTACCACCGACAGCCCGTCTCAAAAGCTCAGTCCTCCTTTGGCTTTCTGCCTCTCACAGGACACAGCTCTATTAGGCCCCATTTAGCCATTCACTTCTCTTCCTTCCCACAACACGCAATTCCTGTTTGACTATATCGCACCCCCTTCGCCTGACTCCGCCATTGTGAGCCAATGCAGCAAAGAGACATTGATGGACGCTGATGGACACTCCCCATTGAGCGACTCAGGCCTTCCTTTTGTAAAGCCTCTTTCAGGAGGAAAGGTTTACAAAATGAGCATTGAGAAAAGACAAGAAGGGGGGTTGATGTTCGATATGACAGGCCTCTCCGAATGCTCCCAGCTTTCTGACAGGTGTGGGTGAAGGACATGTGAGGTAATCTAGAGTTTGACAGCGCGAATATAAGCACTGACACTCTGGGTGTCAGGGCATTAGTGTTTCCGTTTCCTTGCACACACTGTCTCCCGCACACACACTTTCACTGCAGGTCAGATGTCTGCTGATGAACCATCACTGAAATACAAGCTCAGGCCTGAGATGTGCTGGTACAGATAAGCAGCACTTTCATTATTGTTATTTTTTTACTAGCTATCACTCAGCCCCCATTAAGAGATAAACGACACTGGCTGTAATTTCAGGTCTGCCTGTGAAATCCTAATCAAATGGCTCTTAAAATATTTTTGCTGCACACGAGGATGACAGGCCACGTCCCATGAGTTACAGCAGGCAGGGTCATCCATCAGTGATCGTGTTTCGGTGCCATAAAACCTGCATCTGTCCCATCCATCGCCTGTGACTGACATGACCTGGCCTTCTCTCCAACTACTACATTATCCTAGCCAGAGGAGAGGGACTGGGGCTGGGTTACACTTCCCTTCACCAGAGGAGACCAGAGCAGGCTGACGCCTGAGCGTGGATGGGCTTTTGAGAGGGGTCAGGCCTGGAGGTCAGAGAGCGGGCTTAAGTCAGTGTTACTGAGCATGTAAAGGGTCTGTATGCAGAGTCCCTGGAGAGTGACAGACGTGATGAGGCTAACAGGGCCTGCTGCGTGACAAATGTCCATTCACGTTCTGGAATGGCACCTGTGTTGCAAACATATGGCAGCGAAATTGAGACGTATTGGGGAGCCGACTCAGAGAACAGCCATAAAGTTGTCGCCCCACAGTTTTGTGTGTGTGTGTGTGTGTCTGTAAGCATACTATATATCCAAATACACTATGTGCCTTTCTCCCTTGATATTAAATGGAGATTGCTGAAAATGCTGAGCGTGTCAGATCAGCACACATGGTCATCTCCTCCTACACTTCATTTACTCTCTCTTTATTTAATTCAACTTCTGCTAGCCAGGCAAGAAACAGCCAGAGACTATTAAATAAAATGTGATGTCTGCTGTTGTATCATGTGGCTTCAGGTCCTAACTCTAATTTCTGGGATTAAAATTAAGATGTGAAAGTTTTCATTTTACTTGAGATATCTTAGTTATGGTTCCAAACTGCAAAACCTAATTTTATTAATCGGTGCTTTTGTCTTGCTTTTCAGTAAATATATTTAAACATTCTCCAAACAAGAGAAATATACTGTACTTGTTTTACCAAAATATGTTTTTGTCATAAGATCAGATTTTCTCAATACAGCCCTGTAAATATATTCATATCTTGAATTTTTTATCTGTTTTTTTTCTTAACCCACTGCCAGTTTATTTTCTTGCTGTAAGCATACACTAAATGTGGTTAGATATATCCTTTAAAGCAATTTTCATCATCATTTTCATTATAATTTATGCAATAAAAAAATCCCTTCCAGCTTTCTTTCTATTCCAAACTATGGCTGAATTGAAATCATTTTAATTTGGCTGTCATACACCCTTGTTATTGAGAATATTTTTTTCAAACATTAAATAATTAAGATGTCAGTATAAAAGATGACACTTTATCAAATAAAATACTCAAATCTGTCATATTTTTGGCACACTGTGTCTTTTGAGTAAACTCGACATGTCTCGTATATTCTCTGAAAACAGTTCTTAATATTTTATGCAATTCTTGTGTTAAGATTTTTAATTGGGAAAACAAGACAAAAATATATGTTTGGCCAATGCAGCATTACACTTGTGCTCAATATATTAAATAGGACATTAAACATGTTAACCTACTGTTGTTACTGTTTGTATAGCAACACCCATATGGGCCAACTATTAACCTTAGCACAAACTATGTTAACGTGCAAGAGTCGTATCATGTAGTTTATATGTCAGTTTGTTTATGCTTGGGTTAACCTCTATATAGATGTGTTCTGAACAGTTCCAATGCTGTATTATTTATAGGAATGTTTCCTTCCAAATTGAGAAGCTTTTGATCAGACTACTCCTGTGAGCCACAGTGTGCCTTTGTCTTCTTTGGGCTAACATTCTGTCACCCCTCTTTGAAAGTGTATCTTCCTTAGGCATAATGGCACAGAAAGCATATAGAGTTGTGTTTACTTATAGGGGCAAAAGCTAATTGAGTACAGAAAAGCACCTTTCCGACAAGGATTGTGTGTCTGACAGACTGATTATCATGGGAATGAACAGTACTATGCGCCATCAGTTGCAGAGGAGGCTGGAAATTGAATTTTAACAGGCTCAACAGTCCCTCTTTCCTCTTCCTCCATTGTTTTTGATTTTGTTGTTGTGCTCTTTGAAGCCAGCAGCTGCAGAGTAGATAGGACCCAATGGAACATGTTCACCCAGACTATGGAAATGTACCCAAGCACTCCCTCGAGTACGCTATGAGAATCCAATCTGAAAGCTGTCTGTGCTCTCTCACCGCCTCTAGGTTTCAGGTACTTGCTTTGTTTTGGTCAAAGAATAGATCAATCCTTGTTTTTGTGTGTGTGTGGGGGGTGGGGGGGTGGGGGTTGTTACAGCCCATCTTGTGGCTTTTTGTTTGCATGGATGACTTTTAGGGTGAAAACAGTACACGCGTGCAGACCTCAGACAAAAGCTTGAAGCTAGATGTGATGTGATTCCCAACAGATTTGCACTCATGTATCTATGTTTTGCCTTAAGCAATCCATACCACACCTGTCTTCTTCTTTCAGCCTCTCTGCAAACCTTTCTTACTCTCCTCATTCTCTCAGCACATCATATTTTTACTTGAACAGAGCACACTGTATCCCAGTATACTGCGGGGGTGGTCAGAACATCCTCCGTTGAGCTCTTTGATTCATGATCAGCTACACACACCTGAACCGCAGGGATAAAAACGCATCATCATTAGGGGTGTTCTGTTTGACAAAAATCATACATATCATGCTGATATTATATATCACAATCGTGTTATTTTTGCAGAAAATTCAACCCCTGAATCTGACTAGGTACGTCTGAAGCCATTGTAAAATAAATGTATGCATACTTGCACACCTGTGACAGTGTGACCACACATTTGTTGAATTTTATAATAATGTGGCAGGTTCCAATGTTGCTTGGCAACCTTGAACAACCTACAGTAGGGGTTTTCAAACTTTTCATACATTTGTTGTATATTTTAAACATACTTTTTTTTACTGTGTGAGAAAAAATAATTAACAATAAAAAATATTTTAAATAAAAAGTAAATTAAAGATGATAATAAATAATTGCTTTTTATTTTGGCAATTTAACAAAACCATAATTATGAAAATATTATTTGGAAAATGTAGAAATATTAAATTAAGCATATTTAATATCTTACGTTTTGGGGGGGAGATACAGATTGTTAATATTCGTATTACACTGTTACAACTTGGGTGTTCAGACTAAGAAACAAGTGAAGAAAAGGTACAAAGAGATAGTAGAGCACTTGTCAAACACCAATCGTATAACCTACTGCACTATTGTTTGCTAGCATGAGTGTCGTCAAGCCTGCAGATGCTTCAAAGAGACAAACAGGAGATGAGAGTGAATGAAACAGACATTTTCAAGCAGCACTAGAAAAGGTCAAAGAAGCCATGAAATGGCCTTGTTGCATCAGAAAAGAATTCTTCTGCTGCAGTCTGAATCTGCCAGAAGCTTCTCAACCGCAGTGCACACTCACTTACTCGCCGTTTGTCATTCTGCTTAGTTCTTATAGCTACCCTGCTGTATCAAACTACCATCAAAAAAGGCCACACGAGTAACACAGAAGAGCGCAGGAAGTTGAGAAATGGTTTTGTCTTTCTGGAAAGGCTGCTGCGCATACCTATCATTGTGTTTCATCTTATCTATGTTCAAGGAAAAGGATTTTGTGGCCTCAAGTTACAACACATAATCTCTTGCTCTCTCTCTCAATTTCTCATTCTAGATTTGACTCACCAGAGGTTTAGACGAGGACGTGATCCCTCATGATGTGACAAATGCCGAAATCGGCATAGCTAGTTGTAGGCTAATGCTAAGTAGGCTACACAGCTTTGTCGGTCTTTAAAACCTCCCCTTTTTCTCACCTCTGTGCTACAACCGGAAAAGGTGTTTTAAGGAGCTTGCAAAAGTGCTTTCAAGGTTCTGATTATGTGCCTATGGCAATGATACACATCGAATACACTGTATGTCCAAAGCCTTTAGGGCCCTGTTTAAACCTGCTACCGTATTTATGTGTTTTCAGTGTTCACACATTTTGTTTTCAACTACCTCTGGAAGTGATCGACAGTGGACAAGTTCAAATGTTTTAGACACCTTTTACACCTGAATTTAACATTGTCCATTTGGGATCAGATTGACAAAAACACATCTTATAATCAGGTGAAAACAGAGCCTATGAAAGAAAAGTAAAGTTGACAAGGACAGGTAAACATACACTGTCGCTTTGCCTACGCAGTTGCATCTACCCATACAGTACAATTAATATAAATAAACTTGATTTTAAGATTGAAGTAGATTTTCAAGGCATTTTGAACTGGCTGCAGGGCAGAGAGGTTATTTGCATTTCAACTGTGGTCTGTGGCAAACGCAGTCTTAAGCTCGGCCAATAAAGCGCCTACTCTGCTCACAATCTCCACTACTCGGCACGCAACTTCTTCATACACTTCTCGTTAACATGGTGCAATCCCAAACAAACCCAAGGGTGGATTTATTGCAATAATGACAGATAAGTGCCGCCGGGGACGCCGGCACATATGAAAGCGGATGTTTAATCGTCTCTATCATATGCTTAAATGTGTATGAGTGCGTGCATATGTGTCGTTGTCATCATGTACTCAGCAGTTCGACAGCTGGTGTGGGTGGGTACTAAATGGTTAGTCATCATCACTCTGTTGTAATATGACCCAGATGTTCTTTGGCAAAAGCACATTCATCCAGACACATTTGCCTAACTGCCACAATTAATTACCAAGGACAACTGATTACATCTGCACAGCGTAACTACGCCACCTCGCCATTGGTTAACCCGGTTTCGTTTGATTCTTTCCGCAGATCAACCGTCCAATCATCATCAGCAGGGCCAGTCCACGCTGCCACCAGCTCCGCCTCTGCACAAGCAGCAGCCGTCGGTGACGGCGCTGAACCACAACTCTCTGTGTAGCCGCAGGAACGTGAGCCCGGCCCCTCCGGCCGCCCTCCCCGCCGAACTGCAAACCACACCCGAGTCAGTGCCGCTGCAGGACAGCTGGGTCCTGGGCAGCAATGTGCCGCTGGAGAGTAGGTCAGTTACGCAATCACACACACCAGCACAGTTACATGTGTGTCCAAGTGTGACCTGTGATATGGACAGATATTTTATCGACATTGCTCACACAGCAGAACACGTGACCTTCATATCTGTCTCAAAACAGTATGACTGCAGGGCTTTTATTTATAATGCATCAAGTATCCAGCATACTAACAAACCTGATAGTATAATTTACATTCATCATTCACAAATGAATTTTTGAACATCATCAGTCAAAATTAGGTATCATCAGTCTCACAAAGCGTTTTATAATAAGGCAGTGTCAAAAGTGCTTCTGCTGACTCTGCTAACATCCCAGAGTGTGAGTGACTGAGGCCTCGCCAAGCTTAGGGGAGGATACGGCTTGGTTGTTTTCCCCTCATAAATCAGTGAGGCTGTAAGCTCGGAGGATACTCTTAGGGGTCTTTAAACACTAGCAGAAGGGAGCGCTTTGTTTTGGTGGTTGAACGTTAGCACTGTAATGGCCTCTCTCTGTTTTTGATCTACTCTTTCTAGTGACACTGTATATATAATGACTAAGCCTACCCCATTAAGGGATGTAACCACCTAGCACTCCTTTCATTCATCCTGTGTGATATAAGCAGAGTCATACAGAGTGGGGGTGGGTGCTGAGAGAAACTTTTTTAAAGCACTTGGTAAGTGATGCTGTCATTGTGTTAAATATCTGACTGCCATTCTTTAAAAATGCTTGATGAAAGGCAGTCAAGAGAAAGAGAGACAGCCTCAGTTCCTCTCCACATACTGAAAGCGATAGACCTTAGTCTGGATAGACAGCATATTCAATTTAATGTAAATGGGAGCAAGGCTTTGAAGGATATATGTACAGTCCTGCAGTGGCTAATTGCACCTCAATATCAAGCCAACAAAATATTGAAAAAAGTAAAAGTAACCGTGCCTTTCTACAGTATTTTGCTGCAGTGCAGGTAGTTGCTTAAAATGCTGTAATATGGCTTCACACATAAATGCTCAAATGCACTTCTTAATGAAAATATACATTTTGAAAAGGTTTCATGTAAATACAGTTGGTTTGCCTTAAGACAACATAAACAAACCAGACAAAAAAGGACTTTAATTTGTTTACTTTAATAAATTGTTTATTTTTTTATCAATATTTAGAGGTTGCATTAATATTTATAGTAATATTTATATATTAATATGTAATAATATTGACTTAATACCTAATTTAATCATATTAAATCAACAGTTTTTACCGTGGAATTTAAATTGATATTGAAAATTTTGAAATTATCTATTGACCTCTGGTATAGGCTACTAAAATACTGGTATTGTGACAACCCTAGTGGACAAAAAAGTAGTTTTTAAATATGAGACATTAAGTCAACACATTAAACACACTGTACATCACCCCTCACAACATTGTAATTGCGTTAGATTAAATATGGCAAGTACCCAGACTAAGGTATGCTTTTGAGTTTATATTTTATGTGCAAACATGGTGACATGGTGTTAAGAGATCCAAGAATAACACACCTGCCTCTGCACCTCCGCCCTCAAGTTTCACATCATGGCCCTTCACATGGACACAGTGGTCACAAAACTGAAATTTCCAACAGCTACACTTCCTTTATGGTCTTTCCCTCTGTTTCTCTGTTTTCCTCACAACTCTTTCTCACTTTATATTGTATCTCAGTTATTTTTTATTACTATGCCGTGGTCTTGCTTTTTTGCCTTGTGTCTCGTGTCAACCACAGCAAGATGTCTGCACTTTTGTCCATTGTTGTTCCACCCCCATTGTTTTGCTTTCTGTCTCTCTTCCAACTTTCGCTCTGCTATTTGTTTTTGTTCTTCACTCTCTGTCTCAGTGGTCAGACCATATCCTCGAAATCTTATCCTTGGCACTCCTCCACTCATATTGACAAAGAATTATGTAGATTTCTGTAGATATTAGCAAGAGAGCTTAAATGTCTGTTTATATCGTGAGATCTCACTGAGGAAGACCACACACAGTCAGTAGGTTCTCTGACACTTACAGATGCTTGTAAATCCAACTATGGTGTTGCATCTTCTTACCAAATAAACAATCCGAAAACACACTCTAGTTCAGTTATGCTCAAAATCACACATTGTATGCGTGGCTGCATTGGTTCAAAAGGTGCCGTGTTCCAAGTTAGACATGGAGATTACTTAACAACTGTTTACATGATACGGACTGACTTTTAGAGTTAAAATAAACAAAACATCCAGCTCCTCGACAGGCACAACAGTGAAGTTTAGATGAAAGTAATGAGAAACATCAGCACTGGTAAATGGAAGAAAACATGCTGGCAGAGAGTACAAATGCAAACCCTTCACAACATGTCCCTGAACAAGTCCATTGATTTGTTTGAGGCAGTAGATTCTGGCTGAGGAAATGAACGAAAAAATTCAGTAGACTGAATTAGCCTTTTGAGAAAATTGAACAATCCAGTCCATAAATGCATCCTGCTAATTTACTTGCACCGGGATAAGTTATTATTTGACGTTATTTAGTTGCTTTTTTACATCATTTTCATTAGTGGAATAATTTAGCTGTTAGGTATAGTAAATTGCTCCAACGACACCTATGCTTCAATATAGACCTCTTCCCTGTATTTACAAGCATGAACGATTGGTTCCCGGGGCTCATGTTGGTAATGTTTAGCAATTACTGACTGTACCTTTAAGCCATTATTGACATTGCCATGAACCTTGTGGTGAAATACAGATCACGTCTGAGCATATGCTTCTACATTCTTGTAATTTGTGCACAATTTGTGCTAAACAGGCAATTGAGTCTGAACGATCATGACTGGCTCTCATACGGTCAATTACCTCACTCTACTGTCTTTACTCTCTATGCTATTTGATGATGCTGTTAAAGTGGGGAAAAGAGAAACACGAGAAGCCTCTTGAGACACCTGCCGGTCCTTAACTGATTAAAATATCTCAAGATCTGCACAAGTATGTTTTCCGCATTCAGAGTCTGAGTATTTCAAGTGTAAAAACAAATCAGGCAATTGGCGAACCTGCTTCTGGACTAGAGTATGCAACATCCCCTGCCATCACTCTGTTCTATATCCACTCCAGGCTTTCCATTTCCCATCCATAAATGTGTGCCCAGTTACCATTTTTGTAGATGAAAGAAGTTTTAATATATCTAATTATATTATACATAAAATGAAATGTCCTTACTGTTATTGTTTTTTAATTTTGAATATACTATTTGAGAGGGAGTGACATATTACCCACGTTTTGTCCATTTGTTCCTTTTGCATACTATTGTATTTTTGATCGTCTTCACATTCCATCTATCTTTCTTTTGACTGCTGATAATCTATCACTGCTGTTTAATGCGTGCTGAATTCTTGCTTCTTATGCCATTAACATGCATGTTCTGCTTGTGATAGAGTGGTAATGGATTTATCTTGAATTGAGGGAGAAAACTGAAGCACTTGACATTCCAAAACCTCGCTCTAGGCAAAATAACACATCTTGCAACATACTCTGTTCTGACCATGATTTAATTTTTGCACATTGCAAAACGGCTTTACTTTCAAGCCGTTCTCCATGTGGAGATAACCAGAAAGGTTCACATCAGCAAAACACACAGGGGTCCCCCATGTGAATCTCAAAGCACTTTTGACTCATAGGTCAGTTCCCATGTCATGCCTCAGAGGTTAGACAGCTAAAGATAGACCTCACGACTTGCACCATCACAAGAGAGAACAAAGTGCTCATTGCATTCGATCACAAAATCTCCTTTTCTGTAGATATTAGCTTGTTATAAGGAGGAAATGGACTGTAATTAAAGCCAGTCTTACACAAATGTCCTGTAAACTTCCTCTAGCAAAAGGCAGTAAACCTGAGAAAGTGCCAAATGAACATTTACTGATTCTTTACTTTGTTTATTGTCTTTTTCTTTGGTAAATGGTTTTGAAGAGGAGTGATTTATTGCTTCAAAACAAAACCAGACATCACATTGACGTTAAAGTAAAGCATCATCCATCAGTATAACTAGGTGTTACTGTAATTAAAAACAAGTATAAAATCCTGATGACTCATAAAGGATTGTGTGCAGAGTACAATCACACACCATTCAGCCAAGTGTGCCAATTGTCAAGAGCCTTTAGATGTTTTGTTATTTTATCTGTGATCTCCACCCCCAGTTTATAAACAGGGAACAGACCGGGTCAATCCGCATAGACAAAACACACAGCAACTGTGAGATGCCGCTCAGTACAGGCTTATCTAAGAGCTGTGGATCATTCAGCACTGACACTTTGTCCTTTGTCACTTTTATAACTTCACAGTAGAAGAATACACTGCAGGCAGCATTGAAAGAATGGGCTTCTTAAGAATAACAATAGCCTCTATTTGCATTTTCCTTCACATTGAGGTTATGATTTTTTTGTGCATTTTTTTCTATCTCTTTCTGCCTCCATACTGTGTTGTGGAGTGGAAAGATGAATTTTAAACCTGTTATAGTTTATTATGAGAGAGATAGTTTTTCACAGTAGATATATGTGCTGTAGATTGAATATAGATGTAGTTGTTCAAAAGTGTGAAGCACAGGGCTGTTGGTTAGCACGAATGAAGCATAAAAAGTGAAGTGTGTATTTATTATGAAGATCATAGGTCCTTGTTAGAAGATTATGAAAATATGTTTCCACGTTATTCAATTCATCGAAATAACTCATCTAAACATTTTACTGTGTCGAATAGTAATTCCATGACTGAAAAATGTTACAATTTGTATTTCTTTTAAGTAGACTATCTTCGATTATGCCGCTGTATATAACCATTGTTGAGTTATTTGCCAGTTCTTTTAATGCGTCCGCTCTTCCAAAATCTTCTGTGAAGGTATTTGTCAGAGGATGACAAACGTGAAAGGAGATACATGGATTAGCATAGCAATTTCCAGCCTGGTGTCATGCATGCTGTAATCAATTAACAATGGTTATCCCGTCCCTCCTGCTCGGAAATCCCTGTTCGCTGTCTTCTATGTCAAAGTAACGTTATTCCTGTCCTACCTAAACAACAGATGCCCCAGTCAGTCCATAGATACTACAGCTGGGAATTCTATCTCTTTCTGATCATGTGTCTTCTATTAGCTCTCGTGAAGGTGGGCGGTGAAAGTATTAACATTTTTACTGAGGGTTTAATCTCATATCAGCATTTAGTTTTCAACTATTTTCAAGCATGCACCACCTCTTATTGCTTTGATCCCTTTAATTGTGATAAAACCCAATGTTAAACGACTATAAACGCCATATGAACCGTGAATAGAGTGAATTGAAATTGTCAGCAATCGCCACAAAATGTAGCATTTATCATTTTCATGACAGAGTGACTTACAGTAAATAGGTCTGTATTTTGTGTTAATACAGTGTTAATAAGTGTTAGTTCCCAGAGTTTGTCTTTGTATCTTTTTCTATTCATTGTCTCAAAAAAAGGACAAAACAGGGAATTTGAAACTATACATAAGTTATTTTAAATGCTGTCGTGTGGTTTGTTTAAAAGCGGGGCACTCTGTGTAATTCAAGACGGACGAACATATGGTCAAGTCGTGTTATTGAGTTACATGTCAGCAAGTCACTTGTTGTAAAAACTTGAAGTAAAGGTTTAAACTCCTGCTATGAGGTCAGAAGGGTGAGTTGGTTAGAGCGTAGGTCATAGTGGTGTTATGCGGGGAAAACTTAAAAGTTATGTGTAAAGTCATACCGAATTACTCTTGGAATCCCATGCATCTGTTTTCATCCCATAAGAAAATTTGTGGAGAGGAATGAAAAACTCTACATTCCCCCATGGCTTTAGATCAGTGCTTCTCAAGTGGTTTTACTTTTTGGACTTCGGCTAGCTCAATGCTAAACATTTTAAGCATGCAGAACGAAGCAGAAATGTCTTTAAAGTCAATACCGGTAATTGAAATATATTATTTGGTTTATTTATTTTTTACTAAATGTCTCAGCAGCAAACAATTCACTGCATTGTGGTCAATACAAACCATTTAATGCTGTCTGGGTCATATTTTCCTTTACCTTGGTTTTTTTTTTTTTTTTTTTTTCATGTTTTTTGAATATGAGGGCTTGACAACACAACCTGTCCATGGTGATATATGCCTTGCCTCGCAATCTTCTACCAAGTGACAGATTAATTTTTTATCAAAATAGAGTAGAGGATAATTCGTGCACAGCCTTTGATGTCAACAACAAAATATATGGGAAGCATTGTTTTCTCCCTCATATAATTTGATTAGCCTATTTTTATATCCTAACAAAATGCAATTACAAGGTTAGTTGCATTTTATTTTTGACCTTTAGCATTGTTTTTCCCAGCTGCCCGCAACACTATCAGAACAGATCCATGACTAATTTCAGGGTCACGACACACCAATTGAAAACCTCTGCTTCAGATTATATGCACCTCTAGAGATACCCATCCCTCTCTCAGAGAATGCTATTGACTATAGACGAAGTACAGTAATTAATATATTCTCACACTTAGCTCATAGTGGATGTAGAGAGCCTACCAATAACACTTTACAGTCATTCAGTGCGCTTGAGTAATTCTGTGGCTCTTTTCACCATAATAAATATCCCCTCCTTATCAGAGCATGTTAGTGCTTCCATTTAGAGGAAAACTGAATGATATATTGAACATAAAACTGCAGTATATTTATTTTATGAGTCTTCTCATGTGTGGGTTCGCGTGCGACTGTCTGTCTTTCATTCGGTGTACATTCAGCTATGACTGACTGCCGTCTGGGAAGCTCTTTCTCTGTGGATTTGCTGCCAAACTCATAATTAGAAATACCTTGACTGTCTCATCACCAGAAAGCACTGACGACCTTTATTCTAATTGTTTGTCTTTCTCATGTAGAAAATTAGCAAAGCAAGCAGTTCTTGAAAACGGGCATGACAACTTAATAGAGATGGATGTGTTCCCTCCCGTGTGCCACGAGGGCGGCTATGGGGACGGGTATGTGCTCCTGAGTTTTCTCATGGTGCCAGCTGCTGATGCCAAGCCCAACACTGAGCCAACCAAAGTGCTAAATCTCCAGACGCCCCACCCCAACACAGCCACCCCCAAACAGAAGGCCAGCGCTGAGCCAACCAAATGGCCAAAGTCCCATATTAAGCCAACCAAATTTAGACAAAGCGGTCATGTACTGGCCCAAGCACCTATCATATATCTCTTCCCTTGTTCAGTTAGCCAGTGAATGCAAATTATCAAGAGGCATTTGATTGGCAGCAGATTCTGACACTGGTACTTGCTTAGGAATAATTGCTCTAAATTAAGTTGCAATAAAAATCCAGTAATATGTTAATCGATTCGCCACTTGCATAAATCAAGTTACACAGCCTTTAATATTTTAATTTGACTAATTCTTTAATTGATATTCCTGCATTACTAGATTAAATCCGGACTGCCTTGCACAGCATCTTGGCTTTGATTGGGTTGATTGATAATATTGGAGTAACAGTGAGTTGGCAGCAACTGTTTACTGCACTAAAACAAGAGCACAGTTTCTCTCTTTCTCTCTCTCTCTCTCTCTCTCTCTCTCTCTCTCTCTCTCTCTCTCTCTCTCTCTCTCTCTCTCTCTCTCTCTCTCTCTCTCTCTCTCTGTCGCTGCATTAGAATGCAGAGAGATTGTCGAATGAATTGTCTCGCTAATTGGATTTAGTGCTCAGTGTTATTTGATATCGCAGCTCGAATCATCTGTTTGTTCCATTGTTCAGTGTCTTCATGGGTCATTCTGTCAACATAAGGAATGCAATCGAACAGACAACCATGCAGTTTTAGAGAATTGCTTAGCTCTGCAAGCTTGTGAGTTGTTTTGTTTAACAAAAGGAGGGAATTTCATGTTGTTGAAGAGGGTTATGTATAGGCCTATAATAAATGCATTGGAGAGCCTGGGGTTAGTTTTCTCTTTTTAACTCAAGTGAATATTTATCTGTATAGACACATACATATATCTAAAAGTTTTAGCTACAAAAAAAAACCTTTAAACATTTACACTGTTGTTTCCCCAGTGAAGTACCATGAAACTAAATGAGTAAAGTTGGCACAATGAAATTTGCCATTAAATAGTTTATTAGTGTTTGAGCTAAACTTAACCAGAAAAACCATTATGAAACGAAATTCATGAGAAGAGTAAAAAATATTAACAATTTGTATTTATACAGGTTACAACAACCTTCATTGTATGATTGCCTTGTATAATTTGTATTTATTTTTAATATTTTCAAAACTTGACTTTTAACTCTTTCATTTTTATATAAACATTTTCACACAAAAAAAAAACCTTTTTCCACAAGAAAATATTATAATTTAATCTAGGTATTTGAAAACACCATACAAAACATCTGCTGGAGAAAATGTACATTTATGTTTCAAAACCTTACAGTTAGATAATATAGACAATATACTGTAGATATAGACAACTAGTCCTGGTTGCCACTATGTCAACAGTTCGTCCCCTGGGATAATATAATCTTTAAAGGCTGAATTTGATTAAATACATTTTTTAAATGTCCTCTTCTGCTGAGGAAACAATACCGTTGGTGATTTTTAATTAGAAAAAGCTTTTTCTCTACCTCTTAAATCCAATCAGCTGATTCCAGATTTATCGTGGAAAGTGCCACTTACACACACACACACACACAGGCACACACACACACACACATATTCACACATATCACATTTCCCATTTCTCATTTCTCCACTTTCATTTGGGCAAAGAAGCACAGCAGGCTAAAGGGAAGTCAAACACTAGGGCTTTGATTGAGATGTGTTCGGTAAAGGTTGAAAAGAGAAGAGAGCCAGATTTTCACTGTGGTGTTCAAGCAAACAGAAAGGGCCAGCTTAATAAATGTGCTGGTAATATCTGCCCAGCATAATTACCACATGCCAAGGGCTTCTGTTAGCCAATCATACTTTAAGTGCCAATCAGCAGGAGAGGGTGACACTAGCTTAGCGGGGGACATACAGGAGCAGGCCAGTTTGCGAGGGCTGTACGCCTCACTTCTTGTTCTGCACCCCGCTTTGTGAACAATCTGTGCTGCTATTACTATTAATTTAGACTTATTATACTGAGCTTTCTATGAAAAGTTATCTGATTTTATGAACTATAACAGACAAGTTCTTGGCATTAATCTTTTTTTCCTAAAGCTATTTAATGAAAAAAAAAACGTATTAAATGTGTCATATGTCTGTCACAACGAGAGTAAATGTTCATTGCTCTTTTCTTTCTCTCTCTCTCTCTCTTTTTCAGGCACTTTCTCTTTAAGACAGGCACCGGCACCACTCCTCTGTTCAGCACGGCCACGCCAGGCTACACCATGGCCACGGGGGCGGTCTACTCGCCCCCTACACGGCCCCTGCCCCGCAACACACTCTCCCGCAGCGCCTTCAAGTTCAAGAAGTCCTCTAAGTACTGCTCATGGAGGTGCACGGCCCTCAGTGCCATGGCTGTTTCCATACTGCTCTCTGTGCTGCTCTGTTACTGCATTGGTAGGTGAAACTCTGATGCTTTGCAGTATGATTGGGTCAACTAGATCAGTCCTACAACTGACTAGCTGACTAGTGAAGTCATTCATTTGTTTAATTTATTTCCGTTTTCTCTGAAAAGTTGCATATTTAAATCCATCCCCTTTTAAGCACCGGTACTACAGCCATACACATGCAGAAGGACGCCTGTTGCATTACCACCTAAGCATATTGCAGCACGAGTGCATTTTTAAGACGTTGCATTAAGAAAAAAATATTCTTGGAACCTCTGCTTTCTGTTTTGTTCTGCTCAGTATAACAGTTTTGAACACTAGAATGCATCCTGCCAAGGTGACCCTGAAATCTGAAATAATTTTTCCAATTATAATGCATAATATATATAATTTATTGTATATAATATTTTTAAAATAATAATTTAAAATGAATAACTTATTTTTTAAAATTAATTTAATTATAATTATTTCTATTTAATTGCATATAATCTTATTCCATTATTAAATAATGATTTATTGCTTCCTTAAAGGCCGGTTCACACCAAGGATGATAACTATAACTATAATGATATAATTCTGAAAATCATTCTAAATGTAAAAGAATTGCATTGAGTCCACACCATAAGTATAACGGTAATGACAGAGAGGAAAAATATATTTGGAATCGCTTTCAGAATTTTTTTTTCCTGCTGATGAAGAATAATTCATACATTGACAGCCAATCAGAATCCATTAAAAGCAATAGATGACAAAACTGCAGCGCATGTTTAAAATGAACAGAACGTTATCGTGCGCAGGTGTGGACACTAATCTGGTTAACGTTATAGCTATCGTTCTTGGTGTGAATGGCCCTTAAGACTGACTGGTCATTCAGGCAACCCAATTCATAGCTTTCTTGAGTAAAGCTCCTGTCCCACATAACCACTTTGCCTTGTAATATTCAGAATATTTGATGCCACTTGATTTCTGAGCAACTTTATGTAGGGATAATTTCGTTCAGGTTACCCCCTCTAGCAAGCCTGCAAAATGTTGTGTACATAATATAATGGCTGTGGAGTACTATTTAAAAATCAACTGCTTTGTCAATTAAGTTGCCATGGAAACCACAGAAAAAAAATATTTGGTCTATTACTCAGTCACCTGCTCAATGTGACCATGTTGCCATAGTAGCCGAATGTGGCCACATCGGCAGATAAACATTTTGTTATTTTCCTGTTGCGTCCTCTTAGATTTAAGTTCGCTTTCATTTAGTATTTATCATGTACTGTGTGCCAAATGTAGACAGCCTTGTTTAAGCTTCCTCTCTGAATGGAGCCAGCAGTTTCCTCATTCCATACAAATGCCACGCTGATGAGAGGATTTGTGAATGGCCTGTAGAGATGCTGTTTTGTAGGTGGGCTGGTTTGTCTCAAAGACGCGATGGTTCTGTTGAACGAACCACATGGGAGAGACAGTGATGCGGCAGGCACGGGACCTCTGCTTGTTTTCCTTCAGTTCACACTACACTCTTTATTCTGCTATAATGTGAGAGGGTGTTTTTTGCTCCTGGCCATTTTTGTAATGGTTCTATTACTGAAGAAAGAAGGGACACACGACACCCTATGATGCTAAACATCACATTTCACTCCAAAATCAAAAGAAAAAATATTACTATTTTGTGTAAAATTTTGTCTGTTTTTAGAGCTCTATTTACATCCTCTAATTGTAGCCTGCTGTAATGTGAAAAAACAAACAAAAAAAACCTTATTTAAATGAGACATTATGGCCCGGTTTCACAGACAGGGTTTAGACTAAGCCAGGATTAGGCCTTAGTTCAATTAGGGCATTTAAGTAGCTTTTATAAACGTGCCTTAGAAAACAACATTACTGGAGTATATTTAGACAAAACAATGGCATATTTTAAGATATGTCAGTGCAAGTTCCTTTCAGTTAAAACAGCTCAATTAGTCTGAGACTAGTCTTGTCTGTAAAACCGTGGTAACCATCTTTTAAAATATAAATGTGTATATCTGAAAATCGCTTATATCACGCAAAACCGTGCAAATTATACTTTGTTCTCAAACTGTTAATGTTAACAACGTCAGCATTGCGTGTGACTACATGTAATGTCCTTCCGATATGTATCCTTGTTTTCGCATGGGCCGGTTGCAGTCTCTTTTTTTCTGTAGCCACTCCGAAGTCCGAACGAAGTCTTTTGCATTTTACAACGGGGGAATCTGTTGTCACTGGTGATTGTTGTTTGAACCTTTCTGGATCTGCCATCAAATTGATAAGTTTAAATATATCAAGTGCTGTGAGAAAAGGCTAAATCTCCACCTCCAACATCCTCACTCGCAATATATCCTACTAGTCGAGACCTCTTCTTTATGTGTACAGATGTGACGCAATGACGCAAAGACATGCTCGAATCTCCCGCGGAAATCCACCAGTACCACTGGAGTTAAAAACATTATTACAAGCTTACCGCTTTGAATCGAGCTAAGGCAAGCAGATAGTTTTGAACACTGGCTGGTTATGTTTTTTCTCAAATATGTATTTTGGATAATTTTTAACCCCAAAAAAGCTACGGACTGCAGCTTTAAATGTATGTATTAATTTTAATCCAAAGTGATTACATCAAATAAATACATACATTTATTAAGAGTGCGTGCTCATCATTACTGCATTATATGATATTTAATGTTCTGAAAATGTAAAACCAGCATGTTAATATTATGATTGTCCAACATATTGTCCTCTGTCCAAAATTCATTGGTTCCACACCTTTATTGCTTCAAAAAACGTAATAGGACACCAACTGACTAATATTTGTGGAAAGTGCAATATGATCTAATCTAAACTGTATTAAAAGGACAAAATTAGTCATATTCACATGACTAGTTTCTAGTGATCAGACATAGGAAACACACACCCAGATAGGCACAATTCTACTCATTTTTTTTGGGGGGGATTGATGATGTCAAGAGTGGCCTCCAAAGTCAATAAGAGGAAATGAAGTGCCCTCTGTTTCCTTTCTCCATGCAATATTGCTCCAAACCTATTCAGTGCTAGAGATCCAGCGGCCCCCTTTTATCATGAAGTCATAAAGGGATGAGAGGACCGCATCAGTGAGTCCCTATTACATCCAAAAAGGAATGCATTTGTTCACTCAGTGGCCTTTCATTATTGTCCGTTTTTGTGTCACGTTGAGAAAAGTCATATGTAGTTCAATTTGTCGCTGCTGGGATTGACAAGATGTACAGTATTAAAGCCTGTGCAGCATTAGTGCCGTGTCCAACAGGTTTAAAGAAAGTATTTGGATTCTCTGTGTGATCAGCAAGCAGAGTGGCTGAATAACAAAAGCTAATTTTGCTCTTTAGAGAAATGAAGCCAAATCCATTTCAGAGTTAATTATTCCACTGTATTGGAGACAGTTCAGCAGCTTCCAGAGAGCTATTTACTGACACTCCACAGCCAGGTCTACTGCTATTGTCAATACAGCTGCTAATAGAGCAGAGATCACAGCCTTCTAGAGAGACTGAAAGAGAGCAAGACACGATTGCAACGTTTTTCATAGTCGGCCCATTTTCATTCTGTATATTCATCTTCAAAATGATGCTCTTAGCCTTATGAGAAAACCTCAGTTTATTTGGCCTATTCAGACGTCTGGAAATCAAAGTAAAAAGTTTGCCGGAAAAAAAGCATCGTGTGACTTGTAGAAATGTTGTTTTTTAAAGTCCCAACAATGTTTGTCATAATGACATACTGTAGCTGTTAGTTGTTATCAGCGACATTATGAAGATTGTGTTTGTACTGTGTCTGGCTTACAACTAACTGGCCAGACCCTCAGCAGCTCTGATCATTACTGAAGATGCACACAGCAGGACATTTAAGAACATCACAGAAATTATGGAAATATATGGAGAGCTAATCATGACAGTGCCCTGTAGGGGCCAAACATTAACAAGCCCAAAAACAGATTTCTTCTCACTTTCTTTCATCTGTGGCTGTTCCCTGTCCCGTTCCAGCTTTCATTATCAGACCTCATTATCCCTCTGAATTTGCGTTCCAAAACCTGTTATTTCAAACGACTGATGTTATGGGAATACACAATGGAACATTGTTACTAGACTTTTTCTTCCTGTTCAAGATGTTTCCACAAATGGATTTGACGATATATTTACTAAATGACTTTCCATTTACTAAATTACTGCTGTTCCTCCCAAATTACTGCGCAGAATTAATAAAGTTTAAGGTAATAATAAGTTAGACCTACTTAAAGAGTTTGATCATCCTTAAGCAGCTCTACTTACATCTGATCATTTAACTGTTATCCTAAAAAACAAACAAACGTGTTTAAACAAAGGGCAGAGTTTTCGCAGGAGAAATACCAATATGATATTTTCTTACAAGGCACTGTAATTGAATAGTGTCCACCTGCACAGCAGCAGAAACACACATCACAACAGTTTCCTGAAAGCAGTGCCAGTGGCAAAATAATTTGTATTACTGGCTTTAAGCTGCTGAACATAATCCTGTTTTTTCCTGTTACTATCCAAAACATATTTAACTGAGATATTTTATCCTTTGTTGTTATCTCTTTTTCTTCTGCTTTTAGCATAATTGGATTATTCCTTCCAATATACATTTACATTCTGTTATTCTGAACTGATTGAATATAGTTTACTGCGAAACTTGTGCACGTATTAATGAGGATATATATTGTGATATATTTTGTTAACAATTATAATCATAATATATGATCATAGTGTCTTCCTAAAACTACAGCTTGCCCACAGAGACCTGAAAATCTGAATGGTTAAGGCTTAACAAAAAAATAATTATATTATTGAAATATTATGCCACAACACTAAATCTATTTAGTACTTGTAACTGGTTGGGTTAAAGAGATTATGTAAAGGATGCAATGGAAAAGTATCTTAATGAAAGTATCCTAAAAGAGAGAAAAGTGTACAATTTGATTAATAGATAATCCTTAATGACAAGAACCATATCTAAGCATTGATCCAGTAAACACTTAGCCAAACAGATAACTTTTACTGTAATCTTCTGTAAAAACTGATGTGACGTAATGGTTCTTCTGCGGTGGATGTGTCTTAAATTATGCATAAGAATGCATTATAGCTGGAGTAAAACGAGTTCAATGTATGCAGCGTCTTGGTCTCACCGTGTCTCACACTGTCAACATTGCAGATGGAGAACATATCCTTCTTTTTGGGTTCACACAGCAAACAATGCTTCTCTCGCTATGCGTCCGCAGCTCTTCCAGCTAGTAAGAAAACCCGGAGCCTTTTCTCTGTCAGTCCCATCTGGTGTGTCAGACCCCAGCCATCTCCACTAAGCCCACACCCACACAACAGGAAAGACAGAGGATGGGGAAATCAGATTTCTCTCCCTCTGTCCTTGTTCAACAGGGTTAACATAGCCACGTAGAGATTTTCCATGAATGTTCGATCAATACCACATCCTTGGAGGATGGCTTTAATACTAGATGGGGGTTCACCCGGATGCCTCAAACATGTTGACTGGCTCCTCGATGGCCACTAAAATCCCAATAGAACCATAGGTTAACTGAATGGGCCTGAGACCAGTCATTTTTTACTCGCTTAACTGCTCCTTGAACTTCTTAAAAAAAAAAAAAAAAAAAACGTTTTTTACTCACTTAGCACAACCCCGGATGAAATGCCTTCATGCCAGCATGGTGGTCACATGTAAATACAGAGCAGGTTTGTCCTGCGGGTTTCATTTCATTTCATAGTCGAGTCCCTCTTTTTTATCCTAAGCAGGTTCTGTTCTTTTGAAAAATTGTCCAAATCCTGCACATTCTTTGGTTTTCCAGCATCTTCTGTATATTTTACCCATTCTCTGCATTGATCTAATGATTTTGAGATTCATCTTTTCACACTTAGGACAATTACAAAATGTTATGTATATAAAATTATAAATAAACATTTCTAAGATCTCCAGATCAATATGTAATATACAGTAGACTATTTGCCAAAACAGAAAAAAAAAAGATCATGGTAAATTATTTGTGCATAACCTCATTAATAATTCATGAGCAAAGCTTGACAACCAACCCGTCTATACTCCTTTCCTCAACTATTCCCTTTTTAAATCAAAGTGATGCCCTTTGTGAACAAGTTGAATCTTCTGAACAGAATGCTGATGGCCTCTCACATTCCTCTTAGCATTGAGACCAAAAGCTGGAGAAAGTCATAAGGGGGCCCCAGTGGACTAAACACCAGTCAGAGGAAGCATGGCATGCCAAGAGTTCCTCAGTCATGTTTTAAAAGATGGAGAAGCCACTCATAAATACTTCACAGCTTTTCGCACCTATGAAAAGCATTTTACATTTAGGCAGAGCCAGGCAGAGTTTTTCATTCGGTCTCTGTCTCCCTGAATGAGTTGTGACACTCTGGAGAAAATACTAACTCACAGTCTTTCCACAGCGCACTCTCATTTTCACAGGTTAGCGAGCTGCTTTGTCTACCCACTTATAATTTTCACAGAATGATTTTAGAGTAACTAATAGTCTGTCATTTAAAAAAAAAAAGTATTTGTTGCGTACCTTGTTCACCCTGAATTTGAAAAAAGCAAGTTTTGAAAAAAAAAGAAATTGTTTTCCATAAATGGGCATACAAAAATGTAGCTTTGGTGCTTTGCAAAAAGTGGCTGATGATTGTAAATAAGGACGGTGAGAGTTGAGGTAATTTGTGTGGGTGATTTGGAAATGCTCAGGGGACAGGCTGTCAGCGGTTGTACTCACAACACAACACCCTGAGGGACGGAAGGACATTTGGTTTTGCCCTTGATTTATTGCTGCAGAAAGTCTTTTTTATTCATTGGTGTGTATCTCACAGTTAAAGCAACGGTTCACGGCTGACGCTTTTCTTTTCTTTTTTTAATCAGTTTTCTCGGTGTTGCTTACTTTTTGTTTTTCTCCCACTAATATCTTAAAATAGTTTCTCGTTGAGTCACAGAAAGCCATTTTTCCCCATCCTTGCTAATGATCATAAGCGGCATATATATAGTGAGAAATATAGAGCTGTATTTTAAGATGAAGCATCACTGGGTCCTCGATAGCATTGCGAGTCCCACTGGTTACATAACCGCCAATCCTGCCTTGTATAAGTTCCCTTGCATTTAGCTGAACTGTAATTCGTACCGCTTTGTGTGTGGACTCTGCCTTTGTGAAAACTCTTCCTCCTCTTATTCATTCATGTACTCATTCTGCACACACTTAAGGCATGTAAGCGGCCCACCTTCAAACTGATCAAGCATTTTGCTTCCCTCCATTGCCCTCTCTCTCTCTCTTTCCTCTCACAATCATGTAGTATTGGTCTTTCTATGGAGCCTGCTCTATCATTCATCTCTCGCTGGTCCCAGGGCTCATCAACAAAGCGATCCACCTCCCATGATCTCACCCACCTTTAGCTGTTTTAGCACTCGTGAGACAACCGAGGGAAAGGAGACGAGGAAAAAAACCTAACAGCCAATATACATTTTTGTCAGATGAGAGAACTAGATGCTTTTTTATTTTGCACTTGGCACATTTGTATTCTAATAGCCTGGATGTGTTCCATACACACATGCATGAACGTTCCTGAACGCCCAACGGCTCTTAGATCTGTGCGTGCCCATCCTCTATCCCTATTTTTAATATTATTTATTCATCCACACTAGTTTCAATTTCAGACATTGCAACAAGTGAATCCAATTGACCATCAAGAAACGGTTTCATTAACAATAAGAATCTGGTACAGAGGTGAGAGACTTTACACATCCACATTTATTCCTCGTTTATGATTCGGAAAGTTAATGGAGCACCCTGGTCAAAAGTGTGTGCGAGCTGCTCGATCAGATCAGCAGGGGGTGGCCATCTTTCTGCCGGAGAAGTCAATACCGCCCACTCTCCCATAAACCCCTGCTTCGGCTCAGGTCAGAGTGCTGGACATCGGCTGCTCGATGAATGGGCAGGCTCAGCGGGTATCTAATTTAATGAGAGAGAAAGAGTGAGAGAGAACCATATAGAAAGATATAAAGAGAGTTTGGAGAATGAGCTTAAGGAATTTCATAAGCCAATTACTGCTCAAATACTTTAATGTAACTGAGTCGCACATCAACTCTTCTATACTCTCTCTATGTCTTTATCTGCCTCATTACTGCTCCAATGTCATTGGAGCACTTTTGTTGTATAATGTTTCGAAAAGCTGGAGAGCTGCATCTACACATACAGTATCAGGAATACTAGCAAAATCAAACAGTCACAGATAACAAGCACACATAAGAAACTTTAAGCACACAAGTACACAGACACAAATACACTAGCACAGAGAGGAGTATGATTTATGTGGGGAGGTTGTGTGTGTGTGCTCTGGGGGCATAAGAGACCCAGTGGGGGTTGTTGGCAGGTCTAAATTACCTTTATTAGAGCCAACGTCTGCAGCTAGCACTGCTGTTACTCAGAGAGAGGATCAGCCTGTCCCCTCAGAGCAGCCCACCTCAGCACAGCTACCACACACACATACATACAGGGACCCATATACAGGATCTCCTCTGAGATTCTCATACTAATGCAAGACAAAACCAACTAATGATATAACAAATCACAGGGACATTACAATTACCACTAGATTAAGGCTCTAAGTGGTGTAATTGTTATAGGAATTGTTTAGCCAAACATGAAACTATATTTATTTACACTCATGTTGTTTCAAACTTGTATGGCTTACACTTCTTTTTGCCATACAATGACCGCATACAAAGACGACAGGCAATACAGCTCCAAATAGGACAATATAAGTATCATAGAAGTATGTTATCATACTCGTTATATTCTAAGTCTCCTGAAGCTGTACTGCTGTTCTTGTATAAGAAACAGACTGAAATTAAGTCACTTATAATCTTGTCCTCTGCTACGGTATACTGTAGTTCATGCGTAGACAAATCATTCATGCGTAGACAAATCTGTGGATGAGACGAGACGAGTGTTTTCTAGGGGTTTTCTAACAAAAAGATCTTAAAAAGCATTAATAATTTTGCTCACAACTTGTGTTTTTTTTTCTTTTGAACCTTAACATCTCAATGCAAATATTGGTCATGTTAGCATTGTAAAAATAGCTGAGTTCTTCAAAACATCTATCGCATAAATGTTGATTAAATCATGACAGAATATTCATTTTGGGGTGAACTAGTATCTCTTTAAGGTTCTTGGATTAATTGCATTAATAAATATTATGGGTTTTATTCTTGGTAGGGTTGAGATTAAACTGGAGAAAGCTTCCACAAATTGCTGCAGTGTTTTTCTCAATGTCTGCAAAATGAATAACCTACCCAATGCTCAATCACTAGTATGTTTGAGCAGTATTTTTTGTCAACCCCTTGATATTTCGCTGTACTTCCTCTCATTTTACAGCCAACTAGTTCCCCATATAAGAATCAGCCCTCATGATGGCTTAGTTCCTACAGCATCTTACAGATTGAACACTATCCTGTATGACCTTTCCAGGCATGTGCTTTAGAGGCATCACCAGGGAAACAAAACATGCTCAAATGGGTGCTGATTCGCCCAGGTCGTCATGCTACCCACAGGGAACTCATGGGAGAACGTTTGGCAAACCCACCTTGAACTATTACCAGATTGTGTTTCCAGCCACACCTGAACTGAACCTTGTTTCAGAGGTATACAGGGCCAGTGTGATTTTCGAACCCTTGAATCCCAAATTGCACAAGTTTACTGAACCCTTCCCTCCCCATCATTCTCCCCAACACGGGCCAAATAATAGACCGGTTTGGTAAGAACATTCAGACATTTCAGGAACAAGTGAAATGAGACGGTGAAAGCAGCTGTCTAAACAAATTACTCCACAGCGCAGCCGCATACTCTTTGCAGTCACTAATACTGAATTCATCAGCTAAGGCAAATATCCATCTTAGAGCTGTTTAACTTAAAACCCTGAGCTTTGATGAAGGAATTGGTGTTGTCACCTGACATGACAATGACTCTTTAAAGAGTTGCTTTAAACCAGGCATAATATAGAGGCATAATTACAAATTGCCCTGTTTCTGTGTACACGTCATCAAGAAAGAGATGTTTTTACGAGGGGCAAGGGGCGTTAATGCTTTTGATAATGAGGGCACATTAAAGAAAAATGATGTGCTTGGATAAATAATTTATAATAAATACTGCATTATAAGAAAAAAAAGAATTGCCCATTTTGATTCAATGCTGATTACTAATGGTGTTTACACAAGTATCACTTTTACTATTGCTGATATTTTAAGTATTAATCTTTAGCATGTTAGTTTGTGCTGCAAATCCTGTGACTTGATCGGGAAATATGTGGTGTTAATTGTCTAAGTGAACAAACCAACAATTATCCTGATGGACATTAAAGATCCTATAGACGTTGAAGGAAGGTCCCAAGTCATATCCAGAAAACAGAAAGTCATAGAAATTTGGGGGTAAAGGTGATTTGGGCCAGTATGTAACCATCTAGAAACCCCTTAGAAAACCATATCAACATACCCTAGTAACCCTATAGCAATTGACCCTGGCAACCATCCACAACAATTTAATTGGCAAGAATTGCATGGGAAAATTTAGTTTTATACCGATTATATTACAGTGTTTTTACCCTTTCAACAATCCATTGCATCCTGTTCCTTTATCCTTGAGTGATAATTTCTCTCTTCTGTCTCTCTCTCTCTCTCTCTCTCTCTCTCTCTCTCTCTCTCTCTCTCTCTCTCTCTCTCTCTCTCTCTCTCTCTCTCTCTCTCTCTCTCTCTCTCCACAGCCATGCATCTTTTTGGATTGAATTGGCAGCTGCAGGAGACTGAGGGCTATGCATTTGAGAATGGCCAGGTCAAATCTGATGCCACGGCAACCAACACAGTTACTGCCCTGTCTACCGAGAACAGTAAGGGTCAATCACACACGTACCCACTCACGCATAGATGCATAATATAGCACAGGCACAATCTGTTCAAGCCCCTTCTCTAGCACAAAACACATTTGCATTTAGTAAACAGACTGGAGAACACACTCAGTAATAGGCTAGAGAAAATTACCAAACAGACTCACTCCTACACAACTACACCTCTAGGACCCTCCGCCATGAAGACCCACACTCCCTTAAATAAACATAACTCAAGCTAAACAAACACCCCCACACACTTCCACCAAACTCCCCCCATCCAAAAAAAAAAAGCCACAAACACTCCCACACAAATGGAAATCACACACTCCAAAACCATTTTCTTTGCACCATGCCATCATTACTGGCACTTGGATGTGCGTTTTAGTGATCTGGGATAAGTATAAACCTCTCTGTGTGTGTGAGAGCAACAGGCTTACATTCCTAAGCATCTAGACACTAGTCTTACAGTATCAGGGCGGCTGCTTTGATGTGTCGACTGTCACGGCGGATGCAGACACGTCCGGGAACAGTCTGGAAATCAGGATGAGGAGCCAAAAAACATATTTAGTTGACAATATTAAGTTCAAAGAAGACAGTGTTTTAATGGGAGGATATGAGAGGGGTCTGTGTGTGCAGAATGCACAATAAATGGGTTCTTGAGATTGTCTGAGCCTTTCAGACCATGAATTCAAGTAGTGAGGATTGTGAGATACCCTGGCATTTTACCCAGAATCTCTCTTTCTCTCTTTCTTTCTGTGTGCTCTCGAAAGTAGGATTTACTCTGTCACTAATATTAGCTTCCACACAAACCTACTGAAAAGTGAAATTCAGTGCTCAGAAACACACTGGCTGTCAGTCTTGTTTTACAGTGCTAAGTACAGATACATTCATGCTTAGTTTGGTTATAAATGTAACTACCAACTGAATTAAACGTTCAGCATTGAAACCTGGATTTTAGGGGTGAGTTCAGGAAACCTGTGCTGTTAAAGTAATCCCATTGAACTAGTATCACTGTAAAAGTGAATTTCTTACACAGTAATTTTGTCTCGGTTTCCAGTAAAAATATCAAAAGATTCTTAAAAACGCAATGAAATGGAGGGAGTGACAGATATTTTCTTCCATATGTGACGTATGTCCAAGTAAAACAGATTATCATAAAAGAAAAAATGGATACATCACCAGAGAGAAGTCTGACATTTTGATTCAAAATGACGAGATCAAAGAAAGAAAGATACATGGATAAGTCACTATTTCATTTCATTTTATTAGAGGATAACCCCTTGAGATGGAACATCTCATTTTCGAGGGGGTCCTCAAGATAACACCAAACACTTACACATTCGCACATACTAAAGCTCTTCCTCACAACCAACCACCCCAACCTGTCCCACCTCTGTCCACAGCATTTTCACATAAACAATATAGTATGACATTAAGATATTACAGGAGAGAACCATATTTGACGAAACCACAAAAACAAACAAATATAACAATACATTCACAATACAATCATTCACAATACAAGTCATTCACAATACAATCTATAACATGCATTTAGAAAATAGATGAGGTGGCTTTTTGTTTCATGCTTACTTTAAACCACTTTCAATCAAGATATATGTACTTAAGAAGCAAGATATGATGTTAACTTTTGTTTTCTGATAAATTTATCAAAATTAAGTGAGTTTATGCTTAAAACAAGAACAAATATCTGATTAACTTCTTATCTTACATCATATTGATTCTCAAGTGTTTCATGTCGTACAGTGCAGTGTGTCTCATGGGGGGTCTTTTCATGTAGGGTTCTGTTGTTTTACAGAAACATATATGTTTCATCTGATGGTTTGCGATCCAGTCACTCTCTTTTCTCCAGATCTGTTCCTATCAGTTTTGTGGTCTAGTCTGTGTTCTACAATTGTCAATTGTTAATTAGGATTTCACAGATGAACTCACACCTCGACTTGTTTATTAAATAACACTGTGTCAATTGTGATAAGACACGGTGTTATGGAAGTCAACATCTTTTATATGTACTGTCACCATGGTTAACGGCATGAGAATAGATAGGGGTTGACTTCCGTTATACATTCATAAAGATAGTATTCAGTTCCCTCCTGTAAGCTGTAGAGTTTCCTGAACACCTGTTGTGATAAAATGGTGTGTGTAAATATCTGTCCCAAATATTGGCTGTGTGAATGTAGCCACTGATAGTACATGCATCACGCAAAGGAAAGTGCTTTCCTACCAAATACATTCACTAATACATGCCTGCCAGAGTCTTAGTCTGTCCGCACTAAAATTCACAAGGCAAGTCACTTCTTTGTCAGTGACTAAACTTCACATTGATTCTCTTTGTAGCATGAAAATAACCTGTTATTTAAATTATGTACAGAAAGAGATCAAAGAACTATTCCTTTATAATCTCTGGAGCTGTCAATCACACACTGCGAGTTTATCAGTGACTGAGTTCTGGACTCTCGCCAAAACTCCCGTTATAATCAATAACGCTGTCTACACTGCACAATGAATCCCTTATTTACATTGTGTCTGCACCGTTAGTTATGCTGAAAACATTCGTGAGAGTGCAGAAAGCGAGTTGCAATGACGACATCACTGTATTCATGCGCTCAATGTCTGTCATCGGCTACATGCTCATCGCTGCAACCTTTCGTGTGACGGGAGTAGATCTAAATATAATGCAATAATCAACACTTTAAGGTTAGCTAATCTCGACAGCTGTACTAGTGCAAACATAGTAAAAGTTTTCAAAAGAGTTCCACATGTAATGCTTATTTCATATGCAAAGATGTTAGCCAATCATAGCAGTGGGCGTTTATATTGAAGTCTCACAACAGACACGCCCCTTCCAAAAGCGTTCAAATCACAGAGATAAAATAAGGGTCCAAAATGGCCTTTTATTTCTAAATTATGACATTTTTTATTGTAAAAATTATAAACATTATAAAATAAATAATTTTTTAAAATGCAGTTCATGACCCCTTTAAAATGCAAGAGATACCTTTTAGTTTGTTTGCACATCGTGCTTATGATTGGAAGCATATGCTAAATAACACATACAATAAGAAATAAATAACCTCACAGAAATGGGAGCTATCGTTCCCTTTCAAGGGAACTTCGAGCTGCGTTTGAGACGCGGTGGGAACGCTCTGCGTGATTGCGTCATGAAGCACGTGTAAAATCAGTCCAATGGAAGCCCGATACGTCATAGGTGACGTCATAGACCAGGAAACTATAAAGCACCCTTGAAAACAGACCGCGACAGCTTCTGTTGTCTTCAGTAAGCGCTCTCTGTTACTCTGTCCTTGTCTATTTATTGTTGTCTGTCCGATCATTCATATATATATATCATTATGGCGAGCAAGCAAGATTACAAACGTTGTGTTGTCCCTTGCCCTCGTTTCATTACGGGTGGGGACACACATCAGATGTGTGTTGCTTGTTTGGGAGTGGAGCATGCTCAGTCGGTCCTCGAGGGGGCTGACTGCGAGCATTGCATGAGTTTGTCCATGAAAACTCTCCGCTCTCGCCGGGCATTCTTTGAGGAGGATGGTTCGGTTCGTGTTCCCCGAGGTGCGGGTCCCGCGGCTGCCGAGGCACTGCGGCGGCGTTCATCTTGGGGTTCACATATGGATTTAGTAGCGGGGTTTGAGACGGGCCCCGCCCTTTCTCAGCCCTTACCTGCTGGATCCGGTGTCCCAGCCCAGGAAGGAGCCCGCTCTGCGGTTTCTCCTCCCCAGGCTGAGACACCACTGTTGCGGCTATCCAGTTCTGAGGAACTGGATGTCGTTGATATGGGGGAATTTGAGTTTTCGCCAGCTCATACCCCTGCTGATGAGGAGCTTATGGAGGTTTTATCTCGTGCTGTTACTAAATTAAATATTGAGTGGCCAGCTGATGATATTGATGTTGAATCAAGAAAGAGTCTTCTAGATGAACGTTATTTACCATCTAGATCACGACCTCCTCGTCGGGAACTCCCGTTTTTTCCTGATCTTCACACTGAGGTGTCCAGATCGTGGAATAAACCGGCGTCTTTCAGAGTTCATAATCCTCAAACTAGTAATTATAGTAAAGTTAGAGGTATGGATAATTATGGTTATTTGACGATGCCTCGTGCGGAAGAGACGCTTGCGAGCTATCTCTCCCCCGAGTCAGCGTCATCACTGAAAGCCCCGACGTTACCCACCAGACCATTAAAAAATACATCAATGCTGGTGGGTAAAGCGTATTCGGCAGCAGGTCAGGCTGCAGCATGTTTACATACGATGTCGATTTTACAAGCTTATCAGGCTGACCTGCTGAGGGACATGGATGATTGTGAGGAAGTTAGTGCTGAGACTGTTCGTGAATTACGTCGCACAACCGATCTATCTCTCCGGGCCACCAAGGAGACGGCTAAATCAGTTGGCCGTTCTATGGCAGCCCTGGTGGCCACGGAGCGTCATTTATGGTTGAATCTTTCTGAAATCAAGGATAAAGATAGATCTGTTCTTCTGGACGCACCGCTTTCTCCTACAAGTCTGTTCGGCGATGCTATAAATTGTGTTGTCGATAGGTTTCAAGAAAATAAAAAACAAGCGGCTGCGTTTCAGAGGTTTCTTCCTCGCTGGTCCAGTGTCCCCGAGGCTGCGCGTAATATAAAGATAGAGCAGCCTCGTCCGTCTACGAGCTCCGCACACAGATTCCAGCAGAAACAGAGCGTCGCTGCTCGGGCTCCTCCACAATCTGGGGTTCCCGAGTGGCGTTCGCAGTCCAGGCCTGGTGGGGGTAGACAGGATCTGAGGACTGTCATCTCCAAGAGAGCCTGGACTAAGAAGAAGTCCTGACGCCGAGTGTGCCAGGCTTCTGAGGGTGGTCCCCTCCAAGGAGGAACGATTCCGAGGAACCGTTTCTCTTTGGCGCCCTCCGGGGGGCGATTCTCCGAGGAGAGTCGCAGCGTTGCCACGTCGGTTGTTCCCTGCCGGTTCGCCGTTTCAGGGCACCGAGGTGTCAGCGTCCCCGTACAATCCTCTGAGGAGGGTTGTAGAACGGTCAGTTCGGTTGTTCCCTGCCGGTTCGCCGCTTCAGGGCGCCGAAATGATTGTTCAATCAAATCCAGAGGCCAGTCTCGAGGGACTGGTTCCCTTATCAGAATTTCTGGCAGCGTGGAAACTTCTGCCAAATATTTCTTTATGGGTCCTGCACATAATAGAAAAGGGTTACAGAATTCAGTTCGGTTCTCGTCCGCCCAGATTTCAAGGGGTCCTTCCCACAGTGGTGGACCCGCAGCAGGCTCTGGTTATGGAGCAGGAAGTTCTGACACTTCTTCAAAAAGGAGCGATAGAGAGGGTGCCTCCTCCCAGCAGAGAGTCAGGGTTTTACAGCCGTTACTTCATTGTTCCGAAAAAGGATGGAGGGTTGCGTCCTATTCTAGATCTGCGCCAGTTAAACAGCAGAGTTCAGAAACTCAAGTTCAGGATGCTCACACTCAAGCAAATTGTTTCACAGATTCAGTCCGAGGACTGGTTTGTCACAATAGACCTGAAAGACGCTTATTTCCATGTATCTATCCATCCTCATCACAGGAAGTTCCTGAGGTTCGCTTTCGGGGGCGAAGCTTACCAGTATCGGGTTCTGCCGTTTGGCCTAGGTTTATCACCCCGCACCTTTACAAAATGCGTGGATGCAGCTCTGGCTCCCTTGAGACTCCAGGGCATTCGCGTATTAAATTATATCGACGATTGGTTGATTTTAGCTCAGTCAGAGCAGTTGGCGGTTCGGCATCGAGATGTCGTTCTGTCTCACATAAAGGAGTTGGGGTTGCGGCTCAACACCAAATAGAGTGTTCTCCTCCCTACTCAGAGGACCACTTTTTTAGGTGTAATTTGGGATTCGACCACAATGCAGGCACGTCTATCTCCTGCTCGGATCACTGCGATTCTCACAGCCGTAAAAAAATGTAAAACTAGGCCAGTCACTCACTGTGAAACAGTTTCAGAGACTGTTGGGGCTCATGGCAGCAGCGTCCAACGTGATTACTTTTGGCCTGCTGTACATGAGACCCCTGCAGTGGTGGCTCAGAACCAAGGGGTTTTCTCCGAGGGGAAATCCGTTCCGCAAGATCAAGGTCACGCGGCTATGCCTTCGTGCTTTGGTCATGTGGAAGAAACCTTGGTTCCTCGCCCAGGGCCCAGTGCTGGGAGCTTCTTGTCGACGCGTCACGCTTTCGACGGATGCTTCCCTCACAGGATGGGGGGCGGTCATGAGTGGCCGCTCGGCGCAAGGTCTTTGGCAGGACCATCATCTGTCATGGCACATAAATCGTTTGGAGATGATGGCGGTATTTCGAGCTCTCAAATATTTCCTGCCAGACCTGAGAGGCCATCATGTGTTGGTTCGTACGGACAACACGTCAGTGGTTTCATATATCAACCATCAGGGGGGTCTGAGGTCACGTCACCTTTGCAAGCAGGCCCATCAGATCCTCCTATGGGCCCAGGGGAAGTTGCTATCTCTCAGAGCAGTTTACATTCCGGGGCGTCAGAATGTGGGAGCAGATATACTGTCAAGGCAGGGGCTGAGGCCCGGGGAGTGGAGACTTCACCCCGAGGTGGTGGAGCTCCTGTGGGAGAAATTTGGTCGTGCTCAGATAGACCTTTTCGTATCCTCAGATACAACCCATTGTCCCATGTGGTTCTCTCTCACGCACCCAGCTCCTCTCGGACTGGATGCGATGGTGCAGGTGTGGCCGAGGCTGCACCTGTATGCATTTCCCCCGATATCATTGCTCCCGGGGGTTCTGGAGAGGGTTCGCCGGGAAGGGGCCCGTCTGCTACTAATAGCCCCTTACTGGCCGACTCGAGTTTGGTTCTCGGACTTGGTGTCTCTTCTGAACGGCTCTCCCATGGAGATTCCAATCAGGAGGGACCTGCTGTCCCAGGTAGAGGGCACGATTTTTCACCCTCGGCCGGAGTTGTGGAAACTGTGGGCCTGGCCTCTGAGGGGGCCAGGCTCATAGAATCCGGTCTCTCGACTGAGGTCGTTGAGACCATTCTCCATTCCAGAGCCCCTTCCACGAGAAGACTTTATGCGCTGAAATGGAAATTATTCTCCACCTGGTGTGGTGAGCGTCAGTTAGATCCTGTTAACTGCCCTGTTGGTTCAGTTCTCGATTTTCTGCAAGACCGTTTCTCTGCTGGATTATCTCCTTCCACCTTAAAAGTGTATGTGGCGGCTATATCGGCCTATCATACCCCTCTGGGGGGTACTTCTATTGGGAGAGATCCTCTGATTATTCGTTTTCTCCGTGGTACATTGAGGTTGAGACCTGCACTGCACTCTAGAGCACCGGCTTGGGATTTAGCCATTGTACTTGAGGGTCTGGCTCTGGCTCCCTTCGAGCCTATTGAAGAGGTTTCAGAAAAATTCCTCACTTTGAAAGCTTTGTTTCTCCTTGCTATTTCTTCTATCAAGAGAATTGGAGATTTGCATGCCCTGTCGGTTGCTCCTTCATGCCTGGAATTTGCACCTGGTATGGTGAAAGCATTTCTATACCCTAAACCGGGCTATATACCTAAGGTCCCAGTGAATGTTGGGGGTCCAATAGTGTTGCAGGCCTTTTATCCTCCACCTTTTAATACCCCAGATCAGGAACAATTGAACCTGTTATGTCCAGTTCGGGCATTAGATGCCTACGTTCACAGAGCTGCCCTGTGGCGTAAGTCAGAGCAATTATTTGTATGTTTTGGGTCACCCAGAAGAGGGTGCCCTGCATCGAAACAGGTTATGAGCAAATGGATAGTCGAGGCTATTTCATTGGCTTATGAAGCGGCCGGTCAGCCTTCACCTATGGCTGTACGGGCCCATTCTACTAGGAGTATGGCGGCCTCTACGGCCTTAGTTTCGGGTGTTTCCCTTCTTGACATTTGTAATGCGGCAGGCTGGTCCTCTCCGCATACATTTGTCAGGTTTTATGACCTTGACCTCTCCACTCCTGGGGCGAGGTTGCTT